>NC_051072.1:23796246-24107496 GCF_004664715.2 Peromyscus leucopus | reverse complement strand
TGGATCCTAAGAACACTGGTGCGTTTTTGCCTAAAGACAGGCTCTCACTTATAAAAACACTCCAGCAGGGACTCCAACAGGCATTCGGTGTTTCCCTGCAGAGGGCACACATGCATTTCTTCAGAAGACTGATATCATCTCACTTTCTAAATCAAGACAAAGTGGGCTTGTTTTTTAAGGCTCAATATGCACAAGTTAAGAGCATTAAGAACTTGCTGACATGTCAACTGTCAAAATCACGGAAAACTTGAAAAGGACAAAAAAAAAAAAAGTGAGAACGTGAGACACAGTTGAAGTTAGATGTAGATCAGATCACTCCGGTTAGCTTTTGGTGAATGTTGGTATTTGGAATAGCAACATTTTCCTAGAGATCTTTTTTACCCACAAACTCTTGGGCTGAATGGATTGGCAGACTGAAGCCTTCTAGCATTATTTCCCACAATGCAATATGCTCCGAGGCAGGAGCTAGAGCGGACAGGTGGAGTGCAAAGGCACAAAGGAACTCTGCTTTGCTGTGTTCTGTTGCTTAGAAACAAGTCTCAAGCCCCGGGCAGCTACACGTCAGCGTCTCTCAAAGCTGAGAAATCGATGGGTCTCCTTGCTGTTGTGCTTCTAGTGTGGGAGCACTGAGAATGCTTTATAGGTAGTGATGCTCTACTCTTGGTTAGTGATTGATGCTGGGATGCTAGGCCCAGCCATGCCTTTTATCTTCCTCCATGACCCTGGGCATGTCCTTAACCTCCTATGCTTTGATTACAATGTGTGTGTATACACATACATACATACATACATACATACATGTCTATATCCATCCATCTATCTATCTATCTATCTATCTATCTATCTATCTATCTATCTATCTATCTATCTATCTATCATCTATCTAAATGAAGGCTTCAGCTATCAACTCTTTGCCTGGATTGCTATAGTAAGTAACCTTCCAGCTGGTTTTCCTGCTTCTACTTAGCCTCCCTAGTAACTTGATGTCCAAAAAGGTCCCTTTAACATCTAAAGTAGGATGTCACTGATACCTCCCTCTGGTGGCATCAGACCCTTTTGAATTGACGGCTCTGTGGAATCAGGAAACTTCCTCCTACCCTCCTCTCCCTTGATTCTGTTTCCACCTTTGCCCCTCCATCGCTCTCCCATCACGTTGAATTAATCCCATCGATATGTTCTTTGTGAAGAAGTTTAGAAACAGGGAAAATTATGGGGATGTGGGAAGGGAGAAGATTCCCTTACCCTGGAGTTTGGCTGAAGCCTCCAAGAATCAAGCTAAGAATCAAGAATTCCAGCACAATTAGCATTTCCTTAAGGCTCCCCTCCCTTTCCTAGCCAAAAACCTACAATCTTCTAGATATCTCACTAGAAATTCTGTTTACAAAGCTGTCTCCCGAACCCCTTGGGCAAATCTAGTGGTCCCTGGCTTTACTCTACCAAATTACAATCCCATCCAAGACACCCCTGGAACCACCCTATGATCCCACTCACCAAATAGCAAAAAAGGAGAGGTTTTTAGCAACCCATTGAGGTATAACTTGAAAGTCACCAAAACAGAATATATGGCTAATGCTGAAAACATGCAACAGGGGGCTGGAGAGATAGCTCAGAGGTTAAGAGCATCGACTGCTCTTCCAGAGGTCCTGAGTTCAATTCCCAGCATCCACATGATGGCTCACAGCCATCTGTAATGAGACCTGGCGCCCTCTTCCGTATACATAATAAATAAATAAATCTTTAAAAAAAAAAAAAAAACCATGCAACAAACCAGCCTGCCGCCATCTCAGGCTTAAAAGCCATCTTCTAGTAAAGACAAGCTAGGTTCATTCCTCTTTATCACTAAACTTCTGTTTCTCAAGCACTGGGCTATGACCCACCTGTAACCTTAACTACAAATGGTTCTGTGCTGCCTGTTCCGGGAATGGCAACCATGTTCTTATTTCAAAATGTTGTTTACAGCCATCTTACATCCCTACTTTTGCTTCAAAAGGTTGTACGAGAACCTATGACTGCCTTGTGTTGCCCACATCACAACCACGCCTTTGTTTCAGGAGGGACTAACTTGCTATGCTTATGTTCTGCTCCTATAACCCCACCTATTTTGCCCACCAAATCCCCCATTTGGAAACCTCCTACCCCTGAGCTATAAAAGCCTTATCTTCCTCACATCCAATGCTGACCTCTCAAACCCCACCTTACAGGAAAGCAGTCCGTGTACATGAATTAAAAAAAAGCTTACTTCAATTAATTGCTTGCTTTAATTAATCTGATGATTTGGGTCGGTGGTCTTTCTCCTCCCATCCTTGGGATTAACATGTGTAATGGTGACTCTCCCTTAAGAAATTCATATTCACACTTTGTGTTTACAAATCTATGTTAAAAACACCTTTCATAAGTGGCAACTCTTCTTTGAGAAGCTTGCCCTATGCCATAGTGTGCTGTGTTCTTTCCCTGGCAACTTTCTTTCTATTTTAAGTGAACTCCAGCTCTGCTTCAGGCTGACTTGCAGATGGACTTTCTCCGCCCACCATTCTCAAATAACTGACGTGGAGACTCAATATTAATTATAAATGCTCGGCCGATGGCTCAGGCTTGTTACTAGCTAACCCATTCATATTAATCTACATTCTGCCACATGGCATTACCTCTCTTTCACCTTGCATCTCCTGTTTCTTCTCTGTGTCTCACTGGCGACTCCCCTGACTCTGCCCTTTTTCGTCCCAGTGTCCTTAGTCTGGTTTTCCCACCTAACCTTACTTATCCTGTCCAGCTATTGACCAGTCAACTCCTTTATTAAACCAATCAGAAGGTGCCTTGGCCAAAACACATGATGTACAAAAGGATCACGAAAGCCCTGAATCTTGGGTTTAACCTGAGTTGAGGTACTCCAAAATTAGGTGAACTCCACAGGCTCCTACTTGTGACAGTGTGGAAATGTGCCTCCATCCTCCTGATGTTGACACTCACTGGGATCCTCTATCGTCTAATACACTGTTCCCAGATAGTTAAGGGCTGTGTTTCCATTAAGGGCAATCTCCCCATGAAACCTACAGACTTTATCACTTCACTCTGATGAGGAGACTGGGTGTGGAAGAATAAATCATTTGTGTTGTAGTAAGCAACGCTGCAAAATGAGCTTCCAGACTGTTTCCCTGGAAGTCTTCAAATCATCTCACCAGAGTTCTTTTTTTTTTTTTTTTTAACCTGAAAAATGGGACAAGGGTAGGTAGATTGGAACAGGTGGTATCTAAGATCCTTTTGAGCTTTAAGATTCTCAGCTAAATGTTCCAGAGTTTAAAAGAACCATGCAAGTCCACATGTAAATCTTAGATATTTCACTTGAACTCAGCCTATTTCTTCTAATGAATTCTAATATCTTTCATAGTGCATTCATGCAAAAAAAAAGTTTCATCAATTTCACTACTACATTTAATTTTAATTTTTAATTTTACGTGTACAGGTATTTTGCCTGCATGTATGTCTCTGTACCACTTGAATGTCTGGCACACATGGAGGGCAGAAGAGAGCATCAGGTCTCCTGAAACTGGAGGTACATGTAGTTATGAACTGCCTTGTGGGTCCTGAGAACCGAACCCAGGTCCTCTTGAAGAGCAGTCAGTGCTCTTAACCACTGAGCCATCTGTCTAGTTCCCTATTATAGTTTTTATGGAGAAAATGCAACAAATAATTATTTGAATGGTCAAATAAATATTTCTATTTCAGGGTTTGTCTCTCAATCTGGAGAAGTCATAGGCCAAGTTAAGGCCAATCTGGTGAATCTGGTGGACATAAGGTCCCATTAGCTTGTTTTTACAAACGGGTCAAGGGTATCATGGTGAATTTACCTGGCCAAGAGTTCTGCTGGGCCCTTGTCCCTGATCTTTGTTTCAATTCAAACTTTCAGGCATTTCCTGCTAAGAAGCTTCTCTGCGTTGGAGGCAACCTCTCAGCTCTCCCCCACATCCTTCGGAGATTCGGGACCTGGCCTGGGTCACTCTTTTGTCCTTTGGTATTTCCTGTTGCTGAGATGCTCCACCATTAGTGCTCAGAGGAGACAGCTCAGGATGACTGAGGGATGACCAGGGTGCAGACACAGGTTTGGGTGGGGGACTGAGAGCAGTCGCAAAACCTTTCAGAAAGCCGGGAGGAGCGCTCTTCCTAAAAGCATACTAACAATCCTACGTGAGGTTAGGGATGAATGGAAGCACATGCTTACTCTGGGTTCAACTCCCAGCACCATGCCCTTCCCCCGACCCCCCCCCCCAAAAAAAAAAAAACTCAGTATGAAATGAAAATTTAATTTTCAAGTAATCAGAAGGGCCTTTTACATATTCAACACACTGCTGTTAAAAAAAAAAAAAAAAAAAAAACCCCTAAAATTTACTCTGAAAAACACAGCCAACACCATCAGAGTCTGTTGACTTCCTTGAGAAAGGTATTATTATGAGTGAGAAACTCAAAATGGGATTCAGGCAAAAGTTGCCGGTTCCTCATTGTGCCTTCTGCTCCCATGTCCTAAGCTTGCACACTCAGTGAGTCATTTCTACCCACTTCTGTTCCTTCAGAGTCTCCACTCATTCAAGTACAGGTGTCTCTGCCTGATACACATATTACAGCTTACTCCTTCTCTGACATTCAGTAAGACCTTCCAATACTAGATTCTCAGTCTCCTGGCACAAGGACCCTGAGAGTGTGTTTATGGGCTGGATGCCCCATCTAAGAGCCAGGACTGGCCTGGGAGGCAGTGGCTCTCATTTTTTTTAAGAGTCCGAATCCCAGATGCCTCTTCCAAAGCCCCTGCTGCTCAACACGCCCCCATCTGAACTTCTGTTAAATTGAAGGAGAGGTTTGCGGTCAGAAAGATTAAACACCGAAACCTTGCTCCATCCCTTTGGGTTTGATGTGAGGGTTGTATAGATGGTATGGGATAAGAACGTGCTTTAAAAGTTGAATGGCTCGTACAAATAAAAGCTTTGGGCATTTCATCTGAAACAAATCCGCATTGCGAAAGGAGACAGAATACCTGAGTTTGCTTAATTCTAGCCCCCAAATTGTGTTTTCTTTATATGGGTTTCTTTCTTTCTTTCTTTCTTTCTTTCTTTCTTTCTTTCTTTCTTTCTTTCTTTCTTTCTTTCTTTCTTTCTTTCTTTCTTTCTTTCTTTCTTTCTTTCTCTCTCTCTCTCCCCCTCCCTCCCTCTCTCTCTTTCTTTCTCTCTCTCTCTCTCTCTCTTTCTTTTTCTTTTGCCATACCTAAAGCTTCCCCCCTCTTAAATCTTGCAGTGATATCAGCAAGGAACTTAAAAGCAAAACAAAGACATACAGTTCAGAGAAGCAAACTGATATAACTTTATGGGACAGAAATTATACAGACTTATCAAAACTTCTTCAGACTCAGTAAGTTCATTTCTAAGGATATAATCTACACATCTATTTTACCAGCATGAAATAATAACACAATATTTACCCAATACAATATTATCCACCACATTGTTTTTACAATGATATATAAAGGTTAAAACAGTCCAAATGTCCATCAACTACGGATGCTTAAAAAATTATGGTACCCACATAAACCATAGCTCAGAGAGAATGAGGAACTTCTATGTGTCAGTAAGGAATAACATCCAAGATACAGGATAGAAAATAGAAAGTCAGAAAGCAAAATTTTTATACCATGCTATTATTTGTGTATAAGAGGAAAAAAACACTCCAGAATTATAAAAAAGAATAAGTATATTCTTATTTTTATGTTCACTAAATTTCTCTAAAGACATATGAGAAAGGTCTAAACCATGGAAACTCTCAACTCTGAAAACACTGAATTTGTTCCTATATTACCTCTTTCTTTCTTTCTTTCTTTTTTTTTTTTCTTTCTTTTTTTTTTTTTTTTTTTTTTTTTTTGGCTTTTCGAGACAGGGTTTCTCTGTGTAGCTTTGCACCTTTCCTGGAACTCACTCTGTAGCCCAGGCTGGCCTCGAACTCACAGAGATCCACCTGCCTCTGCCTCCCGAGTGCTGGGATTAAAGGCGTGCGCCGCCGCCGCCGCCGCCGCCACCACCGCCCGGCTACCTCTTTATTTCTAAGAAGCTGCTTTTTCCTTCTGAGTTGGTTTCTCCTGAGTTCTGCTTTAAATGGGTTCAATGAGGACTTTCCTTAGTTTGAACAGTAGAGAGAAAGGCTCTAGCTGGAGCTTGGTAAGTGGATCACTTGGACCAACATCTCTCTTTTTCTAGAGGTCAGGAACAGAATCTAGATCAACTCTGGACTTAGCTGCTGTTCTCGGCTCATGGGCTGCTTCATCACTGAGCCTTTCAACTAGAGGGACCACACGGGCCAACTTAAATTACAGGACCTCACCCAGCAAAGGCGGGATGCTCCGCCACCACCCGTCGACTTGTGAAAAGCACCGTGGCGGTGGAACTGACGGCATAGTAGGAGCTTTACTGAAGAAAGACGTTTTAGTTTGCTGGCAGTATTGTCTCATTTTCCCTAAACTTAAAAACGAAAGTCTAAGGAAGCAAAGAGGGATCAGCAGCAGCAGAAAGGGCAACTTTGATCACAGGCCTCTGAAAAGTTCCGTCTTGAGAGCCGGGCGTCGTGGCGCACGCCTTTCATCCCAGCACTCGGAGCAGAGCAGGCGGATCTTGTGAGTTCGAGCCAGCCTGGCTACCAAGTGAGCTCCAGGAAAGGCGCAAAGCTACACAGAGAAACCCTGTCTCGAAAAAACCATAAAGTTCCATCTTGACACCTTTACTTTCGAATTCGCCAACAAGAACAAAGGCAATCCCGGTCACAGGCCATCTCTAAAGAGACTCCTAAATCTTGATGCTTCTCCTTTCGCATTCACCAGTAAGCTGGAAACCCCAGCCAGTCTGTCAAACACAGGATCCCTGGAGGCTGTCCTTCTTGCTGTAATGATGGGCTTAAGGGATGAACAACATGGGCCACCCTTTCGGAGTGAGAAGGGTCAGAACTGCCCTTGTCTCTACCCTCATTAGGGATAATTGCGCCTCTTCTTACAAGGTTCTCTCACTAACAAAGCCCTGTCCTCAGTTGGTGGCCTGGAGGCCTAAGAAGGAGAACCTAAGAAGTCTCTTGGGAAGAGGAAGAATGGAGCTTGGCTTCTCTGGAGACAAGAACTCAGCCTTGAAATTCGAAACTCAATTGTGCGTCTCAATCTGCTGCTTCTAATTTCCTCTTGGATCCTTGATATGGTACACGAGGAAAAAGGGGAGCCCCTGCCTCAACCTATCTCTGGGTGTATCTTTCTCATCTAAACCTTCCTACTTGGCACTTTTATCCTTCTCTTTTTTTTATTTCAAAACTTCTTGAGTATCTCCCTTTCATTCTTTCGTATGTGAATAGTTCTTTAGGATATTTAACTTTTTTAGAACTGCAAGAACTAAAAATTACCTTTTTTAGTTTACATACATGAACGGAAGGCATTTTTGCTGTATAAATCTACTGAGTGACTCTGTATTCTTCCTTGGCCTGAGCAATAAGCTTGAAGAGCATACCTTTTGATTGGTCATAGCCATGTGACTACTCTTGGCCTAGAAAACAAGTTCCGGGCAATTTTGATAGCCCTAAACCTTGACATAAAACTCATATTTCTTACACTTAATGAGTCTAATGGCTAAACTTGCTGCTCTGAATGCTTTCTGTGTTTTCTCATCTCCTGGCAATAATACAGCCTCGCAGCTGCCAGACTGAATACCTGATGAATGATAACATCCCAGTGCTCTGTAAATACAGTGTACTCTCACACCTGGAATGTACGACTTGGAAAAGATGGCACTTAAACTCTGGTTGCCTCCCCTACACAACGTGGACTCTTTACAATCTTGTTTATATGAGTCCAGAAACAAAGACTCCCTATGTTCTATTACTGGATGGATGCATGCAGGTGGCTTTTGCAGTATGCTTCCTCCCATGTTCTTAAACCCTGGATAGGAAACATCTATCATCAGACACATGGCCAGATACATGATGACCTTCTAGAAGTCACAAGGAGATAAGGCTCGTTTTATTGGAGAAACTGGCTCCAGGGAGTAGGAAATCATCCGGCCCAGGAAAAGGGTTCTGCTGTGGTCAGTGTTGGTATGGAAATAAACACTGTTCCACACATCCTAATAATTTAGAGAAAGCTAAAGCATGCTTCAAATATTGTAACATAAGTGTTGGAAGTGGACATTAGTTCACGCTTAAGTGCTGAGGAGAAATGAGGCCAAGAGACTGATATTCAATCATCAAGTAAGTGTGTGGAGAGCAGGGGCTGTACCCAGGATCTTAAGGTTCTCAGTGTTTCTCAGCTGCATGCTAGAGATCTGCCAAAAGGAACCAGACTGTGGGTGGGCTGGCTCTGGCTTGCACTACTACAGAGAACACGCACATTGTAAACTGTAACCTGCTGAAAATGGAAGGCATTATGATTGCAGGTAATTGTTCTGACCATTTGATCACCCACTCAAAATGAAAATTTGAAACTGCATGCTCACTTTTCTCTATAGCTGAATTAACAACAAGGAAAACATAGCAAAGTAAAACCCGGAGATAATCTAAGAACATCAAGTCTTCAGCCTCCACTTCAAAATAACCTGACCCAACTCTCTGGGGAAGCAGTAACGTTTCTCTTGCAGCTCTGTTCCTCCCGTCAGCCCCAACTCTGATGAGCGGTAGACACAACAATACTAGAGAAAAGAAAGAGTGGGGTGTGTGTGAGAGGGCTAGTTCTCCCGTAGGCCTCAAGTGGCATGAACAAAACCCCAACTCTTGACCATGACACATTTATTAAAAGCACCATTCCCAGCAATGACCAGCTTTCCTGAGCCAGTCACCTCCTGCCAGGAGCTCCCTCCACTGGGTAGGCTGTGCTCTGATAACGGCTGCCTGGGGATTCTCTCGGGTTCTGCTCAAGAGGCCAGGGTGGAAAGGGTCAGATTGTGACTGGGTCACTCTCTGGCTTTCATTTCTGCCTCTCAAAGCCCTTTACAACTATCAAATCTCTTTCTACTCTCTTCTCCAGCCAAGGAAATCCGAACCACATCTCTTAAGCCTAAACCAGGTTAAATGTCTTCTTTCATCCCCATGCTTCATTCTCCTAAAGCCCTGGATCTGGCTTTTCTAGCCCACAAGACCTACCAAATCAGTGCATAATATGGATCTCTGCCATGGTAACGAGCAAGCAGAACACAGCTTTGCATTTCCCCTGGATACACTTCGGTCAAGTACATAGCAGAACCATTTAAGGTTTCACGGCTTGCGTGAGGCCAAACTTGGATACAGAACCAGGAAGAGAGCTTTTCTATGTAAAGAAACGGAGGCTTAGATCCAGAAACTGGGCTATAGAGTTAGGTTGTCTGAGTCCAGAAGCCAGAGCTCTGATCTCTGTTGCTCTTCACGGGACCATCAGGGCAAAGCTGGTGTCTTCCTGGAACACTTTGTGAGACTGCGGGACACAGAGATGCCTGCAGACGTTTGCAGCATTCTACCCTGATCATCTTTCTTCAGGTGGGCTTCTGAGTGCGTGCGTGCGTGCGTGCGTGCGTGCGTGCGTGCACGCGCGTGCACTCACTCCTTCCTCCCAATCCCTGCGTTACTTCTCTAGAGCAAGGACTGTAAATCATGGCTTCCTTCCCTACCCCTGTCCTCAGCCGGAAGAGCCTCTGATAAATGGCAGCATGGGTGCCTCTGGTAATGCCAGGGGAGGGCTGGCCAGGGTTATCATCCCTCCCAGCTCTCTGAAGTTCTGTTCGCACCTTCCAGAAGTGTTGAAGAAATCAAGGAACCTAAAACCTGTCTACTATTCTTTGGATTCCTGTTGTGCAGCCTGGCTGGAGAGCCGATAGCCAGGGCCTTCAGGAAGCAGAGCGACATCAGTATGGGTATCAGTCTGTGCCCACTCCACGACTCAAGCAGGTGGCAAGTGTGGCCTCACTAGCAGTCTCCTCGGGCCTCTAGCTGATGGTCAACGATGTTATATCCATATGGCTTACTCTGGTTAGCTAAGCCAGCCAACTTGAGCAGGGCCAGTGTCCGAGGCTCAGAATCCATGGCAGCATTTCTGAAAGATGACCACTTTCAGGCCCGAACGAAGGACCAAGCTTACACAGGATGATGGCCTGATGCACTAATTACTCATAATCCAAAGCCATCCCCATCCTCCACAAGGTCATAGGAATACCCTCCAAAAGTGAATCCCTTCCACTGTAGGATCCAGAAGGTGCATTCTGCCTCAGACTCAATGGGAGCCCAAATAGCTTATTATTAGTAGAACACACTCTGATTCCTGATCTTTCTCCTGTTTTCTAACCCTTGTATTCAACCACTTGGTCATCTAAGAATAAGGCCACCATCCTCTTTCATCTACTCATCGAGTCTCATGAATGACCTTTCTAATGACCTCAGTTTCTCCTCATTTCTCACATGGAGAACTCAGTGCAGGTCTTTAATCGACAGCAAAACAAGGATGAGCAATCCCTGAGAACAGGGACCAGAATCAGGACACAGAACTGGGTGTGCACACTCACATACACACACATATGCACGTGCGCACACACGCGTGTGCAAGTGAGCTCACACATGCGTGTGATGGGCTCTCTGATTCTTGAACCCAAGTGATCCTTTGGCTCCAGCATCCTGAATGCTGTGACCAGAGGTGTGTGTCACTATGTGTGCCTAGAATCCTCAGTAGGCATGTACACTTTGTGTCTGTGCTTTCGTTTCCTCATCTACAGAACAAGAGTAATAAAGGTGCTTCCCTCCTTGGGTTAGTGAGACATTGAAGCAAAGTTAATCCAGAGGAGGGTGTGGCGATCAGCATGAGAGGTGGCTGACATTGTTAGCTGAATCTCACTGTGATGAAAGCTGAAGACACCAAGCCTTGGAGGGATAATTAAGTACTTTGTTTAGGATTACATAGATGTAGAATAATATAACTACTGTAGGAATCCAGGTACATTTTTTTAAATCAAAAGCTCAAACTCATTTATTATTAATTTGGTACATTGAAGGGTTCCCAAAGGAGGTGTTATGAGAAAATGGAACCTCTGGGGTACCAGCAGGCAAAGAGGGCATCTACCATAACAAACTGTGCATGCTATCTTGTTTTAGAGGTTCAGATTACAAACTTCTCTATTACAACCTTTGGCTCTGCTATATTCCCCTTTCATCTGACTTTTATCCATCCTTCCCAGTAAACTACCCAAGATCTGGAAACCCACTGCAAAGCACAGGACCGATACACAACCTTCAGTGACGGTTAAATTGGTGAATAACATTGAATTCTTAAATAAGTAATTTAACTTATTACTTTAGTAGAGAGAAGGTAACAGTTGATAGTATAAGTGAGATACAAAATTCAAACTATACTAAAACTTAATCAGGGGAAAGTAATATCCCTTCCACCTAAGTCCCAGACACCCATCTCCCATCCCAAGAGGCATCCACAATGGCCACTTTCTGGAGATGTTATTGGATTACATTGAATTATTGTCTACTTAAGTTTATTGTCAAAAGAAGTTAGAAACATGGGAGGAAATGATTTATAAAAATATAGTCAACATATTTTCTTTTCTGAGAAGTCAATTTCTTTCAAACTCAGGTAAAGGCTATGCTGATGCCAGCTGTGTGTGTGTGTGTACATGTGTGTGTGTGTGTGTACATGTGTGTGTGTGTGTGTGTGTGTGTGTGTGTGTGTGTGTGTGTGTGTGTGTAGCTGCAGCAAGACCAGCAGTAAGTGAAGACGCTACTTGTACAAACTCCCTCAGGCCAAAGAGCTGTGTTGATCTAGGCATTGCTATGTTCAGGTTCCTGTCCCTTGCACTTAATCTCATGTGTTGTTCGAATCATGTGTTGAGGATCAGGCAAGTTTATTAGGGTACACGATATATCACCACACTCATGACACTTTACTACTGGTTATTTTGCCGTGAAAACACATTCCCTTGACACGGTCACATTCTGTGTCTTTCATAAGACAAAGAACTTTCCCTTTCTTTTAGCAAGATGCAAGGTCACTCTAACATAATCAACCACGATTGGGAATGACAAAGTGCTTTTTAGAGAAAGGGAAACAGCGACCCCTCTTTTTAGTGTGTTCTTTCTCTCAAACAAATGTGTGCCGTAGCCCAGGAAAATACACGCTGTCTAAGGCTTTCCTTACAAACCCTTCCGAAGGTACTTGGAGCTTGGTGCCATCTTCTACCACCCTGCCAATTCCCCCAGGTTATATGAGGTTTTGTCACAGCATGGCGCGCTCACATCTTGCCGCTGCTTAGAGATGACACCCAACTGCACGTGTTCATACTTGCAGATAGGATGATGAATTAACTACACTTCTCTGCTTTATTCTGGAGTCATGGATTCCCACGTCTCTATCCCTAGTCCATAATATTTTTGTCTAGTTTTCACATAAAAGGCATATTCACCTTATTTAAAAAAAAAAAAGACAAAACAAAACGTACTGGATAAACTTTTAAGTACCTCTTCCTGAGAACTGACAACGCCTAAGAACTCGGAAACTAAAACCTATGGTTATCAGTCAGGTTTTGGGGACATGACTTCTTTTTCACTTGCTAGCAGATGTCTTGACTCCTTCCCCCGTAAGAATTGATGTCCAGACATACTCCTTCCCCATTATTTTGTTTAGGGCTTATATAGACTTGGACTCCAATGACAAGGGGAGCCCTTGTTTCGGCTGGGTCCTCCGAAGAAGACACACCAAAAGATAACCAAAAGGCTTCTTCCTTTTCTCCTAGATCTGTTTGCTTATAAGCTGTCTGTTTGCTATTCAGGGCCTTTGGTGGAAGCTTGGTGGTCCCCCTGACTGTCAATGAGCTTTTTGTGTTTCTTTGTCAGTGCCTTCTTGCTGCTTCTAACTCCCCAGTTTCCACTAGCAAAGCCAACCACGAGGGCATCCAGCCAACTTATCTACCCCAGCCCCGCCAAGTCGGACTGCAGTTCTCACAAATCTGAGGAAGGGCCCCACTGGGCTAGGAAGTGAGCACGCTGGAGAAAACAGACCCTTAATTCCTGGCGTTTTCTTCTTGTTAGGAGCGATGCTATTTCTCTGTATTTAACAACTTCCTTCTCTATTATTCCGCCTCCCATGCTCATGTTCTACTCCTTTCCATTCCTTTATTCTTTAATGGAAATCTTTTTTGTCATACGGATTGGAGTCTTGTTTAGAACACCATTTTGAATAGCTCCTTCTGTTTCTCTTCAACCATACTGAGCTCCATACATATTATAGTCTTGCCAAGCAAGCGGTTATTTAATAATTGGGTGTGAGGGATGAGACTTAACTGTAGAAGCATGAACATTCTTTTCCTTGAGTTTAACTGAATCAGTCAAATGGTAGAGTGCTAATGCTCTATGGTTGCATCTAGCATGTAGCCTCACTGGCCCCCATACCATGGGACATTTCCCTTCTTAGCATTTCTCATACAAGTTGGTAGCCAGCAGAGCAAGGGTAAGATGGCTCTTCCCTTATGAGGACAGTGTCTGGCCCTAGACTGACTTTGCTTCCCTTCTCTAGCCTAGTGACTTTGGGCAAGCTGCTTGATCTCTTTGTGACCAGTTTCATCTGTAATATGAGGGTGTCTGTAGTATTATACCCGTCATCAGAAGTGAGAGCACACGAAACCCTCCCTGGCGAGACTGGTCTCATGCAAAGACTCTATTATGCTGTCTCTCGGCTTGACAACAACTGGGATTCGGGGCATAAAATAAGGCAAGAGTATCGCAGTTTGCATTGACTCCCAGGAGCAGGACACAGTGTTGACTCTTCTTCCTGGAATGGACTCATAGCTGGGAGCCTACTAGGAAAAGCCATCACTTCTCTGGCTCCATCAGGACATGCCCCTGGAGCATTTCTATAATCAATCAGAAACTCACTAATCAGCCATCCCTGAAAAGGGCCAGAGGTGCTAAAATGGGATAAATCTAAAGTTTATGACAAACTTTTCTCTCTGGCTGTATTTCTCTTTGTCTGCCATTCATAAAGTCCATTTCCTTGACAAAGTTATGTTATGTTTCTTAATTTTTATGAAGTCATTCATTCTTTAAAATTTATGGATTTCTTGGCTAATTACAAAGCAGCAATTAAAATTTGACATGAATGCCTTTTGGTGGCAAATTGGTAGAAACTTATTTTAGGATTTAGTATGCTGGTTTAGATGTTTCCAGCCTAAAGATGTCTACACTGGTTTGGAGAAAAATTCCAGAAACCTAGTTTTTTTTTTTTTTAATCTGTATTTTAAGGTAAGATCTGTGTCGTCTATAAGTAATAAACTAAAACTTCAAATAGCCATAAACCAAACAAACTGAAGTTTTATTAATACAGATTGCCGTCAACCATGCTAAATTAGTAAGGGACTGAAATATTTAAAAAGTGACGTAGCTAGCTATGGCAGCCTCTATGAGGCAATGAATGAAAGAGACCTGTGTTAACGGTTTCCCAATTTACCTTCCCAAGTCACTGAATGAGAGCGTGCAAACACAGGCCGACTTGACTTCCATTTTTAAGCCCGGGACACTAAGTTCAAGTCTGCACTAGCTAGGGTATAATTACTACTAGAGGTTCACGATTCATCTTGGGTTCACTAATTGTATAAATCAGTTCTAAGTAAAAGTGGCATTGTCTAAGGATTCTATTTTGGCCAGGTCTAGCCTGCTTATTTGTTTTTGTTAGTATTTAACTACTGGTGCCGAATGATTCAGTTATCACTCCTTTATCCTCACATGACTTGGGAAAGCGTTTATTTCTCTTATCTTATCCACACAATCAATGGATGCGCACAATGCTTACTGACAATTCTTTCTGATTAGCATATATATGACGCTCAGCAAACTGTTTTTTTTTTCTTGTGTGGGAGGAGGGCAGGGAACTTCTTCAAATGCAGGGGAGACCCTGAACTATCAATTTGAATACCTACAATCAGTCTCTCTGATAACACTCCCTGGCATTCAAGTGTCCCACAGAAACAGGATACAGGCTTTTGTAATTTGGGTTTTGTTCAGATGACTCACCCACAATGACCGCGGTGACAGTGAGCAGCACAAAAGCATTCCGAAACAGGTAACTTTTAACATCCTCCTTGGTGATGTTCTGGACTTTCTTCTTGGCCAAAAGTGTGCGCTTGCGGACTCCTTGCTGGAATCTCTCCATCCTGCCCCCCATCCTGGGCTCTTCTCCGTTGCTTTTTGTCATGTTTTATCTTTCCAGGAATACCGTGTCCTTTACTTCAGGGTCTTGAAATTGTCCCCAGAAAGTGAAATCTCCTCTTCAGTGTTAGAGAATACCACTAGAACAGGAGAGAAAGAGATAAAAGTTACAGCTTCCTGTGTTGAGAAATCAGTGTTGTCTCATGCCAAGGTGGGCACTGGGTTAAATTGAACTAGAAATCAAAGACTAGAGAGCTACAATATGAGGCTAGGTTGTGTTTATTTTATTGAACTATGTGTACAAAATGGACATACAATTAGAATAGATGGGCAAAAAATTGTGTTCCGATTTCCAATTTGCTCTTTCCCCTCAATGAGTGAGGGGTTTTTCAGAGTTGGACATGACCGAGCACCCACGTTTCCACTCAGTTCCTCAGCGCCTAGCCGAGTGCCTTCCACAACCCACGCACTCAATAAGTGCCCAACTGAGCTGAACACACAGAAAATTCCACTTGACAAGCACCTGTCTTGTATGTGGTTGAAGATATAACTATATCAATAAAAATAATTGAGATAATTGAGATATTGGCATGTGGCTATTGATAGATGTAGTGAATCTTTGGTTTTATTTATTAATTTCACTAAGAAAGAAATAGGAACAGATTAACTTGTAAATATGGTCATAAAAAGAACATATGTGCCCAGGGGACAGCAGAACTGACTTTGAGGCTTTTACAGGGTAACTTTTCCCATGAAATAAGCACATTGCCCTAGGCACATCTACAAATGATCAGAAATCATAATCCATTTCCATATTATTAGAAGCAAGAGCATAAAGCAACATTTGTGTTTATGGCAAACCCACATGTGACGGAGTCTTCTGGGGAGACCATCACTGCCGTCTCCCTATTTTGAAATTGAGGATTTCTCGAACAGATGAGGAGAGAATCCAGTTTTCATTCCAAACATTACAGCATGTGGTTTCTGGTTTCTTTAAAGTGCTCTTAGGTTATTCAAATACAAACGTCTAAACCACTTTCCTTGCTGGAAATCATGGGCTTCCTCCTGCTGCTGTGCAAGATTCTTAATCCCTAGTCTTTGGCGGTGATCAGTTTTGCCTGTGGACGTGTGTATCTGGCAAAGCCAGAGCCAGCGTGTGCGTCTGTGGGGGAGGCAGCTGCAAGCCAGACACTCGCTGGCTTTCGGCAAATGCAAAAGAAAGATTTAACAGTTTGACTTTTAAATAAAATTGCAGGTTGTGGTCATTGATAATAAGACCTGCAATGTGTTTAAGACTTTACACTAGATTAAAAGCTTAGAGAATGTGGAAGAGAGGGAGAGAGGAGAGGCCAGATTTTTTTTTTTTTTTAAATTAACAGTTCTGATGTCCTTAAACCGTCAGTTCCCCTTAAAATACACCAGCTCAATCTTGATTTCACTTCTAGAGCTCGGACCTCCTCTTACACCCCCCCCCCCCCCCAGTCCACCTTGAACCACTGGATTTCAAATCAAGAGCGGACTGGGCTTGGCCAGTTAGCACACGCTGGCGGCACTCGATCCCAGCAGGACCTTACCTACCAACATGGCTAGCTTTGCTCCGCCGCCCGGCGAACAGAAAAGTGGGACACGAAACTGAGCCCCGCGGGGTACCGGAGGCTGCGCTTACCTTTTCTGAGTCTGTGACGGGTGGAAGACACCCCAGGCAATGTCAAGGTGAGTTCCCCAGCAGGTAGCTCGGAGTAACAGCTGAGCGAGCGAGCGAGTGGCGGGGCAGGCTGGCCCTGACAACATGCATGTGCTCTGAAACCGCCACTTACTATCAGGCAACTTAAGAAAAGAGGCGGAGCCTGGGCTGGCGAAAGGGGGAGTGGGGAAATGGAAACAGCAGGGGGAGGAGGGTGAAGCCCGAGCTCTCCGGAATATTGATTAATCTTGGCACACCAGAAGCATGCTCGCTCGCTTTGTTTTGCTCCTTAGACCTCTTTCACGCTTTGTCAGTTCACTTTTATTAGAAATGCAAAATCAGAACCTGGAAAAAAAAATCGGAAACTAAAGCGCACACACACTTGGACGCTGGGAGTCCCGATTAGAACGTTTGGAAGACTTCTCCAAGGCCATATTTAATTACCTCACTTTATTTCAGGTTTCCTCCCCTCCAGGAGACGTCAGAGGGTGTTCTTTTGCCTGCTCATACAACTGTTAAGTATCTCCCCCCACCCTCACCCCCACCCCACCCCCAGCATTGGGGACATAATTGACATTTCTTGGGAGGATCCTGAATACAATTAAGTATAGTGAGGAGAAGGCTTACTGCCGCCGCCTTCTCAACTTGTATAAAATTACTCAAAACACAAGGTGAGACATGCCCTTGTTTTAGCAGTTTAAACTCCAATACAACAAATCTAATTGAACTCTGGCTGCCTGCTCTGCAGCCAGAAAGGTAAGAATCACAACAGTACCAGGATCGTAGCCAAACTATAAAGTAATGGGCATTTTAAGACCAAGAGTCACAATTTCCAAAGGTAAATTGCTATTCGGTTGCTTCCTCTGTCTCAAAGGATGCTGGATGTCCCTGTCCCCATTTTTATGAGTTAGAAAGTTCTGGTTTTGATACTATAACTGGTACTTCTCTCTCTCTCTCTCTCTCTCTCTCTCTCTCTCTCTCTCTCTCTCTCTCTCTCTCTCTCTCTCTCTCCCCTCTCTCCTTTTTTCTTTTTTGTTTGTTTTGGGGCTTTCGAGACAAGGTTTCTCTGTGTAGCCTTGGCTGCCCTGGAATTTGCTCAGTAGATCAGGCTGGCCTTGAACTCAGAGCTCCGCCTGCTTCTGCCTCCCAGGTGCTGGAATTCAAGGCATGCGCCACTACACCTGGCTGGGCCGTTTTTTCTTCAAAGGAAATGGACTGCACAAATAAACAACCTATACATTAAAAAATGAATTGTTGAGAGTGACTTGCCCCTTCCCCCCAACTTAAAACCTTGTTTAGGTGAAAGGAAAACAGCTCCTTAGAAACCTAAAGATCACAGCCAGTGTTCTGTTTGCATCTTTACTAAATTCCCCAGGCAAAGGCTGCTCAGCTTTTGTGTCTGTCATCCAACACCAAAGTATGTATTTTTGTTCTTCATTGGCAAATCCAGGGAGCTAGAAAAAAAAAAAATGTTCCCTGCCAGCCTTAATCGGTCATGTATGTGCTTTGGACCGGCTACCAGTTGGAAAGCAATGGTGAACTCCAGGCGTGCCCCAGATGACAAATTAGCAGCAATTATAACAACTTCCTCATTTGACACCCCTTTAGTAATTTAATGAAAATACAGTCTCCTGTCAGTCTCAGCCCGTGGTGATCTTTCCTCTCCTCTGATCCCTCAGATCTCATAATATCCACACCCTGTTGCTTAACACTTAAATTACACCTTGCCTTGTCCTGCGACCTTCATTTTAAGATCATGTTGAGTCTGGGCTTCTCAACTGAAGGCAAGAGCCTGTCTGGTGCCTGATGCACGGCGAGCATTAAGCAATTCTTATGAATGGCTGATATAATCTGAGAGATTATATCACTGCTCTACCGCTTTCTGCTTGTTTTTCTGTTGGGAGCTTGGACGCATAACGGAGAACATAGACAGTCATCTTCTCCTGAGTCATGCATTTGGAACTATGTTCACTTTTTTTGTTGTTGTTGCTTGTTTCTTTGTTTTGCTGTACATGATTTGCATTTTAAGGGAACTTGAAAGAGAAATAGGACACTTTTAAGTGGAGTTTCCAATCAAAAGCATTTCTGCTCACACTGCCCACCTCCCAAGGCCAGCAAGAGAAGGGCCCGGAAAACCACGCTGGATAACATAGAGGAGAGCCTGGTTTGCTTCCCTTTCCTCTTTTTTTCCACCCTTTCCAAATCCCTAAAGCTTAGCTAAAACAGTTTTATTATTTCAATTTGTGCAAACAGCAAAGGGGTCTGGTGTTCATAGAGAAAGGAAGTAATTCACCCTTGGAAGTTTTGTTGGTTGTAGTAAAAGCTAATGAGAAAATGAGATGCAAAGAGCCTCGGTTCAGAGTTCATATGAACTGCAAGGTTTGGGTCTGGGCCAAATATTGAGAATTACTTCTTCTGGGCACTACTCTTTTGGAGAACTGTAACAATAATGTCCCAGGGGCAGCCTGGATTTGTTCTGTGTATTTCTCCTACTGCTCCCTCCTTATAAGCAGACCGTTGTTGAACTTTAAAAGGATTCCCCCCTGCTTCACAGAAGCATCAAATAAACGAAAGATCAAGACATCTTGAACAAACCTCTGCCTGGTGTACTACATTTAAAGCTACTTAGACACTGGACACAGAACCTAGGAAGCATTAGTGTTAAAGTCCCAGATAAAAGCAAATAAAACCTCCTAATAAACACATCCAGGGAGCAAATGCTGGTGTTTTGAGAAAAATTCACCAAGTTTTTGTTTTGGGCATGCAACGATAACCTGGGAAAAATAGGCTAATGTAACAACAGAGCAATGCATCTGTAAATGAAGCACCCCGTTCCCTGGCTTGCAGTATGAGTGATGGTGACCATAAGGGCTGATCTTGCCACCTACAGGACTATCAGAGCCCGTAATCTAACTCTCTGGAAGTGGTTTTTATTCTTTGTGCGCCAACCCCCAGAAGGAAGTTAATTAAGAAAATTTAAGCTTTGTTGAATATCTCCTTCTTTGATTGTTTAATTTCAGGAGGAATTTTTGTTTTTGTTTTCTTTTTCAAGACAGGGTTTCTCTGTGTATAGCTCTCTCTCTGGCTGTCCTGGAACTCACTCTGTAGACCAGGCTGGCTTTGAACTCACAGAGATCCACTTGCCTCTGCCTCCAGAGTGCTGGGATTAAAGGCGTGTGCTACCACCGCCCAGCTCAGGAGGAATTTGTGTTATTCCTTCTTCAGACAACTAACACTTCAGGATCTCCAATTCTTCTTATAGTTTGGAAATCGGGACTGTTAGGATAATGAGAAGAACCTGATCAGCCCCTGTTGCTGGAGGGCTTCTCTCCAGGTTCCACCAAGCCCCGCAGTCCCACAATCCACATATAAAATAATCACTCAGACACTTATAATACTTATAAACTGTATGGCCGTAGCAGGTTCTGCTACTGGTCGAGACAGGTTTCTCTGTGTACTTTGCCTTTCTAACTCCTTGTAGCCCGCTCCTCACAGAGTCCGCCTCCTCTCCTCTCATCTATTACTGTCCCACCCCGCGCTAACTGTTCTTTTATCTTAAATTAACCCATTTTTATAAATCTATACCTTGCCACATGGCTGGTGGCTTACCGGCGTCTTCACATGTTGCTTATCCTGGTGATGGCTGCAGTGTCTCTCCCCACTTCTTCCTGTTTCCCCAATTCTCCTCTCTCCTTGTCCCGCCTATACTTCCTGTCTGGTCACTGGCCATCAGTGTTTTATTTATATAGAGCAATATCCACAGCAGGCCCCTATGAGCTAGAGAGAGCAGGAGTAGATGCATGGCTGGAGGCAGTTTTTCATTTTGTCATATATATTTGTCACACACACACACACATACACACACACACACACACACACACACACACCTAGAAATATCTGTGGTGAACCCCAGTCTGTTGTTTTTAACTGACCGGATTTCATTTTAAAACTCACATGAAGACTGAAACACACAACTCTTCTCACTGTAGAGGTTAATTAGTTTATCAATTTTATTCATTCATGTCTTCATTCGGTCAGCATGAAGCAATCACTGGGCTTCAAATGCTGGTTTCTTTCCTAACCACGCATTCATAAACACTATGCAGCAGACCAGAGAGTATTATAGGAATCCCAGGGGAGCCCTATTAGCCAGTTAGTTTGATAATAAGATTGAGAACAAGATGAGAGTGAGAGCTATGTGGGCCCCTGCAGGATATGCAGTCATGGGGCCGGCACTGGCCAAGAAAGTGTAGCATTGTGGGTAGGGTGGGGATTCCTGCTGGAGAAGAGGTAGGGATGGCTCAAAGGATCACATTAAAAACCTTACACTGAGCCATGTCTCAGGCCTGTAGTCCTGATACTAGGGAGACTGAGGCAGGTCAATAGCCCAGAGTTTAAGCTGCCCTAGGCCTTAGCTTAAGACCTAATCTCAACCCCACTGTCTCAGAAGATCTTGAACTATACTTTCAAGTAGTGGAAACAGTAAAACATAAGCACATGAGTAATTTTAATTTTAGATAGGATGTAAAGCCTTTAATGGGTAACCCCTGAGTTAGGAAGCTGAGACGAGAAAAGAAAACAAGAGGGTTCACTTACACCCGAAAACTTGTATTCTACTGAGGAATGGGAGAAATCTCATGATTACACTTTTGAGACAATTTCTGTTAATCCTAGTCCCGTGGGCCCAGATGTTGAAATGGAGATTTGTACAGATTAAGCAGTTTCCCCAGGATTATAGTAAAAGAGGGGTTCTGCTGAAATAATTCTTGGAACTTCAATTTCTTATCTTTTCTAATCTCCTTTTAAAAGACGTTTTCAGTAGCTTTTATTAAAGACAGGTAGGAAAGAAAGTTAAGAAAATTAAAAAAAAAACTGTCTCAAAAAACCGAGAGAGAGAGAGAGAGAGAGAGAGAGAGAGAGAGAGAGAGAGAGAGAGAATTAAAATGAAGGTCCTTCATCTGTGTTTTCTTCTGGGAAGTCAACTCTAAGTCCCCCACCCCCACCCACCAGGTCTCCAAATCCAGCAGAACTGCTGTGTCTCCCTGTGCTCTCTAGACCCTTGGGCGTACATTTCTCAAGTCATTACCACTCAGCGCTTGAGTACTCCCTCTCCGTCCATCCATGATGCTAACACCTGTGGAAAGCGTAACAGTAAACACCAAACTTCAAAAGGAAAAAAGGCAAAGTGTTCCCCTCTTCTTAATCGTCACCATATAAAATACACACAGGCAGGCTGCTCTCACTGAATGGGTCACATGTTCGCTTCAAGCCTTCCCTTTCGCTGGAGGACCTCCCGAGTCTGTGGGTTGAAACTGTGCTTCAGAGTTTGGAAACAGATGACAAGGAAGTCAAGTCAGCATTTGCCATCGTTCTTGACGTGTCAACTTGAGGTTTAGAATTCGGGTCCCTTGACTCCTGGCCCCACGATGTTTTCAATCACAAAACTGCACGCTCTCTCTTCCAATTTTGAGTGTCATCCATAAAGTTAGATTCGACCAGATTTTTTTTTTTTGTCTCAAGTCGCTTTTACCATTCTAAATTGCACCATGCTAATAATGGGCTTGCCTTCTGTCTCCTCTTTGGTCTGTTTAGTTAAGGACACACATTTTTATATATGCTCAATGATTAATAGCTTCTCATTAGGTTCCTCGGCTGCAAATTAAACACAAACATAATACAGCCACCAGAGAAAGCTTGTTGAAAGGCAAGGGTTTCATGAGGCAGAGCGATGACATGAGTCTTTTATAACTGTTTGCGGGTAGAGAATCATAATTACAGCAATCAAGACAGATACACATCTTTTGTAAGGCAAAAAAAAAGTAATTATAATTTAAAAGCACACAGCTCAAAGTTGCCATCACAAAAACGACTATTATAGCAACTATTTCGCATTTGGACATTTTTTTGGCAGGAGGTCTGAGCATTGTTTATTGTGAATCAGAAACAGGCACTGAGAAAATATGCAAATTTTTAAGCAACAGAAAATGCAGCTTTGAGCTGAGAAAGCAGGGGGATGGTAGAAACTGTCTGGGCCTTGATCACAAATCAACCTCAGTGACTGAAATCATTTTCGATCATTTGATGCTGTTATAGCAATCTGGCGGGAAGGTTGGAATACAGTTAGTTTCTGCGTTAAAACATACATTTAAGATTTATGTTGTGCTCCTGAGCAAAAGTTCCACCTTCTGCCAAGTCTAGATGGATGCTAAACTGAAAGATTAGGGAAGAAAGGACACTCTGGGCTGGCTGCATAAGGGAAATGTTACCTTCATGAGACAATTCACTTCCGGGTTATTGAAGATGCAAAGGAGAGTTCCATCCAGCTGCCTCCCCATCAAAGAAAGATCGTAAGTTGCTGAAGTAAAATTAATGTAGGTGACCAGTCACTCGTACAATAGGAAAAATGGGTTGTATTAATACAGAGCAGTTTGAGAGGTTGATCATATGTTTTATGGCCCTGCGATCTCATTAAATTCCAGGATGAAGGTGAGACACATAACAAAAAAAAAAAAAAAAAATGAGTTTGCCCAAAGTCAACTAAGTGAATGGCAGCACCAAGAACAGAATCTAAGTTTGGTAGCCCAGTGCTAATCATTTTCAGAAAAACATACCATCCTATGATATGAGTTGCATTGTGTAGATGTCTGGTACCACAGGATTTCTGTATGAGGCAGGAGTTTTGTGTGTAATGCTATGAAGTTATGGTGCTCAATCTGATAACTGCCGGTCACTTGGAAACTGAATTCAGTTGGTAACTGGGATACTCCATTTAGGTGCAAAGCACACATTGGGTTTTGAAATACAACCATCTCCCAAATGCACAATGTCTCATTAAGAATCATTTATATTAATTTCGTGGTATGATGATATTATTTTATTGTGCTGGATTAAACAGAACATTTCACCTTTTCCTTTTACAGCTATTGCTGGAGCAGCCGCTGCCAAAGTGAAGAAAGGATGTCCTGGGCTGGCTGCATCAGGGAGATGTCAATCTCCTGGTAACTCTTGGCTAAAGCGAGAGTCCTGAAAGGCATTTCAGCACACCATCCATAGCCGCAGGAAGGTTGTGTCTTAGTCTCTTCACAAAGACTTGTGACGAAAGCACAATGTCCGATCTACACCCATCCAAAAGAACGAAATTCTGGGTGTGTGAGGACAGGATAGGTCAGCAGGCTAGCAATGCCGGGTTTCTAGGAAGAAAAAGGCCCTTTACGTTTAACAAGAGCGGCAGGAAAAGGCTAATGGTGCAACTGTCCATGTGGGCATTCACCCTGGCAAGGTGCCTATCGCCAGGTAAAACTGGGCAAAGGTAGGAAAAAGCAATAGAGAGCCAATCTTGCCCAATAGGAAAGGAAAAGATCACTCAGACTATGCAGGGATGGAATGATCTTGAACACAACTCTCATTGAAAACAGGTGAAATAAATAAATAAATAAATGCTGAAATTAATCTCACCTGTTTCCTTTGCTCCTGTTAAAATAACTCGTGGAAATTTTAAGCCACACAGCGACTCACGTTCTATTTCTATTCAGTAGCCTCGCCTACAAAATGATTGCTCCTTACAGAGCAGTGTTAGAAGATGGAATTGGCAGGACCAGTGAAATTTCCTCTCCAGACCAATTTACTTAAATAGATTAACACGTGGTAAGAATATTTTGGTTTCTGTACAGAGGTTTAATGTTAAGAAAACTGTAATAACCATAAAAATATCGACCACTCATTAAGTCTCTTCTATGCCGGCCAGGCACTGTGCCAAATCCTTTATATTTGCCTCACTTGCTTGCCACAACAATCTTATTGTTAGCGGAAGTTCTATTATCCCCACTTTAGCAGCGAAGGAACCGGGATTCCTAGAATTAGCAACTGCCGAGGCCAGAACCTGCTTGAGAGATGGTGGAGCTGGGACCCACCTCCCAGCCTCTCAAAGCTCAGGCGCATTGGTGCCCTGCAATTGTGCTTCATTGAGATAAAATTCTCAGTGAAAATACCACCCTCGGGGGTCCGAAAGTTCTCAGGACTCCGGAAAGCAGTGCAGGGAAGACGGTATGCAGCGAGGGCCAAAATACCTGCAGGCCTCAAGGATCCTAGAGCAGAGCGGAGGAAACAGGCATAATGAGATAAAGACCGAGAAGTCCTGATGGGAGAGATTAGGTGATAAATGCCCTGCGGTGCGTTGCAGAGGAGGGTGGTCACAGGTAACAACAACGCGGCACATTTCGCAAGCCCAGAAGAAAGGATTTTGAAAGTTTGCACCATCAAGAAACAACCTATGTTTGAGGAATAAATATATCTAACCCGATGTAAAATAAACATTATGCGCTGTATAGAGACATTACATGGCACTCAATTAACACGTACAACACTTGTATTTTCATAAATGAGTCAACAAAGTAAACATTGGTTGATTAAATTAAAAATTCCCTAGGCAAGAAGGTTTCATAGAAAAGGCCGAATTTAGGATGGAACTCAAAAGAGGAAGGTTTTTTTTTTCTTCTCCCCCAGAGTTGAGGGGGGCCCAGCAGAAGGCCTAGGATGTGCTCTGTTTGCATACCACAAAAAGAGAGAAAAGGTGTGTGTGTGTGATATGGGGGTGGAGAAGGACGAGAAGGACACCATACTCTTTATGATAATACAAGCTGGAAAGTAACAAAAAAGAAACAAATATATCAAATACACCTCATGTCTCCAGTGGACGATCACAGTATTTAGAAGATCCAGGGTAGGTTTGTATCGATGCACGCTGTAGAAAGCCTCAGTTTCCCCAGCCTTTTCGGTAACACACAGCAATGGTCTAAGAGCTGTCCCACTTCCACGAGGCACAAAGAACAGTGAGGGACAGCATGGGGGTTGCTCAGCCGCACCCACCAGACTCTATCCCCTTCTCCCACCCTTTTCTACCCAGGCTTTGGGCAGAGCCCTGGTTTTTCTTCTGATTCATTAGAAGAAGCCCCTGTCGTGAGAATGATAGATTTACCAAGGAATAACCATCACTAACATTTCAGACTCAGGCAGAAAAGACTACAGAGAGAGCCTTTTGCTACCTAGAGCAGTGGAGACAGTGAGTACCATCTGCCCTTTAGATAGATGGGTGCAGGGACTTTTATCTTTCCCCAAATCTGGAGTTAGAGCTTCCCCTTCTATGGTTTCAGATTCCTCCAGGGCTTTCTCCTGCTTCTTTAGAGAAGTGTAATACTTGAAGGCTGTATCAGTGGGATCCTAGCCTGGGGCGTGCTCTTGCTAACTTGTATGGGATGGTGTATGAACAAGAGGGTAACTTCCTGTTGTTTGTCTTTTTCCAGGCAAAGCCTAGCCCTTCCATCAAGAGGCCATTCACTGAGGGACATGGTGGTGCCAGCACTTGAGAGGCAGAGACTAGAGGATTGCCACAAGTTCAAGGCTAGCCTGGCCTGACTCAGGCCAATAAGGTCTGCAAAAAGTGAGGCCAACAACAAAAACTACAAATAAACAAAACCCAAAACAAACAATTAAGTAGGACTTTACAGTCAATCCTGCAGTTCTGGGGCTGCCATAAACATTTCATTTAGCCACTAGAAATAGAAAACAAGACGAAATCCACCACAAATCCTTAAGTGCCTGGCATGCTGGCACAGAACTCGTTGCCTCTGTGGTGGACGGTGGCTATAAAGGGGGAATCTTGAAGGGCGAAAGCTGGGGTTTTAAGCCTGGGTTTGACTGAAGTGAACAGAATCAGAAGGCTCAGGCTGTGAAGAGTCTTGTTTTGGGTCCTTTCAAATCTCCAGACGGGGATGCCCAGGTGGCACGACATTCTAGAGAGACGAGGCTTGGCACTCCGCATTTGGGACTTGTCACTCACATGGAATTTGAAGCTCTGAGTAGATGTGCCAAGAAAGCATGAGAATGCCTGGCATTTGAGACAATTCATAAATACATGGGTTGGAAAAAATGGGAAGTGAAATGGAGTTATTTTAACATGTGCTTTCGAGTTCACCAGGAAACTACAAGAACTGGTGGGAATACCTTGTCAAGCTCCGTTACTCTGCTTTGTATTGTTGACAAATGGCCTTAAGCATTCATTGGCTCTCAAAGGACGACATCCAGGATTTTTGGCCTGAGCAACTAGAGGAAGGTAGTTGTAATGGACTGATTTGGGGAAGACGGGGAATAGGTTGTGTAGGGCGTGGTCAGGAAGCTCCAAGTCAATCAAACAGGGAAGTTGGGAAGGCTGTAGATACCGAAGAAAGAATTCAGGGGAGAGGCATGACTAGAGATTAGATTTGGTTTTATTAGCATATCCATAGTGCTTGAATGGGATGTGAACTTAGCTGAAGAGATCATCCCATGTCCTCATCTGAATGTACAAAGGAGAAGATCTGGGGCCAGTGGAAGAAGGCATTGAAGTCATAAAGGAAAGAACTGAAGTGGTGTCTAAAATGTCAATTATCTTAACTATAAAAGAACTTAAAATGCCAAAGACTCTCACACGCTTCCTAAGCTCAGACCATCCATAGAATGTAGTCGGTTTGATTTCTGCCATGTCTGCATTTAAGTTGAAATCTCTCCAGTATTTTAGACACACACCTGATGAGAATGTAGTTACACCATCCAAGCCATCTTTGAATGGCTTTCCCAAAGCGACTCTTGGAGATCATGTGTTCACTTTACAGTGTTGCCCATTGTTTAGGGTCTTTGGTCATGTGATAGGAAGTTGGACTCTGAGGGACTGCCACGCTCAAGCACTCTTTAGAGTTTCTTCATCCT
This sequence comes from Peromyscus leucopus, assembly GCF_004664715.2. Lineage (NCBI taxonomy): Eukaryota > Metazoa > Chordata > Mammalia > Rodentia > Cricetidae > Peromyscus > Peromyscus leucopus. Next base: position 24,079,907 of record NC_051072.1, on the reverse strand, counting down.
GTATTTGCGGGAGAAGGGCTGGATGATCACATTAATGAATGCCTAGGGGTTTTGTTTCCTTGCTAACTTTAAGCAACTTGAGTGATAACAACTTGACTGGAGTTCAAATTTTGTAATTTACCATTGCTAATCCTTCTAGATTATGTCAAGATCTCTCTGGAATACTGAACCTTGTATCACAGAAAACTTCCAAACTGTATGTCTGGAACCCATGGGTCCGTGAACTTGGGTAGGAAAAGCATTGCATATTTATTTGTGAACTTTCTAATAAAACCCAGCATATTGCTTCCTTAATGGATGGAGGCAGCACATCACATCACTTTCTGGACTTTGTCACCAGCTGAAAACCACAGCTATCTTCCAACTGTTCCAGGAATCTCCAAGGCTTTAAGGCTCACTGCTGCACGAGATCACAGAATTTCATAGACTTGGTGCTGTCTCCCATTGGCTTACAACAAAGCACGGGTGAGACGGCTCATTGGTTGAGAGCACTGGCTGCTCTTCCAGAGGACTCAAATTCAGTTCCTAGGATTCACATCGTGTGGATCACACACCTCTAATTCCAGTTACAGGGGATCTGATGTGCTCCCTGGGGTACCCACATGCAGACACACACATACAAACAAAGCACAAAGCACACATCTGTGGGTCCTTCTGTGATCTTTTGGATTTGGCTTTGTCCTAATAGGCATTTTATTGTGGTCTGAGAAGGGATTTCATTGGTCTTGCTGGAGCGATGAGGCAGACAGGCTAAGTCCTTGCTGCCTATGAACTTACATCCTTTATGCATTTGCTTTTTATCCAAGGTGTCTCACCTTGATGTGGTATTGGTAGTAACAAGGACATCAACTTCATTTATGAGTTTTTTTTTTTTTCTTGCCAGAAGTTTGATGTGTTATAAGATGAATCTCTTATTCTTCCTTGTTTATTTATGGGTTTTGGGTTTTGAGTATTTCTTGGCAAGGCTTCCTCCATTCACAAGTTATGAAAGTGTTCTGTACTCTCCAACATTTTATTTCAATTTTTTTGTTCATTTATTTGTTTGTTTCTTTGTTTTTAAGACAGGATTTCTGTGTAGTTCTGTGCAACATGAATCTTAAAAGGTCTTATTAACAAAAACAAACCAGGTGCCAGGTATTGGGGTGAATGCTGGAAGATCAGAGAAGCAGGACAAGCCACAACTGCCTCACCCTGCCAATTTCTCAGCTGATTCTCTTTCCTCAGACTGGAAGCCGCTGAGTCCTCATCCAAATGGATCTCAGCTGAACTGCTGCTAGAAGTCTAAAGCTTAACCAGGCTCTAGTTCCTGGTCCTCATGCCTTATATACCTTTCTGTTTCCTGCCATCACTTCCTAGGATTAAAGGCATGAGTCACCATGCCTGGCTGTTTCCAGTGCGACATTGAACTCACAGAGATCTGAATGGATCTTTGCCTCTGGAATGCTAGGATTAAAGGTGTGTATGCCATTTTCTGGCCTCTATATCTAGTAGCTGTTCTGTTCTCTGACCCCAGATAAGTTTATTAGTGTTCACAATATATCGGGGAACACAATATCCCCACAGTTCTGGTTGTCCTGGAACTTACTCCATAGACCAGTCTGGCCTGGAAGTCAGAGAACCACCTGTCTCTGCCTCCTGAGTGCTGGGTTTAAAGGCCTAGGCCACCACACCTGGCTTAATTTTTGTTTTTTGAGACATTGTTTCCTATATAGCCCTTGCTGGTCTGGAATTGGCTTTGTACGCCAGACTGGCTTGCACTTGAAGTAAGGCTTCTGCCTCTGTTTCCATAGTGGAGTGTTAGACACTGGTCCAGCTTCTTCCAACATTTTAATAGGGTTTTTGTTTTCAACCAGTACATTTATCCAACTGGAATTTGTTATAATGTAAGAAATTAACTTTTTATTTGTTTTCTAAAAATGGTAGCAGAAATATTCCATTAATTGAATAGTTAATCTTTTCCTAGCTCACCTTATTTTTAAGAATCTTTATAGTATATTGTATTATATATTATATATGTATACTCCATAGCATATTGATATACAGTAAATATGTATAATTTGGTAAATCTTAACTTACTTTTTTAAAGTTTTAACTTATATATAGATGTGTGCAACCATCACTATGATATAGTGAGTCATTTTTATTTATAAATGACTTACATTGCATTTATTTATTTGTTAATAAATATATTTGTACAATCCATGATTCAAAGACACATTGTTATGTATTGAAATGTTTCTGTGTTACTACACACCTAACCCCAGCTCCAACTCTTTAGTTCCTTCTCTGGACGTAATGGATGTTATTTGTTTCTTTTGTGTTTTAGTGCAAGTATTTTATATATAAATAAGGAAACATATAAACATCATACATATACACAAAATAGTATAAATGTTGTTTTTCACACTTCTGTTTTTGCTTATCAATTTTTTTTAACCAAGAAGGCAGTTTTTGTGGTTTTGTTTAAACACAAATAAAACACACACACACACACACACACACACACACACACACCCCTACTCGTTTTTTTCACTGCGTAGCCTAGAGTTGGGATTGGTGACTCTGATGGCCGGCTGTGCTGCCCTTTCCACTATGGCTTTTCGGTTCTTGGAGGAAACGCTGTGAGCAATCTCAGCACAGTAAGATCTGTTGCACATCAGCATCTTTTCCAGCTCCTTGACATTGTGGACCAGAAACTTCCGGAAGCCGCTAGGCAGCGTGTGCTTGGTTTTCTTGTTGCTCACGTAACCAATGTTAAGCATTAGAATCTGGCCCTTGAATCTTCTCCACACCCTGTTGTCGATACCTCCGGGTTTCCGCCAGTTTCGCTTAATTTTGACCTATTGTTCTGACTGGTGCCGGATGAACTTGGTCCTCTTTTTGATGATTGTGGGTTTCCCCAGAGGCCGGAAGGCAGCCATGATGCCGCTGTAGAGAAGGCAGCCACCTCGCAGGCAGCGCGGAGGAAGAAGCCCCTTATTAATATTTGAATCTCATTCCATGTCTATATTTGAAAAGATTCTGCACTCTTTTTTTTTAAATTTCTGCTTAGAACAGCCTTTTCTGAATAAGTATTTATTGAGATTGTACCAGGCATGAAGCCCTTCTTTTGCCTTTGATACATCAGTGAACAAAACAATCAGGAATCTCTTGCCATAGGTCATAGTTTTAGTGATAGCTATCATAAAGCAATCAGCTCCCTAGTAAGACATTCAGATGACTCCAGTCTTTTGCTATTATTCTAATTGCTGGAGACAATACTTTGTGCTTATATTGTTCTGGACACATGCACATATGTTAGCAGGAAGCAGTTCTAGAAGAGGAATTCTGTGGTCAAAAGATGTGTGCACATGAGAAGTTTAACTGATATGGTCCAGTTATTCTCAGTAGAAGCTATTGATTTATATTCTTACATTATAATATACTGATATTGCTGGTTCCTCTGTGAGTGTTTTGTGTAGGTTTACCTTTGCAAGCTTAATAGGCAGAAAAGAAAACCTATTAGTTTAATTTACTTATCTTCCTAATGAATGACACTAAACATTTCATGCTAGCTTTAGAAGTCATTCTGTGTTGTATCTTGTTTAAAAGTTATTTTTGGCCTTTCATGCATATATACAATATGTTGCAATCTATTCACCCTCTATTTCCCTGTTGGCCCTCTTTCACTCCTTCAGACACCCTCCTTTGCAACTAGTCCCTCCCCTGCTTTGTACGTGTGTGTGCATGAGCACACTCACATCTCCATGAGTTTAATCATATCATTGCATATATGAGCAAGAGTGTTGATCTATTTCCTGGAGCAGTGGCCATATCACTGAAGAAAACGACTCTCCTGCCAATAGCTTCTCAGAGAGAGGTGAACTTCACAAGCCCCTCCCATTCATGACAAAATGTTGAAGGGCCCAGTCTTCTGCAGGTCTTGTGTGTAATCACAGCAGGTATGTGCTCAGGATCCTAACAGCCATATCGTATCCAGAACACAGACTCTCATAGCACCTCTCTTCATCCTTTACCTTTAAAATCTTCCCTGTGTTCTATCATTGTGGTGGTTTGATTGAGAATGGCCCGGTAGGCTCATATGTTTGAATTCTTGGTTCCCTAGTTGGTGGAATTGTTTGGGAAAGGTTAGGAGGTGTGGCTTTGTTGGAGGAGACCTGTCACTGGGGGCAAGGGGGTGGGTAGGCTTTGAGGTTTCAAAAGCCCAGAGCATTTCCAGTTAGCGCTCTCTCTGTCTCTCTGTCTCTGTCTCTCTCTTTCTTGTCTCATGCTTCTGGATCAGACGTAAGCTTTCAGTTTCTGCTTCAGTGCTATGCCTGCCTGCCAGCCAGAACCTCATGGACTCACCCTCTGAAGCTGCAAGGTCCCTGTAAATCCTTTTTTCTATACGTTTCCTTGGACGTGGTGCTCTGTCACAGCAATAGAAAAGTAACCAAGACAATGATAGTCCCTGACCCTTGGCAGGAGTGATACAGACGTCTCCTTGATATAGGTGATTTAGGGTTCACCAGGCAGCAGCCACTTAATTTCAACACTTTGATCTGTTAAGAATCCCTTCATCAGCCCTCAATCACTACAAGAAGAAGCCTTTCTGACGGAGGCAGAGAGCAGCATTGTTCTATGGATAAATTCTATGTAGACATTAGAAGGCAGTTTGGATGCATGTCAACTTTGTGAAGTAGTGGAATCTGCCAAGAGCCTGTGACCTCCCCGGCCATAGGGTTTGACCAGGTACATAATAGCAGGCATGAATTCCCTCCTGTGGAATGGGCCTCAAAATCCAACCAGAAAGCAGTTAGTTGTGGTGATATTGTGTTCCCCAAAATATTGTGCACCCTAATAAACTTATCTGGGGTCAGAGAACAGAAGAGCATAATATTAAAATAGAGTTAGGCAGTGGTAGCACACGCCTTTAATCCTAGCATTCTGGAGGCAGAGATCCATCTGGATCTCTGAGAGTTCAAGGCCACAGTGTTCTGGAAACAGCTAGGTGTGGTAACAAGAGCCTTTAATCCCGGGAAGTGATGGCAGAAAGCAGAAAGGTATTTAATGCGTGAGGACCAGAAACTAGAGCTGGTTAAGCTTTTAGGTTTTTGAGCAGCACAGTTCAGCTGAGAGGCATCCAGTCTGAGGAGACAGGATCAGCTGAGGAATTGGCAAGGTGAGGTAGCTGTGGCTTGTTCTGCTTCTCTGATCTTCCAGTGCTCACCCCAATACCTGGCTCCAGGTTTGTTTTTATTAATAAGACCTTCTAAGATTCATGCTACAGTGTTACACTTTTCCCCCCAAATTCGTGCCGTTATTGCAGCCGTGGGCGCATCTTGTCAGGTACATGAGTGCTGTGGCACACAGTTCTGGGTCGGTAAGATTGTTGACGGCGTTTCCCACCAGGAGCAGGCACAGCATCTTCTGACTTTATATATACCTGCCACATGTCTGTTTACCTATTGAGTTGTTGGTCTTATTTCATTGGTTTTTAGAAACTCCAGGTAATAAGAATTTTTTGTGTTTCATCTGTGATTTAAGTTTCCAATGTTTATTCACTTTGTCATTTATTTTTGGTTGCGATTTCTGTGGGTTTTTCTGTTCTTAGTTTTCATTTTTTATGTAGGTGAAATGATCAGTCTTTACCTTTATAACCTCTGGGGATTTTTGTGGTACTCTGAAAAACTTTTCCCATTCCTCTATAAAAAGACATCAATGATTTTTTTCTTTGAATTTCATTATTTAAATTTTTTTATTTACATGCTTACCATAACTGGAATTATCTCACCATAAAGTACTATTTAATCAATGGGCTCCACGTTTTTTAACCAATTTAATTAGTATATTTCTGCAATATATGGACCTATTTTTGGACATTCTAATCCAACCCACATGTTTGTGTGCACATCCACTGTGTGAATACTATTACAGTTTAAATCATTATAGCTTTATTATAGTTCTTCACAGCTCTCTTTGCTATTCTTGCCTTTTAAAAAAATGTGTGTGTATATATATATAGACTGGAGAGATGGCTCATTGGTGAAGAGCATTTTCTTTACAATCACAAGGATTACAGTTTAGATTCCAGAACTAACCTAAGGGGGACTTTCCCACAAACATCTGTAACCAGAACTCTGAGTGGGTAGAAACAGGAAGATGGCTAGGATTTGCTGGCTTCTGACAGAGATGACAAAATGTGGACCTCAGGGTCAGGATCAGACCCTGCTTCCAAGGAATAGGTGGAGAATGACAGAAGTGGACACCCAACTCCCTCTATGGCTTCCAAATGTACCTGGACACATGTGCAAATATGCTCACACAAACACAAACACATCTCAAAAATAAATATGTATTTATGATGAGCTGATGTATCCTAATATTTGGTAAGGATTTCCAAGGTTGCCTAATAAACACACAGTTACCAATTTACATTGTTTTTCTTCCTTGAAGTGATGTACAAATAATGATTTTTACAGTTTCACGGACATGGAATTCTTGTCTTCCCTTTTGGAATTTGGACATGGAGTTCAACTCTTCCACTGGTCCATGTTTCAAAATAGCATCATCTGTCTTTCTTGGAATCTAGTCCACGATCTGGTTTTACTGAGTGATATTGAGCTGGCTACATAGTGTTCCCTTCGTCTTCTTAATGTTATCCATGAGATCATAAATATGAACCTTGAGTCTAGAAGAAAAGACTAATGTTCACTGTGGCTTGGTGAACTTGAAACTAAAATTGCCCAGAACTTACCACTCAATATCCACCTCCTCCACTCCTCTCCCATTGGATTTGGTTGTACCCAAACTGGCCATAGTCTCTCTTTACTCACTCATTCCTCTGGGTGGTCAGTCCTTTTTACCTCTGTCTATTATCCTGAGCCATATGGTTCTGTGGAGTCCTAAAACTTACACATTGTCCCTTAATTTATATTTTGAAACAAAATAATGCTTACTTTTGAATTGATCTTAAACTGTATATCAGCACGGGGGTTGAAAAAGAAGAATGGGCTGGGCGGTGGTGGCGCACGCCTTTAATCCCAGCACTCGGGAGGCAGAGCCAGGCGATCTCTGTGAGTTCAAGGCCAGCCTGATCTACAGAGCGAGATCCAGGACAGGCACTAAAACTGCACAGAGAAACCCTGTCTCAAAGAAAAACAAACAAACAAAAAAAACAATAACAAAAGAAAAAAGAAAGAGAAGAATGGATTTATTTTGACTTTACGGATGAGAAAAAATTATGCTTTCTTGCATAACTTTCTGGAGAATTACATCACATTTTTATGGTCTTTCTCTGTGTGTTTGGTTTTAAAATTTTCAGTTTTAAAAATCGTGCTCTAATTGCCACTGAGTACAAGTGCTTTCAACTGAAGAGCCTGTTAATACTCATCACAGCATCTGTGTTGTATTTTGGGAGGTCCGTGGAACTTAATTAGAAAGAAAGTTGGCTCCAATTTCTTCTTTTTGTCTCCCCACTTGAAGAAATAAAGCCTGGCTGTTTGACGACCCTTTAACAAAATAATTCTTCAGCTTCCTCTTGATTTGTGTTTGTAGCTAGGTTTTCCCAGGGGAAGGCCAAAGGCGACCCTAAAACAGTTCAGGCAGACTGCTCTATCCCTATTCTATCTTGGGGCTCCAGATAAGAGCCCCAAGGACCAGAACACATTCAACCCTCACTGCAGGACATGGATACTTTATAATAACCTCTCCCACAGCCCTGAGTCCTTAGCATTATTCATTTTGTACCAGTACCCTTAACACAAAGGAAGACTTTGAAAGTCCCTGGATACCACATCCCTGCTGAGAGCCCAGGCTGCAGGATCCCACACAGCAGTCATCAAAAAGCCCCCTAATTTTATTTCCATCTCTGGTTTCTGGGCCACAGTCTTCTGCTTGAGCAAGGGAAAGTACAGCTGTGTAAATAAATACAGATGACTGCCACAGGTTACACGTTTCCCCGATCACTGCATGTAGAATCTCTGCTGGTTGTGTTTTAGAATGGATAGAGACATAGACAGTAAGTGCTCTCCTACACGGTATTCTCCGGTGAGAAATTTGTCAGTTATTAGGCAACTAGAAGAGTGTTCTGTATGAAATAGGGCTATAGTCCTGCTGGTAGAGAGAATTGCATCATGTTGTAGTTAGGAACTTAAAAAAAAAAAAAAAACCACAAAGCAATTTTTCTAATGTAAAACCAACCACTCATCCAACAAGTGGTTATTGAGCATTCTTACAACTCACAGAGTTTATGAAGACTTTCAACAAGCTTAAATATGATATGTCTATTTTAGCTAAGGAACAAAACAAAGATACAGGAAGTCATTAACAGTTTAGTCTCTAAATCATTTGACATAATCTAACTCCTTTGCTTATTAGCTCTGTGGCCTTGGGCAAGTTGCAAAGCCTATCTGTGTTTAGTTCTTCCTGTCTAACATTATTTTTCCCATAATATCATTACTGGGGTTAAATGATGATGTACAGCGTCTATTCAATAGTTATTCCTCAATATAAAGGTTATTGTATTCAGTTTAATCCCAGTACCAACCATAGAGACCCGGAGGTCTGTATAGACAGGCAGTGATGAGGAAGTGATGTTGCTGGGTTTAGAGCCAATGAGAAGGCAGAACAGCAAGGCAATAAAGGCACAGGTTAGACAGGAAGAAGCTGGATCGGTTCTCTCGGGAAGCTATGGTGGCGTGGTGAGCTAAGAAGGTTAGTTGGTGGCTATTACTCTGATTTCTATGACTTTCACTCCTGTATTTGTCTCTGTGTTTCTTATTTAATAAGACTGTTTAGAAATTTGTCTACAAAAACTGACTCTCCTTCCAGAAACCATCTATGGTCAATAGCTCTTTAGTTTGGGCTGGGGGTCATCATAAAGTCCTTCCCACTCCTTGCTAGAACGTTGGCTTGGTTTTATGCTGGTCTTGTGCAGACAAACGCAGCTGCTCTGAGGTTGTGCATGCAGTGTTCCTGTCCACTGCTTTTCTCCAGTCTTCTCCAACACCTGTCCCTTACAATCTTTCTATACCTTCTTCCGTGATGGTCCCCGATCCTGGGAGCAGGGTATGATATCGATGTGTCGTTTTGTGACTGAAAACTCCACGAACATTTATTTTCTGCATTTTGATCAGTTATGAGAGTCTCAACTAGTCATTGTCCACTGCACAAAGAAACTTCCCTGATAAAGTGTGAGGGCAGGACTAATCTGTAGCGATAGAAAGATGAATTTAGAAGGCAGCTGGATGATATGTCTACTTAGCAGAATAAGGTAGTAAGTTTACCCTTAAGGTTGTGACGTCCTATATTAATCAGTATTTCCTAGAGTAATAGAACTTATAGAATGAATCTCTCTCTCTGCATATACATACATACATACATGCATACATATATACATACATACATATGTATATACATACATACATACGTACACACACACATACATACACACACACACACTCACACATAGTATATAAAGGGGATTTATTGGAATGATTTATAGGCTGCAATCTAGCTCAGTCTACAGGGCTGGATGTCTCAACTGGTCTTCAGCATGTGCTGGAATCCCAAAGAAGGAGGCTAATGCCAGTGAATAAACAGATGTGCTAGCAAGGCGAGGGCAAGCAGATAAAGAGCAAAAGCTCCTTCTTCTATGTCCTTATGTGAACTTGCAACAGAAGGCGTGGCCCAGATCAAAGGTGTGTCTTCCTGCCTCATGATCTGGATTGTAGGTGTATCTTTCCACCTCAGGATCTAAAGTAAAAGTGTGTGTCTTCCTGTCTCAAGATCCAGATCAAAAGTGCATCTTCTTACCTCAAAGTTCCAGACTACAAGTGGATTCATCCACTTCAAACCAAGCCAAAAAAAAAAAAAAAAAAAAAGAAATCTCTCACAGGTGTGCCCTCCATTTCTAGACTGTGGTTGTGGTTCATCCCAGATGTTGTCAAGACACAACCAAGAGTAGCCATCAGAGCTCCTTAGCCACGGGTTCTTTGAGAGATTCATGGTACCAGGCATGCATTTCTTTTGCAGAGTAAGCCTTAAATCCAGCCAGAAAGCAGTTGGTTACCCTCATAACATTCATGCAACTATTACACCCATGAGAATATATTTCCACACTGCTCATTACTGTAGGTCACAGTGTCTGCAGCTGAGTAAGACTATTGGTGACTTCTACCCTCAGGCAGCCTACTCAGCACCTTCCAGTACTGTGAAATGTGGCCAGCAAGGAGGAAGCTTCCTGCTCAGTTTCAGCTTGATCTCTCAATGTCCTGTGACCACATTAAGTGGCATAATCAGCGATTGTGTCTGTCCTGACTAGTTGTATGTCAATCTGAAGCAAGCTAGAGTCATCTGAAAGGAGGGAACCTCCACTGAGGAAATGCTTCTGTAAGATCATAAGGCATTTACTAAGTATTGATTGATAAGAGAGGGTCCAGCCCATTGTGGATGGTGCCATTCCTGGACTGGTGGTCCTGGATTCTATAAAAGAGCAAGCAGAACAATGTAGCACAAATCCTAACTGGTCTTAATAAGAAAAACCTGGAGCCAGATATTGGGGAAATGCTGAAAGATCAGAGAGACAAAAGAGCAAACCACAGCCATCACCCCTACCTTACCAACTCCTCAGCCTTGAAATAGAGCTGAGCTCCTGTCTCCTCTCTCCACCCAGCTACATCACTTCCTGTCTTCACTTCTCTAGTGCTGGGATTAAAGGCGTGAGATCCCAAGGGCTGAGATCAAAGGTATGTGGCATCATGGCTGGCTCTGTTTCTCTTTTAGACTGGATCAATCTTGGGTAGCCCAGGGTGGCCTTGAACTCACAGAGATCCCTCTGCCACTGCCTCCAGAGTGCTGGAATTGAAGGTGTGTGCTACCATTGCCTCGCCTCTATGGCTAACTAGTGGCTTAGCTCCTCACTCTGATCTTCAGGCAAGCTTTATTTGTTAGACCACAAACAAAATATCACCACAGAACAAGGCATAGCGAGCAAGTCAGTAAGCAGCACTCCTCCATGGCCTCTGTATCTGCTCCTGCCCCAGGTCTCTACCCTGTTTGAATTCCTGTCCTGACTTCCTTCAATGATGAACAGTGATATGAAAGTGTAAGCCGAATAAATCTTTTCTTCTCCAAGTTGCGTTTTGGTCATGACATTTTATCACAGCAATAGAAACCTTAACTAAGACAGGGTCTTACCATCAAGATCTGGTGGCAAGCCATGAGCAATAGCTTGTGTTGGCTTGTGGGGGGAGTCCCTAGGACATTCCCATTCAAAAATTCTAGGGGAGATAATTCATATCTGCTACTGGACTTTTTATCGGTTAACCTATGGTTTCTGAAGGAATATTATCCCCTGTATAAAGTAACTACAAAGAATTTCCTTATATAGCTATATGTCTATATCTGTATATGTTATAAAATAGTAGGTTTCCATATGACTTTTCAAACATCATTCTTATTAGCTATACCTCCCCCAGCCATTCCCCACTTAAATCTCTCTCCCCCATTATTTTCTGCTTCCTCTTCATATACCTGTGTTCTACTATCTGCCCTTACGATCTCTTTCTCTCATCAATGGTCTCTTTCTAGTTTTTTATATTTTATAGACACTCTAGGCTAATCACACAAATCTAAATACTTAATTCTAAGATCCACGTGAGTGAGGACATGTGATACTTTTCTTTTTGGATGTGGGTTGCTTCATTGAGTACAATGCTTTCCAGATCCATCTATTCACCTGCAAAATTCATAATTTGATTTTGCCTATAGCCGAGTAAAATTTAATTGTCCAAGGCATCGCTTTTTCATCATCCATTCATCAGCTGAGAGACATATAGGTTGTGTCTATGTTTTAACTACTGTGAGTAGAACATTCATTGAGGCACATGTGTCTCTACAGTAGTAAATAAATGTACAAGTTAAGGTGACTTGGGGGACTGGCCAGTTAGAGTACAGACTATGATTCCTTCCTTTCTTGCATCTTGGCTTGGTTATGCAATGAGGTTTTAAGAAAATCTAAGTTGACTGGATATGTGGAATATCTTAAAAAGGTACTTACTATTTATTTCTAAGATGTGGTCTGTGAATGTGCAGGTGACTGTGTCTATAGTTCGCTGTGCTGTGTGTGCACAGCCAAGCTGTCTTAGAACACACTATGCAACCCATACTGGCCTTGAACTTGAGTTGATCTTTCTGGCTCAGCCTCTCAAGTACTGGAAACAAGCCATAAGCCACCATTGAAAGGCATTTTAAGGAGAGGAGAGGGCTTAACAGTTCTCTCTTGCTTCCTTCTGATGTGAGACTGGAAGATGACCTTGAAGGCTAGAACTTCCGATTCCACCTTAGGCCAGGAGGACTTTTGGAGACAAAAGCCTATGATGAAAGTAAACAGAGAGATGAGATCCTAAGTTTCTGATGACACAGTTCAGTTGACAAACCAACCCTGCTATATCTTTTTCCAGTGTACTTTTCATGAGAGGACATGGACTTTTAGCTTCTTTTAGGCCAGACTTCCCTGCTGGGATGCATAAAGAGGATCAAATCCTAAGTGACAAGCTTACTGAGGTGGCAAATACCAAAGACTAGAAGTCATGTGAGGAGCAGAACTCAAAACTCCCAGAGTCAGCACTGTTCTCTGCTTCTGTGATGATTTGTCCTCATCGTCAACTTGATGGGACTGAGGATCACCATGGAAACACACTTCTGGATATGTCTAAGCATGTTTCCTGAAGGGTCTAACTGACAAGGAAAAAATATCCTGTCTTAGGGTTTCTATTGCTGTGAAGGGGTACCATGACCACAGCAACTCTTATAAAGGAAAACATTTAATTGGAGGTGGCTTACAGTTCAGAGGTTCAGTCAATGATCATCATCATGGGGCACATGGTGTGCAGGCAGACATGGTGCTGGAGAAGGAGCTGAGAGTTCTACATCTTGATCCCCAGGCAGCAGAAGGAGGGACTGTGTACTGGGCACTGCTTGAGCATATATGAGACCCCAAAGGCTGCTCCCACAGTGACACACTTCCTCCCACAAGGCCACACCTACTCCAACAAGGTCATACCTCCTAAAAGTGCCACTTCCTATGGACCAAGCATCCAAACACCTGACTCTAAGGGGGCGATACCTATTCAAACCATCACATACCCTAAGGGTGAGTAACAATACCTCATGGGCTAGGAGACAAAACTGAATAAAAAGGAAAAAGTGGGCTGAACATCAGGATTCATGTCTTCCTGTTTTCTGGCTGTAGATGTAATGTGTGACCCTCTGTCTCATACTCCTGCAGCTGCACTTTGGAATGTGTCCTGTCAAACTGTGGCCACAATAAGCCTTTCCTTCCTTAAGAGCAACAAGAAAGACAACAAGTTTCTATTACTATGAATCCTAGGGACTGCTAGTAAGTGAGGCCAAGGAGGGGCCCAGGAGGCAGTGGGATGAGGGTGACTTCTCAAGGCTTGGGCTTGGGAGACAGGCTACCTTTCCCCACTGAGCCACATACTTGTAACTAGTTTTTCTCTGTCCCTCCTGCCAGCTCCCAAAAAACTATACAGAGACTTCTTATTAATTATAAATGCTCAACCTTTAGCTCAGGCTTGTCCCACTAGCTCTTATAACTTAAATTAACTCATTTTTATCCATCTACATACTGCCACATGATTCATGGCTTTTACCTCTCCTCCTGTATGTCTTGTTCTGTCTATGTGACTCTGCCTTTCTTCTTCCCAGAGCTCTCTCTGTCCAGAAGTCCTGGCTATAGCTCCTGCCTAGCTATTGGCCAGTTAGCTTTTTATTAAACCAATCACAGTGACATATCTTTACACAGTGTAATCAAATATCTCACAACACACACTTGCTGTGCCTTTTTGTGGGGTTCAGTTCCTTTGCAGAATAAACCTGGATAAAGATATAAAGATGTTTCCTTTGCTTGCTATATGGGTTTGTTAGAAATATTGAGGGGACAGGAAAAGCAAATTTGAATTTACTCAAAAAAAAAATTACTAAACTTGACATCAGGATGGCCAAACCTGACAACTTGAGTTTGAGCACCGGAACCCACAAGGTAGAAAGAGATAAACTCATGTGAGTTGCCCTCAGCCCTTCACACATTGAATGTGCTCTCCATCCCCAGTGTAAAATAAAGGTGGGGGGGCAAAATATATGATTTTATTATGCTTATTCACAGAAAAAACTCTTTTCTGCTAAGCATATTTAAGCTCCCTTAAACTTTTTTGTAAAGTATTTTAAGGCATATTTTCATTTCCTTCCTCTTTAAAAAAATCTTTCATTTTAAAAGATTTAATGGCAAGAACTTTGCTTCCCCAGATAAAATCCAGTTTGAAATTTCTGTATTACTTATAGCCTTCATCTTGCTTCCCACAGAGGGGCCACCTATAAACACTGTTGACTTGTAAGAGCTAGCTAGAGAATTTTAGCTAGAAATACACATTTGGGGACCCCTAGCTTATTATCTGACTGATGTCATAGAAGGGAGCAGTTGGAGGAAAAATAAGGTGTAGGACCGAGTCCTGGGACATCCCTGTGTGGGGTTCGGGTGGGGAAGAGGAACTAGTAAAGGTGAATGAAAAGAAAGTAGCCTCGTGGAAGGTTGCCTGTTGACTACCTTCCTTCTTATACGAGAGTCGTGAGTGTCTAGGTGGGTCCTGCACTGTGAATGTGCCAGGTGACTGTGAGTCTATTTGTACATGCTCCTGGAAGGAAAGGGCTATGGGAAATAGACTGAGAATGTGTGCAGGTGACTCTCTGTGAGTCTGTGTGTACATGCTCCTGGAAGAAAAGGGCTATGGGAAGTAGGGGCTATTTCTAAAGAAAGTAAGCAATATAATCCTAGCAAGCAAGTGAATGGAGTGGTGGATGATGATAAAGCTGGGTGAAGTGGAAGCCAGATTCCTAAAAAGCGCACTCATGCACCAGGGACAGATCCCAATCCCCCGTCTGCCCACCCCCCAAACAGTTCAAGCTAAACAACTGTCTTGCATATCCACAGGGCCTAGTCCAGTCCCATGGGGGCGCCACAGCTGTTGGTCCACAGTTCACGGGTTTTCACCACTAAGGTGGGACACCTTGCACAGCCTTGGTGCAGGGGGAAGGGCTTGGACCTGCCTTAACTGAATGTACCAGGCTCTGCTGACTCCCTATGGGAGACCTTGACTTAGAGGAGGTGGGAATTGGAGGTGGGTTAGGGGGAGAAACCTGGGGGGGGCGGTGGGAAGAGGGAGGGAGGGTGGATCTGTGGTTGGTATATAAAATGAATAGAATATTTCTTAATAATAATAATAATAATAATAATAATAATAATAATAATAAAGCCAGATTCCTTCCAAAGTGTTGATTTTCTACTCATTCTCCTAACTTCAGATCATTCTGGGAAAATTCCAGACAGAGTGGACCAGCAGAAGGAAATGAGAGAGAAACTCTTGCGTTTGCCCCTGGCCTCCTTGGCTCTTTCCACAGAACTCTGTGAAATCATGTGAAATCCCCAGCATAGAGTCTGGAGGTCTGAGACTGGGTGGAAGTTTCTTCATTCTGAGGGAAATTACAGCTCTGCATAGAATTTAGGGTTTAGAATTTCCACTCAAGGCCTTTCTGGGGGAATTCTTGGAGAGGTGTCTAGATTAGCACGTTCCTCATTGATACTGTTAGAGAAGCAGTTCTGGTCCTTTTACTTCAGGTCAAAAAGTAGGAAACTCCTTATTGGTAAAGGCAGGGCCTGTGCTAGGACTTGGAGAGATGGCTTAGAGGAGGGAAAAGCAGAGTCTAGGTAGCTCATGGCTCAGCTTTCCCATGTCGTTTTCTAAGGCATTCACTCGTGTGGCTTGAATGTCTCTTCATATCTCATGTTGGAAACTTAATTCTTGTTTTAGCCATTTTTTCATTGTTATCAAAAGGTGCCAGACAAGAAGAAATTTAAGGGAAGAAGAGTTCATTCTGGCTTACAGTTTAAGGGATCCATTCTGTTGAGGCAGGGAAGGCATGGCATCAGATGAAAGAGGCCACCATTACGTCCGTGGTTGGGAAGCAGGAAGGGATCAGGGTATGGAGTGGGCTGTATGAAGGTGGCACTTGAGAGATGTCTCAGTAGGTGACATGCTTGCTATGAGAGCCTCACGACTTAAACTCAATCCCTGGAAGGTAAATGTGGAAGGAAAAATTTGCACAAAGCTGTCCTCTGACAATTGTATGTAGGACTCGGGCCACACTCACATATTATACAGATACAATAATAGTTAAAATGAAACTGTGGTGGTTTGAAAGAAAATGGCCCCCAAAGGGAGTGGCACTATCAGGAGGTGTGGCTTTGTTTGGAGGAAGTGTGTCACTGTGGAGGTGGGCATTGAGGTCTCACATATGCTCAAGCTACACCTAGAGAGAGAGACCACCTCCTGTTGCCTGCAAGATGCGGAACTCTCAGCTCTCTCTCCAGCACCATGTCTGCCTGCATACCGTCATGTCCCGCCATGATGATAATGGACTGAACCTCTGAACTGTAAGCCACTACCTCAATTAAATGTTTTCCTATGTAAGAGTTGCTGTGGCCATGGTGTCTCTCCACAGCAATAGAAACCCTAACTAAGACAGAGGTAGAGAACAACAACAACAATAACAACAACAAAATCCTCAAGGTCAGCTCTCAATGACCTTCCTCCATCAAGCTACTAGTTCCTGAAAGTTCCATGATCTACCCAGACAACGCCACTAGCTGGAGAGCAAGTGTTCAAACACATGAACCTATGGGGGAACAGTTTACACTCCAACCATAGGAATCACCAAGTTCATGTTAACAGATGTAGTAGTGGGGCCTTTGCAGGGTAATTACGATTAGACAGGGTAGATTCGCAGTATGGCTTGATAAGAAGGGGAGAGAGACCGCAGTTGGCATGCTTGCTCTATCTTGTCATGTGTTGCTCTCCGCCATGCTGTGACGTGGCAAGAAGGCCCTTGTCAGCGCCACAGTGTTGCTGCATGGATTTTTCAGGCTCTACAACTACGAACTGAATAAACCTCTATCCTCTACAAATTATTCAGCCTTTGGTATTCAATGACACCCAAACATGGACTAAGATTAACCTCTTTCCTTTTGAAAATTCTGGTAAGGTGAGACCAATAGCTTTATGGGTTTTGTTTTGTTTTGTTTTTGTTTTTCGAGACAGGGTTTCTCTGTGTAGCTTTGGAGCCTGTCCTGGATCTCGCTCTGTAGCCCAGGATGGCCTCAAACTCACAGAGATCCACCTGCCTCTGCCTCCCAAGCACTGGGATTAAAGGTGTGTACCACCCCCACCCCCAACCCCGGCTGAGACCAATAGCTTAAAAAAAAGGTTTAGTTGTGTCTTTAAATGAACAAGTCAACAAAAGAGTAAGTGAAATAAGAATATTTGTCTATCACAGAATTTTGAAAAATATTGAGTATTCTTAGAAAACAAAATCTGTGCTTATTGACAGTACCTGTGAATACATATCTTAAATTGGTATTACCTTTAGGTAGAACAAATAATTGGGATAATAACTAATTTTTTTCTTTTGGTTTTTTTGAAACAGGGTTTCTGTGTGACCTAGAACTCACTTTGTAGACCAGGCTGGTCTTAAACTCACAGCATCTGCCTCCCTCTGCCTTCTGAGTACTAGGGTTAAAGGTGTGTACTACCACCCCTGGCTTAATAACTGATTTTTAAAACATAACTTTATAATATAAATATTTCTCCCTGAATTCCCAATTCCCTCTTTATTTATATTATTTTGGGTGAGTTTCTCAGCTTCTCTTGGCTTCACTGTCCTTGTGTGTGAAATAGAGACCATGGTAGTACTTCCTTTTCTATGCCCATCAGGACTAAGATAATATATACAAAGCCCCCAAATGGGAAGTGGTATATGGTACATATTCACTAAATGTTAGCTAATACTTTTGATATCATTATTACTGGAATATGATTTCAATGAGTTGTTGAGTAGCTGTTCTGGATAATCTATGTCATGTATGCTGTGATTTACTTGAGTGACGTCCTGATTTTAGAAATCTATATTGGGTGAAAATTTCACCGTTAGAGAACCTAGCAGTGAAAGTCATTCATAATAAAACTGTACCTCTATCGGATGAGGGCACACTCTAAGAGGAAGCAACTGTTGAGAGGAAAAAAGAAAACGTTGGTGCTATTTAAGTGTTCACATCCATCTCTGTCCAAAGTTTTCATAATTCCCACAAGGAATCTGGAAGAGGGTAACAGTTTGAGGATACTTTTCTAAGGATCCTGGATTAATGGAGAAAGAAGGACATTTTGGAAAATTTTTAAAAATGTCTCCTATTCTTCTCAAATTCTCCAAGGGACAGAAACCCCGGACTAACGTCTGTTACTCGAGTATCACAGAGATGAATTACTCAGACTCTCATTCTTGAGGATCTTCCAATCTAGACAGGACAACAAAACACTGTATTGATGCCCTATGAGGAATGCTATACTAGACGTTATTACTGTTGGGTGGGTATATTGTTTGGAGACTTTCTTTTGGAGTCCCCTTTGTATATGAACTTGAGCGAAAGTATCAATAAACACTCTCTCTATACTTGACCCCTGACTATCTTACCCAGCAAATGTTGTGGAGCATCTGCGAAGTGGAAGAGAGGGAATTGATTATAAACACGTGCAAGATGTTGACTTTACCCTGCGGGATAAGGGTGATGGAGAAGGCAGCCATGAACATAATTAAAGGTGTGGGAGGTGGGAGTGATTTACATAAGATTCTGTGGATGCTCAAAGCGGGGAGCAATGGTATCCCTTGAGAGATCTAAGGGTTCATGTGCTGACTCCTGTGGCAGAAAGAGTAATGGTTTTGGAGTCTGAGGTCCTAGGGTAGGTCCTTGTTACTCGTGGCATCAATAAACAGTCTCAGAGGACCTACTTTGGGGTGATGCATGTAAACCTGGAGGGTATTCAGTGCCCCAATAGAAACTGTTTTTTCCTCCAGTTACTAATCTTTCTGCCTCAGCTTACAGAATCTAAGAAAGAATGATGTATTTCTCCCTGAATGTCTGTAGATGAAACAATGCATATGGAGACATTTAGTGATCACTAGAGCGTGATTGTGGTTCTGGATGAGGAAAGATATGAGCTGACCTCTTCAAGAACTGACCACCCAGCAGGCTTTTGGAGGAAAAGCCTGGCAGCCATCATGGACTGTGGCTCTTAGCAGAAGGGCACTGTCCAGTAGCAGTTTCTGGAAACAATACCTGGTTGTGATGAGAATGCTTAGGAAGGGGAAATGGAACAGAAGGGTAGAGGGGCCAGGGCTAGCTAACCACATGGCCGTTAGACCTGGTCCAGGGGGCAGCAGGAAGGGGGCTGCTCATATCAGGCGGGGCTGGAGATGTGTGGCGGTCCAAGATGTGCAGACCACCTAGCACTGTGAGAATGTGGTAAAGACGAGGCTGTTACTCCTTCTTCACCCTTGTCCCCCTTCCTTCTGTTCCAAAGGGGAAAGCTGTGACGAAAGAGCTTTAAACAAACAAAGGCCAGCAAGGGAAAGATGAGCCGGGCTGGCTTGCCAGAACAATCATCAATAGGGCATCTGGGGTGGGTGCTTTGGCTTGTGGAGTGAGGGAGAAATGGCCGAAGTGTTGCATGTTATCCAATATCCAATCATGAAGTGTAAGGCAGCTTAGCCCTCCACACCGCCCTGCATCCTGAGGCTTTCAAAGTCCACCCAGAGGAGAAGGAGGGGAATTCACCTTCTGTGTAGGGTGCTTTGAAAACAACGCAGAGAGGGAGAGTTTTGACTTTGAGATAGAAAGTGTAGGCCATCACATACCTACACACGAGGTTACCCAAGAGAAGAGGCATCCACAGAGCAGGGCAGTGATGATGGACAGCAGGCATCATGGGGGAAGCCTGCTTTGCCTGTCATTCTGAAACAGGTGGCATTCTTAAGTGGAGCAGGATTCGTACAACCCTTGGGGTGTGCTGTCTTGGAATTTGTTCCCAGGAGTGAGTTCTGTCCCAGAGTGCCCCTTTGGGTAGCACAGTGGCCGGGAAAAACTGTTATGCATGGCCCTTAGTGTCTTCTGCA
The DNA here is from genome assembly GCF_004664715.2 of Peromyscus leucopus. Lineage (NCBI taxonomy): Eukaryota > Metazoa > Chordata > Mammalia > Rodentia > Cricetidae > Peromyscus > Peromyscus leucopus. Next base: position 24,059,849 of record NC_051072.1, on the reverse strand, counting down.
TGCAGAGAGGTGGGGCTAGAGCCAAAAGCATGGCAGTGCTGCCCTCTCTGGGTTTACAACCCAACTCGGACTCTCAGGTAAGTATTAATATATACCATTCCTGGGCTCAGTCTCCTCTTTGTAAGTATGAAAGCGGTGTCAACTGCAGCTTGTTATAGAGTTAAATATAATATATAATAGATACAGATAATAAATATAATAAATATAGAGAAGACTACTGCACCATGAAGTGCCAGGCGCCGTATGAACTTCAGTGGAGCATTAGCTGTAGTCCTTAAACACCCACACTTAGAAGGTATTTAATGAAAGCTGGATACCAGGAGGCTGCCTTTGGAAAACACTTTCTGACCCCCATAGGTTCAGATGCTGTGCCGTGAGCTTATTCAATGTGCTGAGTTGACCAGATGTCTTCTGCTCAGAAGTTTGATTTTTGAAGTGGACGCACTCAAGAGGTGGAAGAATAACACAGGATTGAGCACAAGTGTCATGCCTACCAAAAAGATATGGGTGTCAGGAGTCAAGGAAGATGGTGCTGACTTTTAGTACAGGTCATTCCATCCATGCAGGTGGCGTTTTAAAGTCGATTGCATGTAGGTTTATGGCTGTTGCAGCTGTCAAATGCCTGTCTACCTAGAAAGAGGCCATTTCCTCTCCCTTTTTGTGGATGGTGGGCCTCATGCATGTTAAATACATTCTGTCCAACTGAGCCATATCCCCACCACTGCAAAAGAGATCTTTATTGGAATGTCAAGGGATCATTTTCATCATGACAAATAAAAACCATAATAACAGCTTTCAATTATTATAAACAGTAATATTTGACATCTTACGTTAAAATTGAATACTACATTGTGTATAATAAACACTATGCCTAAATAAACATTTTACAATGATGTTTTGTTTATATAATGATGGATCGGAAAAGACAACAGTTATAACATTTAACCATCTCAAGACTCCCATGGTATGAAATATTTATTATAATTTCTGTTTGACAGATGAAATGGAATTAGATTTATGTTGTCCAAAGGCATGCAGTTAGTGAATGACAGTGCTGATATTCAAACCTACAATTATTAAATTCAGAATTGTTAGTCTTATAACCAATGATCCAAAGCTAGTGATTTGAATGATTAATAAAAGGTCTTAAAAACAGAGCTACGGGATCAGACTAATAAGATGGGGTGAAAAGTGGTGGATGGGAAAGGCTGGCTGCCCCTTCAGAAACACAGCTGACTTGGGAATGCCATGTGACGAAGAAACACTTCACACAAACACATCTGGATTTTCTTTTCTTTTTCTTTTGGATTTTAAGTATGAGACATGGCAGCCCAAAGAGCAAGTTGCTGAAGATGTAGCAATGGAATTATTACCTGCAGAAACATAACTGTGAAGGCACAGGGAGTGGAGAATGGGACATCTTGAGAATACTGGTGCAGTGGAGGGCTGGAAGATGTGCCCGTTTCTGGCCATTTCAACAATGTTAACATATTGAAGGAATTACAGTAGTCATCCCCTGCCCCCCAGTGCCCCCCTGCGAAAGCAGTGATGGTTACTATAGTGTGTAATCCTGGTACAGTTCCCTGACTCAGCCATGTTTATATGCATCGACTCTTTCAGTCCTTGTAAACCGCGAGCAGATCTAGATTTATTATTCCTCTGTAAACCGCGAGCAGATCTAGATTTATTATTCCTCTTTTCATAGATGAAGGAAGTGTGTTTCATTCACTGAAAACTGATACAGTAGCTCTGTATCCTTTTCTTCCAGGTCCGCCATTGTCACATGAAATGCGCATGTGCAGTGTACACGACGTTTACTCCGGATGTGGTTAAGGACGAAAGAGGACCAATGATAATATCCCTTTCCATTTTGCCATTGAAATATATTTTAAATCTACACATACTAGCTATTCATGTTATAAGAGACTGTGACATTTCAAAAAAAAAATATATGCAAATCTCTTTCCAGCTCTAAGTGCGGTGTATGTAATCCTCCATTTTTAAGAACAGCATGCAGGCAGTTAGCTGTTTGGAGGACCTGCATCTTGAGGGAATAATTGGAGCTCACTCCTTCTTCCTTTCTCCCTTTCCAGACAGGGTTTCTCTGTGTAGCCTTGGCTGTCCTGGAACTCACTTTGTAGACCAGGCTGGCCTCGAACTCACAGAGATCCACCTGGCTCTGCCTCCCAAATGCTGGGATTAAAGGTATGCGCCACCTGCAGCTCACTCTTTCTCTTTAATACTGCTTTTTTTTTTTTTTTTTTTTTTTTTTTTTGCCTTTTCTCTTTCTAGTTACTTATTCCACGTTATGTGCTGAGCCACAGCCTTGAGATTCAGATTATCTACCAATAAGAAACATGATAGGGGTTAGACAGTGAAGAATGTGCTAGACCCAGGAACTCAACAATATAGAAAAAGGAGATGCACTCAGAGAAGACTATACATTTTCTTGCCGTAATGGTGTGTGGTGGTATTTGCTCCGCCCATGACCTATACAGCCCAAAGGAGGCAATGCTTCTTGCCATTGTACATGACCTCTTATAAGGCGTTGGAGAAGGGTCACGTGCCCCTTCTCCCTGCTCCTGCCCGTGAGGTGGAGTTGCTCCTGGTCAGATCAGAGGATGACTTTTGTTGTCTACTCCATTCTGTAATCGTGAGTGCATTTTCTCAATTTTTATCTTAATGAATTCTGTTACTCATTTAATAGACTCACATGGATTGATTATAATAAGTGGCACCCAACATCAATAATATTCTCTTCTAGAAAAGAAAAAGGGGAATGGATAGTTAGTGGATATTAAGGTAGATTATTGTATTTACTAGTAAACTAATTCTATAAAATATCAGCTTTAGATAATTTGTACTGATATGGATTCTTGTATATTGATACAAATGTAAACTATACTTATATTCCTATTTAAGAAAATTTATATATTGGTGCAAATACAAAACTGTATTTGTTGTATTGTATATATATTCCTACTCCTGTTTGAAATATTTTGTATGTTGACACAAATGTAATATATTTGTCATACCGTACATATGTTCTACCTCTATTTAGGATATTTTGTATATTGATACATATTTAGGATTATTGTTATATTGCACATTGCACTATACATTACTACCTCTGTTTAAGCTATTTTGTGTATTGTCACAATTTTGAGGTCATTGTCCTTATTCAGTACATCTGCTTTACAGACTGTTTATCTTGTTAATGTGAATCCTTAGTCCTTAGATTATTTAGGTAGATAAGACTTACAGAACTATATTCACCCATGCTTGTCATTTCTATAGTTATGTTAGTTAGGTTCTCCAGATTTACAAAAATATATGTCAGACAGAAAAGCAATCTTCAAACACTTCAAAGACCTAGAAAATTTGGCATTTAAATAACTTAAAATTCTGTTGACATGAGACACAATTGCTTCTGGCAGCACCAATCTGACCCTGAGAGAATGTTGGGCTTCTAAGACATTTCCATTTGGAAGTTTGTCTTCTTCTTGACACAAAATGGCCTGCTGAGCAAAGAACTGCCCTTGCCTTGACTGCTGACAGTATGAACATTGTCCTGTCAGGATGAGCAGGAAACAAGAAAGAGCAATTACTGAACCTTGCCAAGACAGGGTAAGATAGTCTGTGGTGGTACTGTGTTCCTCAAAATATTGTGTATCCTAATAAACTTATCTGGGGTCAGAGAACAGAAAAGCCACTAGATACTTAGGTTAGGCAGTGGTAGCACACGCCTTTAATTCTAGCATTCCAGAGGCAGAAATCCATGTGTTTAAGGATACAGCCAAGCACGGTGACTCACTCCTTTAATCCCAGAAAAAAAACGAACCTTTAATCCCAGGGAGTGGTGGTAGAAAGCAGAAAGGTATATAAAACATGAGGACCAGAAAGTAGAAGCATTTGGCTGGTTAAGCATTTGGCTGGTTAAGCATTTGGCTGGTTAAGCATTCAGGCTTTTGACAAGCAGTTCAGGTGAGATTCATTCTGGATGAGGACTCAGAGGCATCCAGTCAGAGGAAACAAGACCAGCTGAGGATCCAGCGAGGTGAGGGACTTGTGACTTGTTCTGGTTCTCTGATCTTCCAGTTCACCCCAATACCTGGCTCAGGTTTGATTTTTACTAATAAGAACTTTTAAGGTTCCCTCTACAATAGTCTTCCAAAATTCCTGCTTCTGAAAATGGTCTGTGAGATATTTTAGGCCTGTAGCCAGATGCCCCAATGACACTGAGAAACTTTAGATCGCTGTCCAGGCTGTCAGATGTCTCTGTCTACTCTCCTAAGATTCCCAAAAGTTGCTTGCATCCATTTCCTGTTTTCTCAGATATTATTATGTTCCTTCTCAGGTCTTTGATGGAATTAAAGGCTAGATAGTCACAATTACAGTCTTCTTGTATTTTAGCTAGAACATATTAGTACTAGAGTCAGAATCTTCAAGATAGGACAGCTATTGGAATAATCTCAGAAATTTACCATTTACCTACGTTCTGGACATTTAGCATGTCTTTCTTGTTTGATGTTATTCTTGTTGGTTGTAGTACCATTTTTGTTTATGTTAGCATAAACAAAAGGGTTAAGAACCCTTTGTTTTCTCTGGACAGTACTTGATAATCATTCTCATTATATATAATTTGCATTAAAATTAGAAGCTTCTTATTTAGACAAAAAGGGGAAATGTAGTGGTATTTGCTCTGCCCATGACCTTGTGCTATACAGCCCAAAGGAGGTGGTGCTGTCTGTCATTGTACGTGACCTCTTATAAGGAGTTGGAGAAGGGTCACATGCCACTTCTCCATACTCCTGCCTGTGAGGTGGATTTGCTCCTTGTCAGATCAGAGGATGACTTCTGCTATCTACTCTGTTCTGTATAATATATATAATATATTATATAATATAATAATAACAATATATTTCCTCAATTTATATCTTAATAAATTCTGTTACTCATTTAATAGACCCATGTGGATTGACCATAATAATGGTGTTATTATTTTTATTTGGCAACTCAAAATTTTTGTAATAGTCTCAGCAGCAATAAGCTAAACAAAGAGCAAAACTCAATTAAAAAACAATGACATTGCCGGGCGGTGGCGGCACACGCCTTTAATCCCAGCACTTGGGAGGCAGAGCCAGGCAGATCTCTGTGAGTTCGAGGCCAGCCTGGGCTACCAAGTGAGTTCCAGGAAAGGCGCAAAGCTACACAGAGAAACCCTGTCTCAAAAAACCAAAAAAAAAAAAAAAAAAAAAAAAAAAAAAAAAAAAAAAAAAAATGACATTAAAACAAACAAAAAGCCTGGAAGTGAAAAATTAGGGTAGGATGTAGTTTCTCACACAGTTGGTGCTGGTTCTATTTTGGATCTAGACTATTTCCCCAAAGGCCCGTGCACTAAGGGTTTGATCATCAGTTTGACACTCAGGGGTCATGGAATCTTTAGGGGAAGAGCAGACTGGAGGTCTTCAGGTCACTGGAAGTCTTCCCTTAAAGGAGATTGTGGGACCTCAATACTTAACCTCTCTTCTGTTTTATTTACCTGCTGTGAATTAAGCTGCTTTTCTCTACCTCATGCTCCGCAGCAAGATGTGCTGCTTGCCCGAGGCCTGAAGCAATCTGGCCAATCAGTCACAGAGTAAAAGCTACAAAACTGTGAGCCAAAACCAACCTTTGGTCTTTGTCGGTTTGTTTATCTCAGTTACTTGTCACTGCCGTGGAAAGTGGCTGAGACAAAGGCAAATTAAGGATTTGGACAAAGTGTTTGTTGACATTTGCTATCCATCTGGGCATGTTAGTGATGATGTCACCAACATAAAAAGCAGAAGATACCCATATGCCAAAGGATCAGCAGCACCTACTTCAAAGTCAGAGGCTATTTTTAAGAGGGTTTTTTCCTCAAAGAAAACAATTCGACATGTGCAGCTGTGCAAACATTTGTTTACACATCACACTTTGAAGTGACTTTTCATTTAGATACCCATTTGCCTGAATTAATTTCAGTCATTTTTTAATACTCATAGTAAACAGAATCTTCAGCTGCTGTTTCCATGAGCCAGTAAAGCATTTTGCGAGCAGTTAACTAATTCCAGTTTTACATGAAAGCTATCTGGTTCCTCAGTTAGCAAGTCAATCCAGTTCATTCCAGTTCACAGCTTAATTTTGTTCCACCTGACACTTTATGAAAGCGGAAGTTAAGCTTCCACAGTCTATTTGCTGAAGGAGAAACATCTGATGTAACTGCGAATGCCATGGTAAATTTAATTAAAAACTCAACATTGAAAATGAAATCATGAGCATCTCTGGTAACGTTACAAAAAGAAACTTTGGTAAAACATAGCCCCATGTTAAAACTATGTTCCATGGCTGAGGAGATAACTCAGTTGGCAAAGTGTTTGCCTTACAAGCATGGTGAGCTGGATTTGATCCTCAGAAATCACGTGGAAAAAAAAAAAAGCCAACTGTGATGGCAAGCACTTGCAATCCCACTGCTGGATAGGTTGGTCTCTGGTGCATTCTGGCCAGTCTGCTTTGCCTACTTAACCAGGTCTGAGCCAAGGAGAAAAAAGGGGAGATGGTACTGGATGAAAGACACCTGAGATTTTCCCTCTGGCTCTCACAGGTATGTATACACACATGCATGTGCACTCACATATACAGGTGTACCATACACACATGCACACATAGGACTAAGTTTTATCATGGCATCTGTAGATTATAAATGTATTTGTATTGATTGTGGCACACACACAATTGTTCCCATGTTGCTGCACTGTTTTACCTATTGAAATAAGACTTGGTGGTTAAATCACACACACACACACACACACACACACACACACACACACACAGAGAGAGAGAGAGAGAGAGAGAGAGAGAGAGAGAGAGAGAGAGAGAGAGAGAGAATTTTTACTTGTGGTTGTAGAAATTGAATCCAGGCCTTTTGGGTACAAATATTTTTGTATGTATTTAAGTAACTGGATGTTTTTTGGTGATGAAGTTGATGTTAAACCACAAACAAAAACCTCAACCTGACAGTGTACGTTTCCTTTGCTATGCATTGTTAATTAGAGCTTGTAAATGTTTGAGATTTTTTAATTACTTTGCAAGCCACTAAATGCCAACTATGTTTAAGAACTCTCTTTTGTTTTGGTTACGTTTTGTTTAAAATCAGTTGAAAGCATTTAGTCAAATTAGACAATGAAAGGAACAGCCAAACTCGTCAGCTTTCTTAGCCTTTAAAGCATGTAAGTTGCAATAATTAAAAGCAAAGCCTGTAAACACAGGGAAACGAATATTTATCCATATAAAAGCAAGGGAGGAAACACCCTTTTACTGATGGAAGCTCAAATGGTGATTAACTCATCATGTGGGAAAAGTCTATTGGTAAAAAGTTTACTTTTAATTTGAAAACTTTATACTCCATTGTGGAATAGGTTGAAATTGAGAAGATCTATCATTTTGCAAAGTCTACATTTGATTAAATACTTAGAAGGATCATAACACAAACATCCTTTAAAAGGAGTTCCATTTCAGAAAAAAATACTGTTGCACTTATATGGCCCATTCAAGGCCCTGGGTCTGACCCCTAGCACCAACCAGTAAACAGACCGTTTTAAAAGTTAAAATTTATTTAACTATCTATTTAGCCAACTGATAGAGTGCTCAGCACCTATAAATAGAGTAGTTTCTTCAATATTTTTATATGATCAAAATTAAATACGGCTCAAGTAAAACTGTTAAGAAGTTAAGCTTATTAATCAGGAATTCAACCATAAAGAATCCTACAGGGAATTTTATGGATAGTTTTTAAAAATTCTATATTAAAAAGTAAAAAAATGCAAATGATGTGATATTATAAACTGATAAAGCTGAGGAACTGATTTAGAACACACACAGAGCAGGAATAATTTATACTTTATTATTATATATAAATACATTAATTTATTATATATAAATAAAATATAATTCTTCTTAGATAATGTAAGTTTAAAAATTATGCTAATATATTCCTACATAACACTTTAATTTTAAAGAAATCATTTAAAATTTTAAAAATAATTGATAATATGATTATGAGATAGTCTGACATTTCAATATATGCTTGGCAAAGTTATTTTATTTTTTAATATATATATATGTGTGTGTGTGTGTGTGATGCTTGAGAAAGTGTTTGCATATGTTTGGATGAAGATGCAGGTGTGTGCATGTGCAGGTGTGTACAGGTGTGTGTGTGTGTGTGTGTGTGATGCTTGAGAATGTGTTTGCATATGTTTGGATGAAGATGCAGGTGTGTGCATGTGTGTGTGTGTGTGTGTGTGTGTGTGTGTGTGTGTATGTGTGTGTGTGTGTGTGTGTGTATGTGCAGGGTGTGTGTGTGTGTGTGTGTGTGTGTGTGTGTGTGTGTGTGTGTGTCTAGGACCAGGGATGGTACTAGGAGTCTTCCTTGGTCACTCCCCACCCTATTCATTGAGGAAAGTTTTCTCACTTGAACCCAGAGCTTGCTGATATAGGCTAGACTGGCTAGCCAACTTGCTTGAGGGAACCTCTGTCTGTACCCTCCTCCAGGCAGACCACCATGCTCACCCAGCATTTACATGTGTACTGGGATCTGAACTCCAATTCTCAGGCTTGCACATGAACCACTTTATCCGCTGAATCACCTCCTCAGCCCCCATGTTTTATGTTTTAAAATATTCCAACAATGTTTTTCTCTGAGTTTACAAGTTCAAATAGCCCACAGACCCTATTTGAATTTCATCTCTTGTCCTAATAATGTGCAGATAGTCATTTATTTTTTCATTGCCCAGAATCTGATCCCTTAGCATGAGTAGAGGACTGTTTGGTCTTTTTGATTTCCTTGAATCAAGGCTGTTTCCCAGATTTTCTTTATCTTACTTAACCTTGACATTTTAAGAGAGAACAACCCCGTTGTTTCTCAACTTGGCTGAAGTCAAGTGATCCCCACCCTTCCAGATGCATCCCACATCTGGAGACACGGGATGCTAGCAGGTTCCAATGTTACTGATGTAGTCATGTTACTGACGTAGGTCACTGGGCGAAGATGGCATCTGCCAGATTTCCCTGTCAGGAGAAGGTACATTTTATTAAGATTACTTGACGGTGACATGAACACAGATTAAACTTCTGCCGACTGTATTTCACATCAGTTGACTTCTCACTTGCCCCCGATTTGGTTAACGAGCACCCTCAAACCAGCTCTGTGTCCACTTGGTCGACTCTCTTGTTCTTTGATATAGGATCACATCACATACTCTTTCTGTTCCAACCCAAGGATCAGCTTTTCTCCTTGTCCTTAGGAAGCTTTGGCTTCTTTGTAAAGGACAAATCTAGATTTCCTGAATGTACACACACACACACACACACACACACACACACACACACACACACACACCACACATATGCTCTCACACAAAGACTTGAAAGTAGGAGAAAGACTATATGAGAAGAAATAGGGGATGATCAGGAGTGGAAGAGAACTAAGGGATTGTAGTAGGAGGGGATGGATATGAATATACTGTACCTTATACACGTATAAAACTGACAAAATTTAAAAAATTAAAAATTAAAATTAAAAAGCTTCACATTTGGGTACAGATGAGCTTCTTGAATGTATCATTGCTTATAATACACCCTCTCAGTAGGAGTGCTAAAGTGTACACATGTGCACAAACATGCACACAGGCAAATTCTGTCTCTATATATGTAAATATATGTATACATACACACATATTAACATAAATTTATGCCTATGCTTATAACATGTGCAAATTCTTTCTACATGTATATGCATGTATATATATGTACACACACAAACACAAATTTATGCCTATGCTTATAACATGAATTTATGCCTGGCTAGGCTTCCGATTCAGTGTAACATCACAGGATGGATTCTAGTATTCTCTTTCCATTCCGATAACTATTTCTCCTGCAGTGACAAATCTAGCTTCCGTTCTCAATATAATTATAAACTTGCCTATGCTTAAATACATAGAAAGCAGCCTCAGAGCTACTCGGTTCTAGCACTGTGAAAATCAAGCTTGCTTGCTGGAGTTTACTGTGTTTCCAGGTTCACCTACATCTTAAGTCGACAGCTTGATGTCGTCAGGCGGGTAAGCCGGTGTCATGAAATTCCTGCCCGGTGGGGTTTCAGCAGTGAAACTCTTCAGTGAGAAATATTTGAGAGGAATATTGAGACAAACAGTGAGAAAGTTAGTTTCCTTCCTACCCCTTATGGCAGCTTCTTTTCCAGGTGTGTTCGTCAAGGCAGCCACCTTTACGATTGTTTTCAACCACCTTATTTTAGTGTTACCCACTCTAGAACTTCATATTCAGATCAAGAAGATTCTTGCGGCTTTACAGTTTTAGCTTCTCTTGGTAAGTCTATAATCTGCCAAATTGCTTTTTGTGAGCCAGAGACTGAAGGTCGTTTTCTCTCTTGTGCCTATTGTCAGCTGTTTCAGGACGTTTGTTGAGAAGTTTTCTTTCTTTTGGTCTCCTTTTGAACCTTTGACATCTGCACTGGAGATTAATTAATTATATAAGTGGGTTTCTGATGCTCTATTGACGGTGCCCTATCTTTATGCTACTATCATAGTCTTGATCATTGCAGCATTATAGTAAGATGAACTAGTGTGAATCGTACAACTTAAAAAATGCTTGTTTATATGACTGTTTTCTTGTTACTTTTCAGCACAAACATAGAATTATGCCATCAATATTGATAAAATACCTGCAAGAATTATAACTGGAATTGTTATGAATCTATAGATACAGTTTAGGAAAACTGACATTTAACACTATTGAGTTTCTTTGTGTGTGTGTGTGTGTGTGTGTGTGTGTGTGTGTGTGTGTGTATGTGTGTGTGTAGTATATATGTGTGTTCAAGTGTACATGTGGACAGGTGTGTATGAGTGTCTATGTGTGTGTGTGAAGGGCAGACCTTGACTCCAGAAATCTGTCTGCCTCTACCTTAGTTTTTGAGACAGGATCTCTTGTTGAACCTGGAGCTCATGGGTTAACTAGACTGGCTGGCTGGTGAACTCCGGGTATCTGCCTGTCTCTGTCTGCCGAGGACCAGAGTTACAGGGTTAACAGCTTCCCCATGGGTGATGGTGACCCTAACTCAAGCTTTTGTGGCAGGCACTTTACCAAGGGAGTCATCTTTTCAGTATCCAATACTGGGCTCCTTAAGACACAGATACAATATATACCTCTATCCGTTCAGATATGCGATTTTATCTCATCAGTATTTAGTAGTTTTTAGTGTAGAGGTCTCAGACATCCTTGCTAAATACATTTCTAAACATTTTCTGCATTTTGATACAATTTTTGATGAAATCGATTTAAAATGTAAAGCATTTGCTGCTAGTATAGAAATGTTACCTATAGATGTTTTAATACTGAGTTTTAAATTTTAATCAGTGGCTTATTTGTAGCTATATTGATTTTTTTTTTTTTTCGAGACAGGGTTTCTCTGTTTAACAGCTCTGGTTGTCCTGGAACTCACTTTGTAGACCAGGCTGGCCTACAGAGATCTGCCGGCCTCTGCCTCCTGAGTGCTGGGATTAAAGGTGTGTGCCACCACGCCTTTAATTATCTGTATTGATTTTAGGCAGATGTATTGATTTTCAGGTTGTCTAACTTAATATATTTTATACATACAGTTAGGAACAGTTTTCTTTTTCTAAGTCACTCTATTATTTAGTTTTGTACTTGTCTTATTTCAGGGGCTAGTGTTTTTGTATTTGTGTAAACTTACTACTTACATCATTCCTGCTGGGTGGCTCATATCATTTATATCATCTTACTTTTAACCATCTGAATTTTCTGCTTTGTTTTGTTTTCAAGATTTCCTTTTTATCTTTGGTTTTATGTTGCTTGATTATGACATGTCTGAGTGTGGTTTCCTTTGAATTTGTCCTTTTAGGGATTTGTTGAACTTTTTGGATCAGACTCAGAGTCAGCTGGCAAACAGGCAAATTTACTGTGTGAGAAAAGATCCAAAACCAGATAACCATAAGTTACTAAGAGCATAGCATGTGGCCGAGGCTGCCGATTCTTCCTTATAACACCTTCCTGGTACCGTGGGCGTACTTCCAGTGAGACAGAGGTGTGTGATCTTTCAGAAGGAGCCAGGGAACCAGAAAACATGGTCATGTCATGTAGTGAGTATTGCTGACTTAACCCCTTTCTCTACTTCCCAATATTCTAGTTTGAAAGACTAGGTGTTATCCATACCTATGGCCAAACCAGTGCCATAGGGGTGGTTAGCATCCAAGCCCACCTTTCAGTGGAGGATTGTCTGTTACTGGTGTTCTTCTAACAGTGACTGAGGACTGAATCCCACTCAAATCTGCCTTCCACGTGCCTCAGTCACTAGTGACTGCAGCACACCACAGACGAGTTCCTCGGAGATGGCAGCTTTCTTCCACTGCAAGAGTAGTTTTTAGGATAGAGTCAGCCTTTTGGGTTGTTTCTCTGTTAGTATGGAAGGAGGAGACACTCTGAAAAAGGAGGCAATGCATTTTCATAATAGAGGAATTGAGTGTGTAGGTATTTAATTGTAATACTAAAAAGATTCATTCTTATTTCTTTCTACATGTGGGTAAAGAAGGATGTGTCAGTCACAAAATTGCTAACAGATATAATGAGTTTTATAGGTAGCCAAATCACTGTTATCACTAGAAGTATAGTCTACATTATGCTCAATATTATTATAGTCTACTTATCTCTATAGAGATTAGTGCTTTTAGGGACAAAAGTTTGGTCAAGAATAATAGGCTTACTATGTATTTAAGAAATATAAATATATGAAATATATTTCTTTTGTACAAGACTGATTCCTATAAGGTAGAATTTTAGGTTGTCACATTTAAAAAATTTTAATTAAAATGTAATTATTTCATTTCCTCCCACCCCTTTGTCATATCTTTCCCATGTCCTGTGCCCTACTCCTTCGCAAATTCTCGGCCTCCTCTTTTTAATCATTATTGTTACATATAAATATAAATGAATAAATACATAATTACCATCTTCTAAGTCTGTTCAATATTGCTTCCATGTGTTTGTGTTTGGGGGGACCACTTGGTATTTAGATAATTAGGGGGCTCATCTCTGGGGCAGTTAATTCTGTCTCTCTCTCAGCAGTTGTTAATTGCCTGTACCTCTTCACCTCTGAGTGGAACCCCATGATATTTCTCCCCTCTACATTAAGATGTCAACTACTGTTGAAATTGTTCAGGCCTCGACAGTCATGTTGTTGAGATTTCATGGGCATGGCTTCCTTTCCATAGCTAGAAGGCACAACCTCACAGCCGACTTCCTGTTCCTCTGGCTCTTACAATCTGTCCACTCTCTCTTCTGCCATGTTCCCTGGGCTGGAGGGGACAGAGGTTGTGTCAGGAATGTATCTGCTGGGGATAGGCATCCCACAGTCAATTGGTTTCTGTGTTTTGAGTAGCTGTGGCTTCCTGTAATGGTCTCCTGATGCTGCTACCCCCAAGCCCCAATGCTTCTTTGATGAGGAGTGAGAGTTACACTTTCTCTATGGGTCATACTTTTTATTCAGCTCCGTGCTGGTTAGACGTTGAGGCCAGAGACAGGAATAGTTGTATAGAGAGAAAGGTATACAGAGAACTGAACTCAGAGTCAATTTTAACTGGTCAGATTTGTCAAGAGTTATTGTTTTGGTGATCTGCATTGACTGTGTTTGGCTAGTGTTCTGGTTTTGAAATTTTATTTGGTTTTGGTGATTTCAATGATAAGAGTTAAGAACCCTATAAACATCTCCCCACAGTCCTTTGAGTACAGTCACCTGTTGGTCCATGGTCAAGACAATTCACAGGGAGACCTTTGTTCTTCGGGATTAGTGCACATACATCAGGCAAAAGCTTGCCCGGGCAATTGTGTATTCCAAAGGTCTCAATGAGGAGACAGACTGTCTGTATCGTAATATGACTCATCTAATGGTTAAATTCCTTGCTCCTTTTGAGGATTGTGTGGTCAAACATACACTGGGGAGTATAGTTTTTCTTCTCCTCTTCCTCCAACAGCTACAAGGGCCTGCTCATTTTTTTCCCTCCAATGTCTTGGATAACCTCTTCTTCATTGTCCAATTTCTGTCTTTGTTTTCTTCCACTTTCTGCTTTACTCCTGTGCTGTCTCTGGATGAGGAGGCAGGGGAAGCGTTTCAGGTGAAATCTTTGTGTAAAAGTTTTGGCTGACTAAACAAAGAGTGTGTAGTCAGGTGGGAAGACATGTATTTGGAGATGGTAGTGCTGTGATCGGGGAGCTCGCACAATGCCGCAGGCCACCTGGAGGGAGCTCATATTGGGAATGATCAAGGAGGTTTTCTACACTGGAGGATATCTTTGAAGTCTCAGTAGTCCCAAGTGGAAGGTAAGGATGAGCTAAATTGTAAAGAGCTTGAATGACATTGTAAAGGACTCAGTCTCCAATCTGAATTATAGGGAGCCATGGGAGTCTTAAAGTGGCATGCTAAGATTTGTATCTTTGAAAACTTTACTAGTGGCAGTATAGAGAATGAACTGTGAGCCGAAAATCTGGCAAGACATGGCTGAAGCAGAACAGGTGAGAAATTCTGTGGGCCTGAAATTAGGAGCCATGAATATGTGTAAGAGGAGACACAACCAAGAGACATTTTAGGATTTGGACTCCACTGATCTTGGTTATCAATCAGATGGAAGGTGAGTAGATAAAATAGGGGGGAGAGGAGGTCAGAAAAATACTGGTTAAGGCCAGATGTGACACAGAGAAGTGTCTGAGTCAACTCCAAGAACCCCTAAGTCCCTCACATTCAATGCCCAATGCTAATGGGGCACTCATAGTGAGGTCAGCAAAAGACTGGGAAGTAGGAACTAAAAGATTATGGCAGGTTTTCCTTCCCAGGGACTGAGAGCCACAAGGGTCTCACAATGAACCTGATACAGTTGTCAAGTTCCGAACGGAAGGAAGAAGGAGACAACTCAGGGACAAGAGAGTCCTTAACACTAGGTAAGAGTTCAGGGCAGAGAAAGAGGAGCAAGGTGTTACTCTTGAGCAGGGACGTTAAAAGACCGGGGAGGCATTCACCAGGTAGCCAAGGAAGGTGAAGGTGTTACATGGACAGCAGAGAATAAAGACAGAACTTGATGCATACAAGATTCTATGAGCGGATACAAGTAAGGGAGACACATCCTATGGAAGAAGACCAGATTGAAGGGCATTTTACCACCCACTCAGTGGACAGGACTCTACAGCAGGCTGGGAGGTTGGTCAAGGGAGGCAAGGCACAGAGCCTGTTTCTAGCACATTCAGTGGACACTTGTGTGGCCCAAGTAGTCAAGGAGAGGATAAGAGATTGTGAACATGTGAAAAAGTTGGCAGAAAATGCCCATCACTTGTTACTCTGGAGTGTGGAACATCTCTAAGCCATTAGCATCACAGATCTTATTACTTGGGACTATTGGTGAAATTATTAAGGCCACTCCACGTAGTTAAAAGGGAGGTTTATTTTGTGGAGTAACTTACAACAAGTAAAGGGATAGGTTACAGGTCCAGGAAAGGTGTAGGGCAGTCCGGCAGTGTTCTCTGGAGAACTCTGCTCAGTCTACCTCCAGCGTCCAGGATCCAGGAACCAAGAGAGCTGGCACATCCGGATCTCAGGTCTTAAGGGCTCCTGTCTCGGCCCTGCCTCGTAGGCGTGACAGTTACCAGAAGCCTCAATGGGGGTAGTACTTCCAGGTCAAAGCTGAAACAGCTACCCACTACAAGAAAATGCTCTTCACTTATTACTCTGGAGTGTGGAACATCTCTAAGCCATCAGCATCACAAATCTTATTACTTGGGACTCTGGGTTTTCCAGCTCTCTGAAGCAATCATCCATGGAGAATTGAGTGAAAAGTGAGGGAGAGCGGGCAGCATGGAGGAGAGAGGAGTCCAGCTCACCTTGGTGTAAGTAGAGATGAGCAGATCCACAAAGCAGGGTAGGTCATCTGCACACAAGTGGGAGGGTGGGGCCATACCTCGGGTGTAGGGTGAACTCATATTGGTAAAGCAGGAAATCCATTTCTTTCCAATGTGGGGGCACTGGGTGGTTAAAGTGCATTTGTAGGAACATTTTTCTGACTGAGAGAAGGGTTGAGTGGGATTATATATATATATATATATATATATATATATATATATATATATATATATATATATATATACATACATACACACACATATCACATTTCCCATTTCTGGATGAAGCAAAAAGAAGCTCTCACATAATTTTCATAATAAGCATCCTCATCGGATACCCACAAGTCCCTTAATTTTGGAGGGTCTGGAGGTTAGAGTAACTGTAGGCACAAGTTGGGGAAACATGGCCCACAGCCCGAGTGAGTAACTGAACTCAGCAGGCAGTTTATCATTCCTGCTCCATGTGCAGTGGCTTTTCCTGAGTGCTTTTATCTACGTTTGCTTCAACTGCAGGGGACAATCTGTTCAGTCACCAGAAGGGATACCTTCAAAGAGTTTTCTTGGCTAAATTCCATTCACATGGTGAGCTGTGACCTCATGTTACTGCTCCTGGGGCCCTGGTTTGGGACCTGATAGCTTGAGGTCTTGCCTGTTGAGAGAGCAGAGAGGCCATGTTTTGGAATCCCTCTCACTTCAGAGCAGAAGAAATCTCCAGTTTCTTTTGCTCAATGTTTTTCCAGACTTTTTTTTCTTTCATTCTAAAATAATTTAGCTCATTGCCCTGGTTATTGTCATGAGTTCTTCAGGGACAGTCAGAGGAGTGTAATCTTTTCAAAAACAAATACAAAGTGGGAGATTGGAGAGGGGCAGGGATGAGCAAAGGGTGGCTTTTTTACTTGGCTGGCATAAAGTCTGGAACTGTAAGAAGAAAAAAAAATGCGGGTTCAGAGTTTTCTAAACTAACTCATGGACTTGTTCCTATTAGTGACCATAACATTTATCTCATGCAAACTTTCACACGTCTTAGCCTCTTCTCAGACTCAAGACTGCTCAGTGTGGGCTCTGTATTCTCTCGTTTCATTTCTTGCCTCTCCCCCTTCTTCCTTTTTTCTTCTTTCTTTCCTTCTTTCTTACTCTCTTGCTTCTGTTGACCTCAAACTCCTAGGCTCAAGCAACCCTCTTGCCTCAACCTCCCTAAATAGCTGGAACTATAGGCATTTACCACCAAACCCAGCATTTTGTTTTTCATTCTTGAAAGTGAGGCTCGGTGGTCAACTCCTAAACTTCACGGAAGAGAGAAGTCCCATTCCCGGTACCTTTTTCCTTCCCTGTAGCTTAACCAATTAGGGTACAGATTCAAATACCCCGACTACTGTCCTCATATTCTCCTCCAGCATCAAGACAGTCTGTAAAGATTTAGTCTGAGGAGGGGGGAGGGGCATGAAGGGATGGAGGCAGATGTTTCTCTGCAGCCTCAGAAAGAGAGGCTGTGCACAGCCAGGGGCTGCCCGTAGAACAGGTTTCCCTGGCCAGAGACACTGTCTCCCCCAGAGAACTTCTGACTCTTGCCTCTAGTGGGATTACTATGGTTTCCTGGCTAAAATTTTGTCTCTGAAATACAGTTTTCTTTTCCTTTTGAAATGTTAACTCTGAACTCATCAGTGTAAACTAGTTCCTATTTTATGCAGTCAGGACATTTTGGAAGCTCAGTGTACCACAGCCGTGTGCAACACTTGATTTTAAAGTCTACACGTGTGAAAACTGGGTGTATGTTCTGTTCCCCGCTGTGTGCTGAGTGTCAGGCATAGCAAATGGAACACTATTGCGTTGTTTCAGAATCCCTGCTCATTGACTAAACAAAGAAATGAACAAGTAGATGAATGGATGGATAGATGGATGGATGGATGGATGGATGAGTGGATGAGTGATGTGTTAGTCGTACACAGTCCTTCTAGGTGAGAAACATCAGACATTAGACCTCCCAGGGCTATGCAAGAGAATAATTAAGGAATATACACTAGAATTTTCCTTATTCTTTGGGTGGACGTAGCTCAGCAAGTGTGGTCATCTGGTTTCTAAGCTGCCATGGAGCAGAACTATGCTGGAGACAGGGAAGTGAGGTGCTGCTATGGGAAGACAGCTTTGATAGAAAAGAAATCACTCTGACTCTGACATAAGACCGGCGCAGAATGTTGAGCACTGAGGTAAATCATTCACTAACTGCACACACCTCGAGAACATCCCGTGTTGCACTAAACGTAACTGGCAGCGAGAACCTCAGCATCTGGAAATCTTATCAGTGTGAGTTAGTTTCTTTCCATACAACCCTGGACCACTGAGCACCGATCCTCTTACGAATGTCGGTTTTATTCCTTCAGAGCCCTTGAGAAAACCCACCATTCTCTTCAACATAGCTAGCAGTTATATGTCTCATTCTGCTCCCATTTCACAAGACAAAGGGCCAGATGCTCATCAGTGACAAACCAGTGATGGTCCCTTTGAGGAGAAGAATCCCCTCAAGGATCCCACAAGGATCTTTCGGCATGCGATATTGTAATGCTGGAGGAGCGGAGAGGGATACAGTGGGCAAGGAGAGCAATGAACAGGAGTGAACTTGAGAAGGATAGAGATGCCGAGGACTGCAGCTCTTACTTTGTCCTTGAGGATGGAGAATATCTCAAGAGAGATGGCGATGCACAACCTGGAAGACTGTGAATCTTCTTCGGGCAGTGAATGGCTGCAGGAGTATGGATCTCGAAATTCCCATTTGATGTTCACAGCACATTGACCACATCCACTTCAATTTCTTGGTAAGAAGAACACTACATGAGGCCACGAAGATGTCTGTGTTCCTATAATTCAATACTTGAGTGCACACATGGGTTGCTTTACTTATGAGTATTTTAAGCAGGTGCTAGGTGATCAAGCTTAGAAATAAACGTACGATAGACAATTTTATGCCAAGCACTAACCATATAACATGAGATACCAAAAAGCCATTGAATTCAAATGATTACTGGGAAACAACTTCAGATTTAAGAAACAGAACAAAACAGGCAGAATGTGATCTTTCTGAGATCTGGTTTGTATTGAGTGTGAAAACAAGATGGTGAAGAAAACAGCAGTATATTGGAGATGTGTGCAATCCCAGAGCTACACAGTGAGACCCTGTGGCAAGGGTCACAAGTTCGAGGCCAGTCTGAGCTACACAGTGAGACCCTGTGGCAAAGACAAAACAAAAATGGCCCTCCAAAAACAAGAAAAAAAAAATAGGAATTTCAAACAGAAAAATCCACTCTTCTAAAACTGCATTTAGAGCCTTTTATAAGTTTTTATGTTCTTTTACAATCTTTGTCAATGTATTTGTAGTTTTGAATTATAGCTGAGGTTGAACATATTTGTGTTTGTTTTCTAGCTATTGATTTTATTTTCCTGTGATCTGTGTAGTAATTTTCTTTGTCTAATTTTTCATTTAGGTTGGTTGATAACTTTATACAGCAGAAAGACTGGATCCATTAGATCTTGGGCTGATGGCTTTTCTTTCCGATTTGCCCTCTTTTATTTTAATTGCCTTTATGTTTTTGTCTTCACTGTTATTCAATGTCTGACAATATTTCTGTTAACCGTGCTCTGCATATACAGTGGCGGTCCCATACGATTCTAATAGGGCTGGAATGTTCATATTACCTGTTATTTTTACTGTACCATCTCTAGGTTAGATACTTAGCTGCATCAACACTTTATTGTTAGCATGGCCATGTTCTAGTTGTCAGCTAATGTTTGCTATTGTAACACACCACACAGGCTTGTAGCCTAGGAGCACCAGCTGCTCTCTATAGGCTAGTTGTGTAGGATGCTGTGCTACCTGGGCTTGTGTAAGTACACTGGATAATGTTGGCTTGATGACAAAATTACCCAATGATGCAATTCTCTGGACGGAGCCCTATCAAAATGTGGTCCATGGTTGTATTTTCTTTTCCTTTTCCTCCCACTCAGAAGCCACCGATACTGTTATAGTTAAGTGAGAGCACATAAAAAAGCAGAATCGCTTGCTGCCTGTACTCCATAATACTGTCCACGTAGCACAGCATTTTCTTTTAAGTCTTTTTAAAAGTCTTTTCCGTTTTTCTTTCTTTTTTCCTCCCTCCCCCTTTCCTCCATCCCTTCTTTCCTCTGTCAGTCTATCCTCTCTTTTTCTTGAGACAGGATTTCGTGTATTCCCAGCTGGTCTCAAACCTACCCCATAGCTGATGTAGACCTTGAACTTCAGATCTTCCTGACTCCACCTTAAGTGCAGAGATTCTAGGCGTGTGCTGCTATAACAGGCATTAAGTTGCTGACCTGATTGAATAGGTGTTAGAAATATTCTCCTTTATGACTTCTGGGTCTTCCGTTCTTAAAAAAGTGTTCCATAGTCTTCAGTTACAAAACTACTCCCCAGGTTTCCTTGAAATGTGACTGGGCTGCTATGGATGAGGAGTGAAGGTATTCCTATCATACTAACAACCACCTCCAATGCCTTACTATGGCCTGCAGTGCCTACCTAGAAAAACAGTCTTTCCACATCATCTATATCTGCTACATTCTTTACTGAGCTCTATGCTTGTTCATGGGGGTGTCCTCTCCAGACTTCTTCCTGCCACAGGGCCTTTGCACTTGCTGTTCACAGCCTACAATGCTTTCCTTGGGGCTTGGATGGCCCTCTCTTCCACAGCACTCATCTGCCCTGGCCATCTGTGACCTCTTACTCCTGTGGCTATTGCCCTCAACAGCCACGTTAGTCATTTTTTTCACAGCTTCACTTCTGTGAAAAATGTTCACCGTTCCTTACCATTCTATGATGTCTTTCTATCTGACACCATTGAGACAGAATCTCCGTTAGTGCCTGGACTTGATTCTGAAGCTAGAAGAGTGTCGATCACAGAGTCGGCAAAAATTTGTGAAGAGAATGGGTTTATTAAGAAAGGTGGATTAATTTAGCTGTGACATATCAGTTTGACAGAATACTATGTAACATTCAAAGTCCATTTTTTCTAAACCTAGTTGCATGCCATATTATTAGATTTGAAATGCAGCAAAATGTAGGAAGGAGAGCATATTATCCTAAGAATTTGGCACTTCGTTTAGTTTCATAACCAGTGATTTTCAAAAGGAAATCTATTTTTTCTGTGTGTGCACGCACATGGAGGTCAAAGGAAGATGCAGGGTATCCTCTTCTAGATCTGCACCCATCTCCCTGAGATAAGGTTGCTACTGAATCTGAAAGTCACTGTTTTGTTTAACTATCTGGCCAGTGAGCTTCCATGATCCAGGTGTCTCTGACCCCTCTACCCCAACAAAATTGATTTTTAAAATAATAATAATAATAATAATAATAATAATAATAATAATATCAGGAGAAAACATTCATTGTATTTACAACACTAAGGGACACAAGCAGGAAGCAACAATCAGTGATGGAAGGAAGAGTTGGGGAGGAGAAAAGAAAAAAAGCAGGAAGGGTGTCAAGATGTCCACTGGTCAACATCAGTACAGACTATGTGTTAAGATATATATGATATATATATCATGACTCAAACTTTTTGAAAAAGAAAGAAATGGCATGATAGGCAGCTGGAGAGATGGCTCAGGGGTTAAGAGCACTGGCTGCTCTTCCAAAAGACCTGGGTTCAATTCCCAGCACCCACATGGCAGCTGACAACTGTCTGTAACTAGAAATATATGCAAGCAAAACACCAATGTACATAAAATAAAAATAAATTTAAAAGAAAAAAGAAAGAAAAAAAGAAAGAAAGGAAGGAAGGAAGGAAATGATAGCTTAGAGTTACTGGCAGTTTATATGCAAGTTCTGGAGGGACCCTAAGGCAAGCAAGTGGTTCTCAGTCTTCCCAACGCTGTGACCCTTTTATACAGTTCCTTATGTTGTGGTGACCCCAACCATAAAATATTTCCGTTGCCACTTCGTAACTGAACTTTCCTACTGTCATGAATCATGATGTAAATATGTTTTCCCGTGGTCTTAGGTGACTTATGTGAAAGGGACTTTGGACATCAGAGGGGTCACAACTCACATGTTGAGAACCTCCCCTCAGGAGCCGCTGCAGGGCGAGGGCTGCTGAGACAGACAGATAACCTCCCAGGCAGACAGGTGGCAGGTGTTTGCAGTGCGGAGCAGGAAATGTTAAGGATGTTACCAAACTCTGGCTTTTTCTCCCCCACTCATTATCTGCTGTGTTGCAAGCTGAAGCTCTTCCCTAGGAATTCTAGATCAGTGACTGTTATCAGCTTCAAAGGGGTAGAAGGAAAAGATGCCTGACCACTCTTATCTCAGGAGATTATATCAGAGAGTGGTTCTGCAGATCCGGAGGTACCGTCAGTCACACAGCAGACATGCCTCAGGCCAGACCTGTGGGATGCTTTGGGGGAGGGCAGCTGGCACCCAACGATGGGTGTGTTCACCTTTTGTTTCTGCAACTGACGGTTACTAGAGAATTCTCTTAGCTCTTGAGGCTATCTAGTTGATATTAGCCCCTAAAATTTCCTCCCCATGCTTGCCTGGCACTCAGAGCTGGCTTTTTTTAAACAGACTGAATCACATCTCCTTTGACCTTTTCAGTGGCTCCCACTGGCTTCCAACTTTGTTCCTCAAAGTGTCACCATTGACCTCTCACAGAAGCTAGACTGAATATAGAATCCTCTCCAGGACCCACTGAACCATAATCTGCATTTTTACAGATCAATGATCACGTTCGGCTTGAAAAGCACAGGCTGTAGGTGAGTCCTGTGCCCTTTGGCAGAGCTTTGAGTTATTGTTCCAACCTTGAAATCTACCGATCCTGCAGGTGGGCAGAGCTTAGCATGAAGTGGTTGGTAATCATGGGTCGCATCTCGCGTCTCACATCATTCCTGCGTTCCCTTCCCCTGAAGCCCTGACCTCTAGCTGCAGTTTTTAACATAATCATAATCATTATGCATCCGGGTCCAAGTCAAATGCCACCTCCTTGGTGAAGCCTTCATTCCTCATGGAGAATCAGCTACTCTTTGAGGGATCTCCTGTCACCGCTTTTACCTAGGCGTGGTGGGCGCCTAGTTTTTCCTTTGCCTTACACAGTTGCCCTCCCCGACTCCTGAGTCCATCTGTGGTTCTCTCTTCCACAGCCTCACAGTCACCAGTGGTCAACCAGAGTCTAAAAATAAGAAATGGAAAGTTCCAGAAATAAGCAATTCTTAAGTTTTAAGTTGTATGGTATCCTGAGTAATGAAATCATTTTATTTTCACATAGTTATGATTATTCAGTTACTATTATTGCTGCTAATTGTATACTGTACTTAAAAACGAACCTCACACACCTTTAATCCCAGCATGTGGGAGGCAGAGGCAGGTGGATCTCTATGAGTTCTAGGCCAGCCTGGTCTACAGAGTGAGTTCCAGCCAGCACTGCTTCACAGAGAAACCCTGTCTCGAAAAACCAAAAAATAAAACAAAACAAATAAAATAAAATAAAAGCAACCAAAACCAAACCAAACCAAACCAAAACACAAAAAACAAAACCACAAACCTTTATCTTAGGTATGATAAGCATAGAAAACAACCACAAGTATTGGGTTTGGTGTTCCCAGCGGTTTCAAGCCTCACCTTGAGGTGTTTCCTCCACAGAGAAGGCAATGGCTTGTACATACCTAACACATAATGCTTTGGACATAGCTAAACTCTGTAAAGGCAAAGATAAGAACTCAATCTTCTATGAATTCCTTTAGTTCCTAACCCAATATGGAATATATTCTAGATGCTTAAAACCATCTTGTTAGGAGGTATTTGAAGATGGTGCTACTTGTGATCTGCCTGAAGCTTATTTATCCTTCCTGCCTCCAGCATCCTGGTCCTCATCCACCCAAGAGCAAGACCATGATGTTCATTCTCTACTCGTTCCCAATTCACCCTTTTAAAACATTGACTTTGTTTCTTTTCCCCCTAAAGACACAAACCTTATGGTTCAAATAACAAAATACATCAAGGAACCCACTTAAAATTATTAGGATAAACAATTTCATCAAGATGACAGGATACAAACCTGATATACAAATATAAGTGAGAGTTATACAGAGAAACAGAGAGCAAACTGAAGTGAAATTGTGATGACAATTCTAGTTGTCATAGCATCTCAGGATTTAGAAAAAGTTAGCAAAAGAA
Organism: Peromyscus leucopus; assembly: GCF_004664715.2. Taxonomy (NCBI): domain Eukaryota; kingdom Metazoa; phylum Chordata; class Mammalia; order Rodentia; family Cricetidae; genus Peromyscus; species Peromyscus leucopus. The sequence continues at coordinate 24,035,668 of NC_051072.1, read as the reverse complement.
GTGTAAAGCCTGTATTCTGAAAAATAACAAAATATTACTAAAAAATTGAAAGAAGCTCGGGCATGGTGGTGCACACCTCAGAGGCAGGCAGATCTCGATGTGTTCGAGAACAAAGGGAAGATCCAAATGAATGGAAGGGCATGCTATGGTCGTGGATTGCAAAGTCTGATCTTGTTCAAAAGGCATGCATCACACACACACACACACACACACACACACACACACACACCACACACACACACACACACACACACACACAGTATATATATCCAGACACCTATATACATAAATATTTCCTATTGTAAGACATTCCATAGAACAGGCATCAGGAAGATAGGTGGGGCTCTTGGGTGTGAACGGAAACTGCAGCCTGTACAACCACAGGTGGAATGTTTTGTTCAAGGATATTTCGCTTCCTCTCTTAATGCCCTTCAAGTCACTGAATCTACTCAGATTATGTCATCACTTTCATTGAAAAATAACTTCACAGCAACACCTAAGCTAGTGTTTGACTGAATCCGTGAGTACTGCAGTCTAACCAAGCTGACTCATGGACTTATCCTCATCATTACATGGCAATGTTTCCCAAGTTGATCTATATATTCAGTGCTCTGCCTACTTAGTCCCACTCCTCACTCTACAAACATTGATAAACTGTTCCTAAAAGTCATACAAACAATTCAAGGGACACAGAAGACATAAGATAATCTTTGCTTGCTTTTTATTAAAAATGAAATAAGACAATACCTTAAACTCAAAAGAAAAAAATGGAGGACATTTCACTTTCAAAATTTAATACAAAGCTACATTAATTAAGGTATATAATAGTTGTGCAAAGACAGACACAGATCAATAGCTGAAGTATTACATTTTGGATTTAACAGCTGTATTCTGTTAACATAAGACAGAAGATGTTACTAATACTTGTAGACTATAATGCATGTCACGAGGAATGTGTGTGTGTGTGTGTGTGTGTGTGTGTGTGTGTATTTAAAAATAGAATTGAGAGTTGAGAAACAGACTCATATTTCCAGAGGATTGACATTTTTATTGTAACAAGACATATATGACATTTATCAACTTAGCAATGTAAATGTATAATACAGTACAATTTATTGAAAAGATATCTAGAACTTGTTCATCTTACAGAACTAAATCTCTACATCTACTGAAAAACTGCTTTTCATGTCTGTTCTCCCACTGAACAGGAGACTGCTAACTTTCCGGATCCTCTTGTCTCTGTTCTTATGGAGTCACATCTGGCCAGTGAACCTTAGGGATCTGCCTATCCACTGCCACCCCTACCAGTGTTGAGGCTGCCGGCCTGTATTTGCTGCCTCCCTGGCTTTTTACATGGCTGGTGGAGGCTCAGAACTCAGGCCTCATGTTTTTGTGGCAGGTCCATTTCTAAAAATCTTTTTACAGGATGTTTTCCCTCTCTGTCTAGATGCTTTATTTTTAATTATGCACTTTATTAAGATATATAACAAATACAGATTACTTTATTCCTGAAGTTTAATCATTTGCTCAGGTTATGTCATGAGTTGATTATGTTGTATCAGTTTTGCCTGGTGTACATTTTGCTGTTACGCTTTTTCAAGAGTTTAGATTTTATATTTTCTTAATTTTCGGATTTTTTTTCCCCAAAGACACCAATTATACTTAAATTGAACTATGCCTATTTTTATGATTATAATTGCTACAGTTTGGATCTTGAATATTCACCAAAAGGCCATGTGCTTGATGTTTCTGTCTCAGCTTGTGATGCCACAGGACAATTGTGGGACCTTTGGAAGATGGGATCCAGTGGAAGGTATGACCTTGAAGGTTACACTGGGACCCCAGTCTCTCTCCTTTTGATTCTTGGCCACATAAAGTGAATAGGCCTCTTTCACCACATGCTCCTATCAGCAGAAAAGCACCTGGGTCTTTGTGTGATGTATCCTAGGATGGGCCCCGCACCCCACCCCAGAATATCTTCTTAGTCAAAGAACCAAATGAGAGAACAGAAGAAAGGTTAAGAACTTTTAAGATGAAGTCGAATGGCAAGAGGATGGCAGACCTTAAAGGTGGGTAAGGTGAGCAAACCACCAGGAAGTGTTTAATGAAGTGAGAACAAGGTAATAAAATACGGGGGTGGGGGTGGGTGGAGAGACCAGAGAGAATCCGTTGGCTTGCGTTTTTTTATATTGAGGCTTATATCGAGGATTAATGTGGAGCCAAGGTGGCACAGAGCTATGGACGTCAAAAACAAGTGTGTACACATTAAACCCAGTCTCTGCCTTTTGGGCAAATTGAGGAAGAAATAACTAACCACATCCCTGATCGTTGGGTTAAGTTTGTAGTCAGCAAAGCACTACCATGTGCTGCCCAAACCCAGAGGTGTGTCTAAGACAGGAACGTGGAAACCACCCCTATTGTCTGTCAGTTCACTTGTAAGCTTTGGATCATCCATAAACGGACCTGTGCTGGCTTCTTCTGAATGCTGCAATGGAATAGAAGTATTTGGCCGTGTGTCACACTGTTTGGGGATTTTCCATTGCTTAATGAAAGACAAGAATTTGAAAGTATTAAGTGTATCTTTAAAAATCTTCCTCCTTTCCAATTCCTAACTCTTTAGTTACCCCAGGACACAAACACCCATGATGTATGATGTTACCATAAGCCCAAAGCAACAGAGCCAAGTGACCATAGACTGAAACCTGTGACCCCATGGGCCAAAGTAAACCTCTCCTCCGATTTTGCCACAGACATGCAAAAGGAGTGCATTATCTTATCACCATTCACTGAATTTTTTTCTTTTGTCTCTGTGTTTCTTCTTTTTTATCTCAAGATATGGCTCTGTACCACCACTAGTAAACGAATGTGTTTCGTTTCTTTCTGCACCCGGGTTACTTATTTGATATGTAATGGAAAAAGTATTGCCTTAAATATACTTGTTAATGCTACAAACCCTGTTCCATTTCATGTGGCTTTGCCCTTATGTTATTATCAAGGTTCTTCTATAGCGCACATTGTAAGAGAATCCACTTCTGTGTCTATCTAGGGTTTTCTTAGTTTTCTCTCATTGCTGCTCCCTTGGGGCATTGCTTTCATGGGATGCTGGTTTCCATTCTCTCTCTCTCTCTCTCTCTCTCTCTCTCTCTCTCTGTGTGTGTGTGTGTGTGTGTGTGTGTGTGTGCCTTTGTGTGTCTGGATCAGGAGTGTGCCTCTTGTAGACAGCAAATAGCTGGATCATGCTATTTTGTTTCTGTCAATTTCTGTCTCTTTTTCCTCTACACTTCTGAGATAGAACCAGGGCTGTGTCTATGCTAGGCAAATGCTCTGAGATTTACCCAGTAGTCAACCATCCTTTTGATGAGAGACTTTCATCCATTTACACTTAATGTAATTATGGATAAGAAAGAAACTTACAACTGCTAGTTTAATTTTTTTCTTTGTGTCTTATACCTTTTCTTTCCTTCATTTTCTTTGTTATTATCTTTCTTTGAATTTACCTGATTTTTATGGCCAACAGCTTTGATTGTCTCCTTATTTCTTTTGCATATTTTTAATGAAAGGTCTTTTATGAGTAATGTGGTGACTATTTCTTAAACCTGAAGCTGATACCAGTTAAGTGAGTTGATGACAACTTAACTTCAGTACCATAATGAAATACTGTTTTACCCCCATCTTCTTTATATTGTTATTATTAGAAGTTATGTTACTCTATACTGTGGACTCATAGTGCACAGCATGTACTGTGCACAACATAAACATAATTTTTAACCCATTTGTCCTTACAGATCATATAGAAAATAGAGTGTGAATGCACAAGGGAAGAGTGACCATAATCTTATGTTTGGATTCTGCTTCCCAGGTATAGGTGTCTACTTCTCTCTCTGTGCTTCTGTTCCACATTGTAAGTTAGAGATAATAATTCGCTCACTGAGAAGATTTTTATGAGTGTTAAATGACAAAATCTATAATACAAATTTATCTTTGCCTTATAAGCATATCACTATTTGTTTTTGTGGTTATTAGCAACATAAAAATAAGTTTTCTCCACTTCTTGTCTATACAAAATATTATCAAATGAATTTTTAGCATCTAATAGCATGATAATAGTAATACATAAGTATTTTTAATTTATGTTATGAAGAGAAATTGGTTACATATTTGCCGTGTATTCCTGGGATAAAGCTAGTTGTTCACCACACATTTTTCTTAGAGTATCCTCCTAAGCCTTATATTACTAATATTATATTTAAATTTTACAGCTATACTTTAAGTAGCTTTATGTGACACAGTTGTCAATGATTGCTACCAGGTTGTACTAGCTCAATAAAATAAATTGGGAAGCTAGCTATATAATTTTTGTTTGGTTTAATAGCACAGACTACCAACAGTTGGAATTTATTATCAATTGTTTTGTGGCAAAATATAAATCATCAATCTTTACAAATGTTCAGTGACCTCAGAAAGTAGTGATGCATTTCCTGTATGAAATAAAATAGTCTCCCTTTGCGAGAGTAGATATCCAGCTTTCCTGTATTATACAGACTCTCTTTATTCTAATTTATGTACTTTATTATTTCACTTGTCAAAGGAAAACAGGAATTCATATGTTCCTATTAATGCTGTTTCCTGTTAATGATCATAGGTCACTATGCTTACTGTTTTGCTTATTCTAATTGAATGCTACTCTAGTCATGAAGGCTCATTATCACATTTTTATAAATTTACCACTCTGTCAACATTTCTGGTGGTGGTGGTGTGTGTATCTCTATTATATCATGTCATTGCATAAATTTCATCTTTTGCTTGCATCTAGTTATCATGTCATCGACTATCTTATTATTCACAAACATTTTATATTATTCACAATACAAAGACTACACAGAATGTGCCATTTATTTTTAGGTAAAAATTTCATAAACATTTTATTCTGAAAAGTCTTGAGCTTTAAATTGTGGAGTTTAAGCTGTTTGTTTTGATTGTAAGTACCATATGGTTAAAATGTCCTTTGCCTCAACATTTCCCAATACTTTGGAAAGTACCCGTCCCGTATTAATAGTTTTCTCTGGGGGAAGCTACAGGTTTTTCAGATGCATTCTCTAAACCATACTTGGTTACTTGTCAGAATGTGGAGTAAAAGTGCTGTCACTTTGTATTTACAGTTGTCCAGGAGCTAGCTACCCATTAGGCACTTCTCCCAAATGTGTTTAATGGTACCAATGGACTGTAGAGCATAAGGTGGTTGGCTTTAAGTTGTGGCTGTGACTGTGAGGCTTTCCAGTTAGGGAGCTAGTACAACACGAAGACCAGCCAGAATGGGTCAGCAACAGTTCAGCAGGTCTTTAGGGGAAAATGTCACCATGCAGCGTAGTTGAGAAATTTCACTACTAGTCAGCTGTGCAGGGGGCGGGGCAGGGGGGGGGATGATGGCTTGTTATCTCCCTGCAACAGTTGTAACCCATATAGGACTCACCTGATAGGTCACAGGGGATCATAGTCATTGTGTTCATGGGTTTTCAGTTTCTTTTGCAACAAACTTTACCTCCAGGAAAATGCTGTCATTTGGGTATTATCTCCTTCAATGCTCTCCTCCACAAGATGACATCAGGCCAGTAGATAAGACTTTTGTGAATTATGGCCAAGAGTCTCACGGAGGAAAGGGAAGCTGAAAGGCCCTGATCTCCAAGTCGAAGAACATAACGAGGCATGGAAGTAAATCACTTATTCTAGGAAGAGGTTTAGACTGGAGGCCACGGTGCAACTCCCAAGAGCATGGTGGTCCTAGGTGGTGGGATGCTGGGATGAGACAGCGTCTGGATTACATGGACAACCATGTTAGCATTCTCTCAGTCACAGGTAAAGTCAGTCATCCTTTAAAGGACTTCATTTTCCTCCATGCTAATGTGTCCAGGATTTTCTACATTTATCCAATTTGTCTTCTAGAATTTCTGTAGGTTGTTGCTGACTTTATTCTCTCTTCTTATCTTAGGCTATGTATCAAAATACCATAGACAGAGTGACTGCAACAGCATGCACTTACGTCTCATAGACATCGCGACCTCTGGAGATTGAGAAGTCTAAAATCAAGGTGCCAGCAAGTTTCATTTATGGCAAGATCTTCTTCCTAGTTAGCAGGTAGCTGCCATCGTGTGTGTGTGTGTGTGTGTGTGTGTGTGTGTGTGTGTGTGTGTGTGTGTGTTTCACATGTCTTCTTTGTATACATATAAAGAGAGAGATAGCCAGAGCAAGAAAGAAAGAGAGAGAAAGCAGGAGAGAGTGAGAGAGCGGGATAGCTCATGTCTCTTCCCCCTCTTAAAATAATGACATCATGATGTATCACCTTCACAATCACATTTAAACACAATAATTTCTCCAAGGCCCCACTCTCAAATATCAAAATACCCAGAAGTTAAGGCTTTAGCATATGCATTTTAAGGGGGCACAAGCCCTCGGTCCATAACAGCTTCCTGTGCATTTGGTGTTTCCTACATACTGTTCCTAATACTCATTTAGATAACCACCTTGTAGACATAGACAAGCCACCATGCTCCATGCTCTGATTCGGGCTTTTATTTATCACAATAGTTGTAGACAAATAGTAGCTATGATGAGTCTCAGTTTTACCATTGAGCAGATTAGGATTAAGTTCCCAGATCTACCACTTAATAACTTGCCTTGGTTTCCCCAATGGTAACAAAAGTAGATATCTATGTAAATACTGTATGAGATACCATGCCAAGTATCTCTCATACATATTTACAATCCATAAAAATTCCCAGTAAAATGGTATTATTATGGTTATGATATTGACAAAGAGATTGAGACTTAGTGAACGTTGGAGACTATGTTATTTGTTAGTCAATGACCCTGAATTTTAACTTAGCCGGTTTCTAAATTCTAAACCATATAATGGAATTTGAAATAATATCTGTATCAAGTATTTAAGGATACTTGTTTTAATTTATCAGATGGTTCTTGTGACAACTAATCTTGATTGTCAACTTCATGGCATTTAGTTGAAAACAAACCTCTGAGTGTGTCTGTGAGGAACTCTTTAGATTAGATTAATGTGGGTGGCGTAATTACACGAACTAGGGAAAAGAGCTAAATAGAATCCAGTGTTCTTTGCTTCCTAACTGCAGATGAACGGGACCAGCTACCTCGTGGCCCTGCTGCTATGACTTCTTGGCCACAATGAACAGCACCCCCAAATGGTGAGCCCAAATACATTTTTCCTGAAGTCGCTTTTGCCATGTATTTTGCGACATATAAAGTAAAACATGGTCCTCTGATTTCCAGCTCTTTTCATCCATTTGCTTGCTCATGAAGTCAGTCCCGGCTGCACGCTAAGCTCAGCACATTGGCCCAGCACTGACATCCACGGTCAAGGCAAACCTCTTGTCCTTAGGAAGCTAACTCCTCTAGTGAAGACAGATAAAAATGGTTGGATTGTTTTAGAAAATGATAGTTTGCGGAACTGAGAGTGACTAGCATGGTGGTGAGAGCTACTAGGTGCATCAGGTTAGGTGTTTGGGGGAACTTGCAGGTGTGTGATACAAAGTGTGGGATCCTCTAAAGACGTACCGATCCTGATACGCAGAATCTGGAGAATCAAAGCAGGACTCTGAAATGACAGATGTCATTAATGCAGGAATGTAAGAGATTGCATGGGTCCAACTTATTTACAAGAGTTCCCAAAAGGGAAGCAGAAAAAGTCAGAGTGATCAGAGGACTTGATTCATCATTGCTACCTTTAGCAAGAAGAAGAGTTGAAGAATGAGAGAGGTTTTGAGGATCAAAACAATCTAGGAAATAGATTCTTCCTTAGAGTTTTCAGAAGGAGCACTGCCAGCATTTGGATTTCAGCCCTGTGAGACCCATTTTTGGCCTTCTGAACTCTATAACTATAACACTTTTTATAATATGTTAATGTTGCTCAAACCATTACATTTGTGGTAATTTGTTACAACAACAACAACAGAAAAAGAATCCGGGAGGAGATGCTGGAATTGACATATGAGTGACAAGAAGGTCTCAGCTGTGTGGGTCGGAGCATCCCAGACAGATGGAACAAAAAAGAGACCAAAGAAGAGGGGTAGAAAAGGAAGAGAAAGAGTGGTACAAAATGCATCTGGAGAGCTAAGCAAGGGTCTATGACATGAAGCCTTGTTGGCTGTGGTCATGAGCTTTATTAATCTTATTTTAAACACATCTGGAATACTACGAAGAATTGTAAGTAAGTGACAGATATACTAAACTTACCTAAGAAGAATTGTCTGTGTGGGGACTGACTATAGAGAACAAAAGTCGTGCCAAGAACACTTCTGAAAAGGGGGAGTGATGTTTTTTGAAACTTGAACTCCAAGAAAGCAATGGGCAAGCGGAAGTGTGGCTGTGGGTGGCATAGACCCGGATGTTGGGTCATGGATCAGTGATGGAGTCACTCAGCAGAATTAAGACAATGGAAGAACAGAAACTTCCTTATGTTTTCTACTTGAACAAGAGTGTAATTATCATGAACCATAAGATTAAGTCTAAAATATATTTACCTGCTCAAGCTCCTTCTCAATATGTATACCTTGTATCAACCTTTCCTGTTTTGTATTTTTTTTCCTCAAAGAGAACTCTTGAAATTTTATTTACTTCAAGCTCTTATGAAACTCAAGTATTCTTATGAGCTTAGGAAGGACAACATGATTTACCTGGATAAATCTCTTTAAAATCTTCTTGCCTAGGGTAGAACTAATGCAGCATAGAGCAGGACTTGGTTGTAGATAGAAGTTAAGAGACCTTGGCAGAAGAGAAAACAGAGTGTGGAGTTTGACTACCAAGTCAAGAACAATTCTTTGGGAGCATGGAAGTTTCAACTCATTTGGTAGACACAACTCTCCTCTCTGGTGCAAAAATATGGGTTAGGAGGTCCATTCTTACAGCAGTGAAACCTATTATTAACAGAGAAAGCCACTTAGCAGAACATCACTAGGAGGCGCCAGTCCACAGACATAAGGATATATTTCAATTGGTTGTTGATGTTATCCAAAGAGTGATGGCGCACATGGAGTTCTCAATATCAGAACATCTCATCCGCTGCTATCTCTGATCTTTCATCTTTGTGACTTTCCAATTGGCTCTGTCTTCTTCATCCTTGGCTATTCTTTACAACTACCATTAATATACAGTGCTGCCCTGTTGCACTGTTTGCTTTGCTTACCTGGTTCTCTGTCTCAAGAGAATTGGCCTTGGACAAGTTTCCTGATTCCCTAGCCAGAAACTAGAGCATTGAGGTTAATACTGGTTAGGGTAGATCATCTTATATCCTCCATCCATTTTGGCTCCACTGTTAGATTTGTATCTTGAAATGGCTGTATTCAAGGTCACAGTCATCTCCAGTTTGTTGAGTCCAGATCTATTTCTATTGTTCTGGCCACAAGGCCTGGCTTAGCTCCCACATTGCCATCTCCTAGCCTTCTGTCCATCTCCCAGTACCAACCTTCGGCTCCTCCCACTTCTCTACTCAGATCTGGTTCCCAGTTTCTTCTCATTTATTTCCTTCTTCTCCCCCATGGATACTGCATGCAAGCAAAGCTCAGGAAGAGAACTAGTTGACAGACTTAGTTCATGAGGCAGGGTATCTACACAGAAGTTCCTGCTGTAGCTGAAGCAGAGGCAAGGACTAGGGGTAGTTTTTGGGTTTGACTCCATGTAGAAGAGGTGATCTTAGAGCTAAGGAGTGGTGGACATCAAGACAGGAAAACAGGACAGGTTGATACAAAGATGGAAGATGCTACTGTGGGCAGCAAAGCTGGACCCTGCTGGGACCTCCAGAGTCACACTGTCTCCGGGAAGACAGGGATAATGGAGTGTTTACGTCTTCTATTATATTCTCTACTCAGTTGTGATGACACAGACAAGATTAGCATCCTGAACAAGGATGACATGCAAATGTGTGAGGTGTTCCATATTTAGAAAAAGAGTAAGCCACGTTATGTTTGCATGTCATATGAAGGTTCTGGGCAGAATGCCAAAGGTTTCACAGGATCTGTACACCAGGCACCACTGCAGTGAGATGGGTCTGGTCCCCTAGAACCATCAAGGCACGATAACAGAGCAAGACTGCCACCATCCATCTCTTACACAAGCTTTCTGTCTCACCTGCATATTCCAAGTTCAATCTCTCTCCATACTTCATCTCACTAAACACTGTCCAAGGTGGTAGGATTCAGTTAACAGGTGTGCCACTCACAGGGTTTACTTTTTTTAAAAATTCTTTTTTTATGTTTTTTTTTAAATTTTTAATTTTTATTTTTTTAATTTTTTTAATGGCAGGGTTTACTTTTACACAAGCAGCAGTGATGTCCTTGATAAAGGACATTGCATGAGGCTGGGAAGCAGCTCGTGTGGGTAAAATGCTTGGTTTCACAGTTACGGGAAGCTGCATTCTGATCTGCAGAACCTGTGTAAAAGCTGGGTGCGGTGCCATCTGTAACCCCAACGTTGGTGGGGAGAAAGAGGACAGGAGGAGCCTGGGGCCTCGCTGACCAGATAATTTAGTCGCAACAGACAGCTACAGGAACAGTCAGAACCCCATCTCAAAAAATGACATGGAAAGTAATAAAGGAAGACATCTGCCGCTGACCTCTGACCCCCACAGGTGCATGCCTGGGTGAGCACAGCCACACCCACCACACACACACAAAAGAAAGACATTCTCTCTCAACTCCGACCAAGCTGGAGTTGGTTCTTCCAGTAGAACTAAGAATGGTGACTAGGTGACCTTCCCGACACTGGATAAGTGATGTCTTGTTTTATGATATCTGGCTTCTGTTATTACAAATAATTAATACCAGATAAAGTTGGGCTGTGATAAATGCTATGATAATCTATTTAGGGCAAAGTACTGAGTGCTGCAGGAAACATTTAAAATTGAATTTCTTTTTTCTACTAGGACTCTGAAACTTCAAAGGCAGCCTGATCACTGGACGTGGAAAGCAGTTTTCTTGGGACATGGCCAACAGGACCTTTCCTTTGTCAATTGTTTCTGAATTAATCTTACTAATAATCACCTCTGATGCCCTTGCACTGTGGCTCCCTGTCGCACAGATTGGATGGTTCTCTTGCCAGACTGTCCCAAGCGTGTTACAGGAGGTATGATGCAGCAAACAGAAACTGAAGCGGGGTGGTGGACTTCGTGGACAACGTTTATTTCCACCAGATTCTGACTGATTTCCCGAGAGCCCAGAGTTCCGGACAGCAACCAGAGCACAGCTTTACTAAATCTGTCAGCACAGAAATTTCGGGATTAAAATCCAGAGTCCAGAATTCTTCAGCAGATGGAGAAATGGAGTCGGTGGGAGAGTCTGACTTATGTTGAAGGCCCACTATGAATTAGAGGTAGGTTAAAGCAGGAAGAGCCCAGGTCATCCTTGACAGACTCCTGTTCTAAGAGAGGCACAGAGACCAGTTCTTTCTACTCCTGACTCCAAATCGCAGGTTTTTCTGATGAAATAAACTGAGAGGTAGAGTTTAAAGTGGTCTTCACACCAGGAAATGAAGATACAGGGCTTCGGGGAATAAGAAGGCTTGCCTGAAAGCGGCCCCCACATGCCAAGAAGTCTCTTCCTCTTTCTTGGTTCTTCCCTGAACTCCATAGTCGGTCAAATGTGTTTCTCCTCAGAGTCCTTTTAGTCCCTGCTTAATGAGACTGCTGGTTGCCAAGGGTGGGATTGACATTCAGTTATGCACAGCTTGTATTCATCTTCCTGAGAAAGGACATGGCACAAGAAAGGGTTGCCCAGGGCAACCGTGGTGGCGTTCCTGAGAGAGCGGCGGCATTCCCAGCAGTGAGAGGAAACACCAAGTCCTCACCAGCGGATGGAGGAGGGTGGTGATGGCAGGGACAGGACTCCTAGAGGAATTACAACACTCCTACTCTGCCAGACCTCAGGTTCTTTTCAATTAGACCCGATTGTTTTGTAAGCACCCTGGGTGCTGGTTTGCAGGATATACCTGAGCCAAATTCAGGCTGGAGGGAAATTTGTGGGGAGGAAAATTCGCTCAGTCGCCAATGAGTTAGAACAGCCCGATTCCCTTCATGGATCAAACACTTCACTGCCCGCTTTAGACACCCAAACCGATTCCTCATTGAAGTTCATTGCTAAGAAATGCCGCTCTTTGACTTGCCTGTAAGTAAGGCACCAAACAACGCCCTTAAAGGTTCAGCATCCAGTGACTTGGAATAGAACTTGCCGAGCGAGCGTGTGGCCGGGCCAGGACAGAGGAGCTGGCAAGCTGCTGGACTCGGTCCTCACGCCTCTGACCAGAAGTAAAGAAAATGGGCACTCTTCACTTTGTGTATTGCTTGGGGAGACAGCGGGCAAAAGGAGCTGTGTTGTTTTGTGTTGTTGGCACGTTGGGTGGCTCCAGCTAAGTTCCAGCCATGCTCTCCTCTCACTTCAATGCTCCAACGCTGTCCTAACACGACATTTCCTCACAGGGGGAAAAAAAAAAGGCTTTGTAGCCATGCATATGACAGGATAGGAATAGCTTGTTTGGAGTGGGTTTCATTTTTAATGAAGCTGGATCATCCTCAAATTCAAACTTTAAACACAGAGAACACCCCCCCCATTAGAAAGGAAACATCATGTTTTTGTTGAGGTGTAATTGACATTAAAATAAACTGTACATTCTTAAAGGGTGCAATTTAATGTGCATTGACATATGTGTTCACCACTTGATTGCGGTGAAATCATCACCACATAATGAAAATATTCATCACTTTCTCCCCCTGATTTCCCTCTTGCTCCTTTGCAGTCAACCCTGTCTGCTTTTCCTGACCCAGCCTATGCACCCCTAGCATATCCAGGCAGCAGGTAACTTTGTTTTTTTACTCTTTACTCTTTTGGGGGGGGAGGCACCACCCAGCTCCCAAATAAATCATATACAGAGACTTATTCTTGATTATAAATGCCCGGCCATAGCTTGCCTTGTTTCTTGCCAGCTTTTCTTAACTTTAAATTTTCCATCTACCTTTTGCCTGTGGGCTTTTTCTTTTCCTTACTTCTGTGTATCTTACTTTCACTCTTACTTCATGGCTGGCTGGGTAGCTGAGTGGCTGGCCCCTGGTGTCCTCTCTCTCTTTTTTTTTTTCTTTCCTCCTACTCCCAGATTTCTCCTTCTATTTATTCTTGCTGCCTGCCAGCTCCAGCTATCTCTCTCCTGCCTCACTGTTGGCCGTTCAGTTCTTTATTAGACCATCATTAGGTGTTTTAGACAGGCACAGTAACACAGCTTCACAGAGTTAAACAAATGGAACATAATCAAAAGTAACACATCTTAAAATAACATTCTCCAACAGGTAACAGTTTCCCTTCATGTTAGTTTCCATTTTCTAGCAGTTTATATAAATAAAATCTTACAGTGCACTCTTTCTTTGGTCTGGCTCCTTCTGGTGAGCTTTATTAGCTTGTTGCTAATAAACTAATTGTTCAAAGAATTGGCCCACTTAAGTTGCTGAAATCATTGCTATACAGTTGTACATAACCCATCCTTATTATTGTTTTACTATCTGTAGATTGAAAGATACAAATGTCTTACATTCCTAATATTAGTGATCTTTCTGTTGCCACCATTATTTCCCCCAGTTTTTCTGGCTAGAGGGCCATCAGTCCTACTGATTTTTTTCAAGCCCAAAGCTCTTGTTCTCACAGATTTGTCTCTTTTGTTTTCCCATTAGTTGACCTTTGTTCTGATATGTTTTATTTCTTTTGCTTTGCTTTACTTCCTTGGTTTAATTTTTTCCCTCCAGTTTCTTTTCTTTTCTTTCTTTTTTTGTTTTGTTTTTCTTTTCGTTCTTTCTTTCTTTTTTCTTTTTTTTTTTTCAAGACAGGGTTTCTCTGTGTAAGATCTCTGGCTGTCCCGGAACTTGCTCTGTAGACCAGGCTGGTCTCAAACTCTCAGAGATCCACCTGACTCTGCCTCCTGAGTGCTGGGATTAAAGAAGCCCTGAGTCACCGCTGCCTGGCTCCCTCCAGTTTCTTAAGACAGAGGCTGAAGTCATTGACTTCAAGACTTTCGACTTTTTCATTTTCTTTTTCTTTCTTTCTTTCTTTTTTTTTTTTGGTTTCTCTGTTTAGCTTTATTCCTGTCCTGGAACTCGCTTTGGAGACCAGGCTGGTCTCGAACTCACAGAGATCCACCTGCCTCTGCCTCCCGAGTGCTGGGATTAAAGGCGTGCACCACCACTGCCCGGCTAACTTTTTCTTTTTTAAAGATTTTTTTAAACTTTTTTTATTAAGAATTTTTTTATTCATTTTACATACTAATCACAGATTCCCCCCTCTTCCCTCCTCCCACCCCTCCAGGGGGGTGGGTTGGCGGGGGAAGACTTTCCGCTTTCTAACCGAAGTAGTTACTGATGTGTGTCAGGGGAAAAATGACTCCTTTCCTGTCTGCTTCCTTACCTCTGTGACCCTAAAGCTGTGGGCATTTGTCTCCATCAGTGAGTACTAAACTAATGCCAAGTCAGCATAAGCTGGATGTGCTCTGAACCAATCCAGTTTGGAGCCTTTCTCCTAGAGCTAGTGACAGATCCCTTCAGCTGGGGGCTCAGTCCCAGGACTGCCTCGGTTTCAGATGCCAGTTTCAAGCCTGAGTGTCTCACCTACCAGCTACAAATTAGGGTCCTCTAACCCCATTCTTCAATTAGATGAACTTGTCTGAGTGGGTCACAGAACTCAAGGAAATACATTGGCTAGTTTATTATAGAGTATTATGAAGGATAAAGAGGAAGAGATGCATAGAATGAAATATGGGAGAAGAGAGCAGGACGGGGGAGCAGCCATGCTCTCTGGACACACCCTACCCAACAGGGACCTCTCCATCTCCTACCACCCAGAGCTCTCGGCACCTTTTGAGTTTCCCGTGGAGTCTCAACATGAAGACTTCATTGTGTATGTGATGCTCATGGAGTGCATAGGGAAGCACACAAAAGCCTATCTGTTTCTTGGCCTCTGTGCAGCTTTGCAGCATCCAGGACATAGGTAACAGCCCTGTGGACTTAGGGAGTCTTAAGACTTTCTCAGAAGTCTTTTTCTCAGACAAAGGTGGATTAGAGATTTTTTTTAAGTTACTTTGTGTTCATTTTATTTTTATTTTATTTTAAAATTTAGTTTTTGTGATCTTACATGTTTTTGTGTTTTGCCTACATGTATTTCTGTGTACCACTTGCATGCCTGGTGCCTGCAGAGGCCAGAAAATGTCACTGGATTCCCTGAAACTGTTGTTACCGATGGCTGTGGGCTGCCATGCGGGGTGCTGGGCACAGAATTTAGGTTCTTTAGAAAAGTAGCCAGTACTTTTAACCACTGAGCACTCTCTCCATCCCCACAGAGATTTTCTTTGTGGCTAGCTCCAATACAGAAAGGGGTGTGTGTGTGTGTGTGTGTGTGTGTGTGTGTGTGTGTGTGTGTGTGTTGGTATTAGAGTTTTTAAGACTTGCCTTAGAGAAGTGAAATTTAGTTTCTCAGACCTGTCTTGAGGAGGGAGTTATGCACTAGGAGCCATAGACAAAACTCAAAATATGTATTTCTTGAAAGGTAGAAATTGAAATCTGAAAATGTAATTATTAATTATGAATTTAGAAAATTTCTTCTTGAAGTTCTGTTAGCTTGTTAAATGTATTTTTAAATTTTTCTTATTGGTTATTTACATTTCAAAATTGTCACATCCTCTTGAATAGCTGACCCCTATATTATTTGATGTCTCTTTCTTATCTGTGGTAATATTCTTTATTCTAAAACCTACCCATCTGATAATAAAGTACCACACCAGCTCTGTTCTGACGGTTAACTGGCTATATTTTCTCCTGTCTATAATATTTTCTTGTTGTTCTATAACAAATTATCACAAGCCTCCATCCTCACAGATTAGCTCTGGTATGCAAATTATGTTTTAAATGATATAATTTAATAGTTTAGAGTTTTGGAGTTCAGAAGTTCACAGTCATACTGGACTACATTAGTGCTAATTTCTTCTAGAAAGTTCTGGGAGAAGATGCATTTCCTTTTTTTTTTTTTTTTTTAAGCATCGAGAGGTCTTGACCCAGGGTCTCTTCTTCTTCCCTATGGCTGATATGGGAAGAATCAGAGCAGTGTCAACTTGATGTATGATGTTCACAAGCAGGAAGGTATTACATAAACATCAAGTGGTACTTCTCTATTCCATTTACAGAGGTGTCTGGGGAATATTTAGCCTGGAGACGTGAGTACTCAATAAAACAAGATAGTTAGAGTAACTATTTGGAGAACTTTGAGAGAAAAAGCGGAAGTGTATACTGGATGGCTAGCCAGATCTAAGTCTCCATCTCCATGTGGATGCTGCACACATGACCAAACATGACCCATGATGAATGGGCAAAGAGCGGTTGTAAAGGGCAGATGTATGTGCACATCACCAACAGCCATTCTGAGGCAGACAGGGAAGTCCAAGCACACAGATACAAAGGGCAGAATCCCACCACCTTAGGCATAGGGTTAAGGATGGGAGCTGGGGGTTGTATTGGATGTCTACTCATCCCTTGCTGTCTTTGACATCGTGTGGCTGTTCTCACAGCCCAGTGATTTCTGTCAGCAAATGAGAAGTGTGTGAAAGCAAGTTCTATCTTTCCAGCCAGCGCTTTCAGCTAGTGACCACTGAGAGGTGGTGAATGGATCCTTAGGTGATTTTGCCCCCTTGGGATTGATAACTGAGAGGCAGCTATTCCCTGGCTCCCTGGTTCCCAAGTGGGCTCAACTCTGATTATTCACAGCAAATTTGACTTGAGCGTACGTGGCTCATTCATTGCCTTCTCTTTTGCCTCCTCCCTGCTGTCTTCATTAGGGTTTCTATTGCTGTGAAGAGACACCGTGACCATGGCAACTTCTATAAAGAGGAGCGTTTAATCGGGGCTGGCTTACAGTTTCAGCGGTTTAGTACATTATCATCATGGAGAGAAGCATGGCAGCACATAGAAAGACCTGGTAGCTGAGAGTTCTACATCTGGAGCCACAGGCAGCAGGAAGAAAGACAGACACGGGCCTGGCTGGAGCTTCTGAAACCTCAAAGCCCACCCCCAGTGACACACTTCCTCCAACAAGGCCACACCTCCTAACAGTGCCCCTCCCTATGGACCTAAGGGGCCGTTTTCATTCAAACCACCACACCAGCTTTCTTCTACTGTAATTTTTCTTAGCATCATCTTGCCCTCTAAACTCCTCGAGTACTCGTATCGGTCCAAACTACACAGATACAGGAAAGAAGCTAGATATAGGATGAAAACAAATCACAATTGATGTACATGTCCCGTTAAAATAAGAACATCAAAAGGAAAGCTGCAAGTTCCTCCAGTGAAGCTGTAGGGCTGGACTGTAATGGGATTCCTGGCAAGGAGAATGTTTT
This sequence comes from Peromyscus leucopus, assembly GCF_004664715.2. NCBI lineage: Eukaryota > Metazoa > Chordata > Mammalia > Rodentia > Cricetidae > Peromyscus > Peromyscus leucopus. The sequence goes on along the minus strand of NC_051072.1, from coordinate 24,018,238 downwards.
CTAAGTGTCTCGAAGGACAGGACTATGAAACCATCAAAGGATTAAAATGCTCTGAAACTCATCATCAAAAGCTTGCTCGGGGGCAGAGAAACAGATGGATTGACAGCCCTCTTGGTTAGGCTCATCCTAGAGGCTCTGGTGGCTGCGGCCTTGTGTTTTATTTGCTGGGAATGCCTTTGGCCTTGCCAGTGAGTCTGGGGTTGCCATGGTTTTTATAAACAAACTGTGAGGTTCACTGTCCCTTGTGGGTGATAGTGCTAAGAGAGCTGCTTAAGGATGAAAGTGCTTTGGAGGAGGTGGATGCTCTTGCTGGGAAGCAGGGTTGACAATGACGTCTTGAACATCAAAGAGCACAGAGTACTGGGCCTGGCTAATTCACTAAGTGGGATCAGTCACCTGTATTAACACTCCTCCTTTATTCCTTTCCTCTTCCAGGACTTCTCTTCCCTGCAAATGTTTCCTCATTTCCCCCAGATTAGGAGAATGAAGTTCAAATCACATGAAGAAATTTCCCAGATGCCATAGGCAGTATGGACGGAGACATAACGTACTCATTGGAGTAGGTTAACCTCATCTGAAGGTTTAGCTCACCCAACAAAATCTGAGATGCAGTCCAGAAGTCTGCTGTTTTATTTCCCCTGAAAATGCTCATTCTATATAAAATGTCAACTTCCATGACAGACACAAAGGATGTGAAGATGATTAGCATGTAGCACAGTGGGTAAGTACGTCTCTCATACAAGCATGAGGATCTGATTTCAGATCCCAGCACCCATACAAAAGTCAGGTATGGCCAAGTGTACCTGTAATCCCTATATTGGGGAGGGGTAGAGATAAGAGGAGGATAAATAGGGGAGCCTTTGAGATGTCACACACAGCACTACATAATTCCAGGTTCAGAGTCGAGCAGAACCGTCCTTACTATTAAGCGGAATCAGCATAGTGTCAAAAGAGTAAATCCTTGAAGGAGGAGGACCATGACACAGTCTCATGAGCATTACTAATATAGATACTGCTAATAACTATAAAATATGTAATATTTATATATTCAATGTATGTTAATATACAACACAAGATATAATTGTAATTATTTAATATAATTAATAATATAATAAATACAAATACACCTGGATAAGAATAAGAAGAAATGGGTGAGAGAGAATGTGGGTGGTCAGGCATGTTACTTGGCAGGCTCTGACTTCAACAAGAGTCCTTGGCCAGCATGGAAAAAGGCCTCATCAAGGACCAACATGGAGCTACAGGGAGCACACATGGATGATAGCTGTGCTAGCTAGAGGGACAGTAGTCCTGAGAGCCAATACCTCCAGAAGGAGCCTGTGACCTGGCAGAGGAAAGGAAGACAGGGAATGCCTGGATGGGCTTTCTATGTGCCCTAACACTCCATTCTCCTCACCTCGGGATTTCCTCCTACAGAGGCAGCGTTTGTTTGTGATGTTGGGCCCCAGGTGGCCAGGTACATTTTTTTTTTTTAAATGTCTTTAGAAAAAGACACATTTTTAGGAAATGGAAACATTTCCTAAACATGCTCATTTGTTGCCGCAGGGTCTCTCTATGTTCCTGCCATGCTAACTGGCCTACGAGCATCCAGACAATTCTCCTGTCCCTGCCTCTCACCTCACTTTAGGAGCACTAGGCTTAGAGATGCACACCACTGCACTGCACTGCGCAAAGCTTTTCTCACATGGGTCCCAGGGATCAAACTCAGGGTGGAAGGATTGTGTGGGAAGTGTGTTTACCTGCTGAGCCATCTCCCTGACTCAGACTTCCTCTAATAACAACACATTCTCAAGAACTGAGGAGGAGGAGGGGGAAGAGGGAGTGGAGGAGGAAGAGGAGGAGGGGGAGGAGGAGAGAGAGGAGAGGGGGAGGGGGAAAAGAGGGAAAGGAGGAGGGAGAAGAGGAGGGGGAGCAGATGGAGGATAAGGAGGAGGAAGGGAAGGAGGGGAGGAGGAGAATGGGGAGGAGGAGGATGGGGAGGAGCAGCAGCAAACAACTAACTGAGGTCCCAGGAGAACTAGCTAAATTTTCTAGGGTGGGGTCCCCAGCAACCCAGTCTCTTCCCACCAGACTTTACAGTATAGGTTCTGTACTTGCCACACTGGAGGCCAAGCTTCCCAAATGTAAATCTTTGAGGAACACACTCAAACAATACCCAGAACCATAGCACACATATATTTACATGCTTTCTGCTTTCCAAAATTTTGCTTATAATGCCTCCTTTCATAGACAAACAGCTGTTTAGATTTGGGGATTAGAAAAGGATTCCTTTAGAGGTGCCTTAGTGTTGTTTTGGGAGGGAAATAAACCACATGTTTGTGTGTGTCCAATCTGCAAATCTTACATGAAGTCAAAATCCCCCATTTACTTCTTCATCATTACTCAGTGACCATGAAAACCAATTCTCAGATGGAAGGTAGGAAGTGGGTTTAATAGAAATTCTAATTATTCAGCCATCTGAGTAATCTGTCCATTGACATCTTAGGAAGGTCCAAGGTCCAGGTCCTCATGCTCAGGGACTCAGGGTCTATGCTGGTCACACTTTTCATCTGATCTTGGTTTCTGATGAGAGACTGGAGCTCACAAAGACTGAGAGGCCTGAGCAGGGTTATCCTTCCATCTTTGAAGGACAAATGATGACTTCACTGGTTCTCCTTACACTTCATAGAAGTTCTCCTGGATAGTGATCTATGCTTCATGTCCTCAAATTATCAAGCTTCAGGGTCATGGTGCTGCCTGGTCTTAAGTCAACTTGATACACAAGCTGGAATTATCTGTAAGGAGGGAGGCTTAACTGAGAAAATGCCCCACAAGATCCAGCTGTAGGGCATTTTCTTAATTAGTGATTGATGGAGAAGGGCCCAGCCCACTGTGGGTAGTTTCATCCCTGGGCTGGTGGTCCTGGGTTCTATAAGAAAGCAGACTGAGAAAGCCAGATTAAGGAGCACCCCTCCATGGCTTCTACATCAGATCCTGCCCTGCTTGAGTTCCTGTCCTGTCTTCCTTCAATAATGAACAGTAATATGGAAGTGTAAGCTGAATAACCCCCTTTTTCTCCAACTTGCTTTTTGTTCATGGTGTTTCTTCATAGTAATAGAAACTCTAAGACAGCCATCAAGAGGCAGGACAACAGGGAATCTGAGCTATCCATTTGTCAAATGTTTCTAGCTGAGGGCAAAGGTCCAATAAGAACTCCCTCCCTAGATTCATACATGAATCCTCTCATATCTTATAGGTAGAGCCAATGGGAGGTGACAGTTTCTTCTTCAGTACAGTAGGGAAAGAACATAACCTCATGTGCCAATAAGAATTTAGGGAAATAAAGGTAATTTCTCTGCTTTTTCACTCTGATTTGGATAATTGTTTTCCAAAGGCCAGTATGTAAATCCAGTTCCTATGGTAAGAGTGCTAGGAGGTGCTGTGGACTATTAGGAGGTGAGATTAGGTGGAGATTCTTAGGTCTTTTAGAGTATGCTCCCCAAAAGGACTGTTAACACCCCCCTCTTTCCTTCTCCCTCTCTTTCCTCCAACATACTCTCTCCCCTCTCCCCTTCCTCCTTCTTCCTTTATCCAGATGTATTTGCTATGACACATGTGTGGCACATGTGACCCTGATATACCTCCCTTGCAAGACATCCAAACAATTGGGCTGTCTCGCCTTGGAATTCAACCCCCAGAACCGTAAGCCAAAACAAGCAAGTAAGCCAACAAGCAAAACAAAACAACAAACAAACAAACAAACAAAACAAACTCTCTTTGCCTCACAAACAGACTGTGTCAGGCATTTCATTATAGTGATGCAAAGCTAAATAACATTCGTTTACATTTTCCATAATTGGTATTTCCTTGTTTGAAGATACAAATATATTCCAAGAGGACTATGTCACAACCTGAGAGGCCGCCATCTTTTGTGATGAGGCTGTTGCTCCTAGAGGGATGAAATTCAAGATGTCTATAGGAGGGAGGATCTGAGAGGATAGATGGCAGAAAAACAAACTGCCCTGCTTCCTTGACCAACAGGTAGGGACTCATGGTGCCAGGGCAGGAGAGGTTTCCTTTGGCAGAGGCACATACATATTGGCTAGTAGGTTAAATGGGGGAGGTGATATGGAAATGTAGGGTATAGATATGGTAGGATAAAAGGGTGGATTGTTGAACCTACTTTTAAAGAGCAACACACAGTCACAGCATGAAGTTTTTTTTTTCCTCCAATTTTAGGGCCCATTTTGGGCGCCATTTGTAGCTGAAGGTTTTTCTCCAGTCCTGCCCAGCCCCACAGACCCCACAGTCACTTATAAAATAATCACTCAGAAGCGTATATTAATTAAAACTGGCCATTAGCTCAGGTCTACCACTGACTAGCTTTTACATTTAAACTCAGCCCATTTCTGTTAATCTATATGTTCTGTGGCTTTACCTGTGTGCCATTACATGCTGCTCCCTGGATGGCAGACTGGCATCTCCTGACTCAGTCTTCCTCTTCCTGGAATTCTCCTCTCTGCTTATTCTGTCTATACTATACCTCCTGCCTGGCTACTGGCCAATCAGCATTTTATTTATCAACCAAATCAGAGCAACACACACTCACAGCATACAAAATGACATTCCCATCAGGGAGAAGTCCAGGGAATACAGTCTCTCTAGGCTCTAGCTTCCTGGGTCTTGTCTCGTGACTTGGAACATTTTAGGGTTGACCGGTCTCAGAATCAGCCCACCTTCCTCATCAGCCACCATAACGTTCAAGGGAGAGTGCCAGGCTTAGGAATGGGAGGGAGGGGCTGGTAAACCCTAGGATTTGTGTTTCACTCTCTGTAGTCCTTCCAGAGGTTTCAACAACAGTTATTATTTTGCTTTTTTTTTTTTTTTTTTTTTTGAGACAGGGTTTTGCGATTCAGTCCTAGTTTGCTTGGTACTTGCTGTGTAGCCTAGGGTGACATCAAACTTGTGGCGATCCTCATGTTTCATGTCTGGGAGAATGTTCTCTATCTCTGACCCCAATAACGCAAATGTGTACAAGAGAATTAATAAAGGAACCTTTGATTAAGACATTTGGGAACATGGATGTGGATTTCATGTGAGTGAAAAGCTAGTTAGGGCTTGGGGAGAGAGGAGAGGAGTACACTGTGATGATAATGTCCTTTTCCTTCCCCCATTCCTCCTCCAACCCTTCATGCTACTACTATGTACATGTAGTGGTAGAATGTTTTCTCTGGAGTCTTCTACGTCCTGCTTCCTGGAATGAACATGACCTACACCAGTCTATACTCTGCCAAGCAGAGCAAGTCCAAACTCCACAGTCCCTGATTAAGGCTGGAAATGAGTCAGGGCCACATCGTATATCTTCTGTACAAAACCCACTGTTTTTTTTGTTTTTTTGAACATTAGCAACAGCAAATGTAGCCAAGTGGACCTATACACCCAGACCATAGCCACAGCAACATAATAACAAGTGACATTTTGCAACTTGTCAGATGATCCAGGGAGTTAAAGCTTTATGGTTCTTTGTTGTTTGTTTTTTCAAGACAGGGTTTCTCTGGGCAGTTTCAGTCTTTCCTGGATCTCACTCCATAGACCAGGCTGGCCTTGAACTCACAGGGATCTGCCTAGCTCTGCCTCCCAAGTGCTGGGATTAAAGGTGTGCACCACGGCCGCCTGGCTTTCTCCAATGGTTTCATTTCAGCCTGCATCAAACAATTGATAAAGAAGAATTTATTGAACAGGGTCTAAGTGAGACCTAGTACTACACCCAAACATATACTCACTAAGTGGATCTTTTAATCCTAATTAAGACTAGGTCGCAGTGGGCCTTGCCTTGTACTCTTTATATGAGAACAGCTCACTGTTGTGGCAGCCAAGAGGGTTCAGGGAGAAGCCGCGGGCCTGGGGAAGAAGAGGAGAGGGATTAGTGCTTGGGGTCTGCGTGTTTGCTGCTGCCATGAGGAGAAAAGAGGAGCCTGGGAACAACACAGAGGGCTCCAATGGTGGCCTGCTCCCTAGACGCTTTGATTACATTGGCCTGCGTTTCTTTGGCTGCCAATTTTTTTGGATCCAGAGAAGGCATGGAGCTGCTGGCACCGGAATTTTCTTTACTGAAACTGAGGCAGAATTCTAAACCCTGACCACAAGATGTATGCTTGAGGTTTGGCAAGGTAAGGGGGATGGAGAGAAAAGAGGGAAGAGGGGCAATGAAAAAATTCAGTTTGGGAGGAGGATTCACTTTCCCATATCTTTCATCAGGACCTGAGTGAACAGGAAAGGGAAAAGAGGAAGTAAATTAATTGTATGGAAACATACCAGAGGTTGAAAGAGGGAGAAAGAGGTGGGGACACACACACACACACACACACACACACACACACACATACACACACACACACATACACACACACATACACACATACACACACATACACAACACACATACACACACACAAAACACACAACAATACACACACACATACACAACAATAACACACACAAAAACACACAAACACACACAATACACACACAAAAACAAAACAAAAAAAAAACAAAACAACACAAAAAAAAAACACAAAAACACAAAAAAACAAAAACAAAAAAAAAAAAAAAAAACACAAAATACACACACACAACAACAACACACACATATAACACACACATATACACACAACATAACAACACACATACACAACACAAACACACATACAACAAAAAAAAAAAACAAACAACAAAAACACAAAACACACACAAAACACACAAAAAAAAAAAACAAACAACACAATACACACACAACATACAACACAAAACACACACACATACACACATACACACACACATACACACACACATACACACACATACATACATACACACACACACACACATACACACACATGCACACACATACACACACACACATACACACACACACACACATACACACACACACATACACACACATACACACACACATACACACACACATACACACACACACATACACACACACATACACACACACATACACACATCACACACACACACACACACACACACACACACACACACACACATCTTTTGACTACCTCTCAAGTTAGCCAGGAACTAATTTTTAGATTTTCCTCTTAGCTATTGCATTTTCAAATACAGTTACCATTACATTTTAAAATTTTTTTTCTTTAAACATCTTTTTCCTTCGGCTTCAACCTCCTTAATGTGTTTATATCATATGAATAAATAATTTCACACTTTCTTATTATTTTCCTCACAGCCACCTTTTGGACCTCTAATTGGACACAAATTTCTTTATTGTGGAGATACCATTATTTTATTGAATTCCAACTCCCCATCTGGAATGATCACACACATTCCTCTGGGAAAATTTGGTGCTTCATAAATGCCTAATGGGCTTTGTTCTCGTAGGAAAGTGGGGCTCTGTGATTTTCCTGGGGACTGTCAGAGTGGCTGGACTTGACCATGGGGAGACCTTCTCTTGTTCTGGACTTCTCTAGTCTATAGCTTGGATCCTGTAACATGTCTGCCCTTGATATTTCCTTTCTAGGCCTGTATTATAAGTGGCATTATAGTCTTATGAAGAACTAGGACATTTTACTGCGCTTACTGGGCGGGACCCAGTGAGAGATCTGTAACTCTTTACCTTGTGCCAAGAAAAGTCATGTTCCAGCAACGATCCCGTGAGGCGAAAATATCCAACTGCATGCTTTGAAGATGAATTTGGAGACTTCTGCGGGTCTTCCAAACTTGCCATCTGCTGAAATTTTTTTTTTACTTGTCCCAACCCTCTTGATGAATGGATTCAGATATTTCAAAATCACATTCCACACTCCTCCCGAGTTCCTAAGGGAGAAACAATACACACCTGGCTGCTCTCGCACCTACTTGTAGCTACACCCTAGAAAATCCCCGAGGAAAACCAACAAAAAGTAAGGAAGAAGATTCTTAGAGATTTATTGCTAGAACCTTTTAAGTTCTCAGCCAAGGCTATTGAACATTAGCCCAGATCAAGAGTGAGGCCCAATTTGTTTTTTGTTTGTTTGTTTTTGTTTTTGTTTTGAGACAGGGTTTCTCGGTGTAGCTTTGCGCCTCTCCTGGAACTCACTCTGTAGCCCAGGCTGGCCTCGAACTCACAGAGATCCGCCTGGCTCTGCCTCCCGAGTGCTGGGATTAAAGGTGTGTACCACCACTGCCTGGTGTGAGGCCCAGTTTGGTACCTCTGTAGAGCACATAGGAAAACTTGAAGGCTTTAAGTCTTAGAAAACATAAATGCCAGCGCTGAAAGGAGAAAGCCAGTCCTGTCCATCCAAGATGGGGCTCTGTACTAAGCTTGGCATGAATTAGTACAACCACAGGGATGTGATCCATGTCTCTTGTAAGTCCGTAAGTTCCCAGTGCACCTCTCTGAGGGAACATGCCATATACCATTTCTTAGAAATCCTGCTGCAGAATGTTTGGAGGTCTTTCCAACTGTGGGTTATGATCCCTGGTGCCAAACTCCCAAGGACTGGAACATAGTGTGGAGGACTGTGATGGGGATGTAGAGGATGTTCTGGGTTAAGGGACCTTCTAGAGAATCAGAGGATATTGCTGTTGCATGAATATTTGATATGTTGGCACACCTTTAATTCATCACAGTTCTTGTGGACTTTGGAGGTGCTTAAGTATTTCTCAGGGACTTTAACAGGAAGGTAGCATCCCTGGCACTTATGATAAGAGGTCCTTACTTAGAGAGGCTTAGGCACACCTAGGAATCCTATGCCCAGGCTGTTCTGTGTTGTGAGAACCTAGCTATTACCAATTTCAAGGGCAGAAGCTGGTCTTCAGTGCTTTTACTACTAAAAGTGGTATCACTACTACCACTGCTGCCGCCTCTAGAACCACTAAAAGATTAACGACTGTCCGGGACATGCTCATCAGTGCCAGGTTCATCCCACTGCAACGTCAGTACATTCTTTACCAGAGCACCTAGGTTTCCAAAGGCCCCACCACTTGAGGAAAATGTGAAGGATGCTTGATCCTCGGGAATCTAAACTGTGACATTAATACTAGGGAACTGGAAATTTCATTTGGTCTTCACTAATTTGATAATGGTGATACAAGAACAGCGAACAGTGTGTTGGACAAGGCAGCTCTTATCACCTGCTGGTAGACCATGACACTTTCTGTCAACTCTATTGAAAAGTCCAAGTCTAAGAGTTGGGGAAACGTTTGGCCAACAGATAGGCGTTCACTGTTGCTCCTGTCTTTTCTCCTAGTCATCATGGTAGTGATCTCAATAATTACCAACTTTCTACTCCCTGAAGCCCTTTGTGGGAAAGGCTATTCTGTCCTTTCTACTAATGAGCAAGAAAATGATCTTGTAGTACCACGAGTGTGAAAAATAAGAGTGATAACAATGCTAATCCTTGGGGTAGTTGTTCTTAGACTATTGAACTGGCTGTGTGATGCCATACTGTATCTATGTGATACGGTGTAGCTCTGGTAAGAACCTAGAACCGGGGTAGGAGCCCTAGATCCTGCCTCTGCTGCTTGCATTTTCTGCATCATCCTGGGAGAAATACTCAGCATCTCTAAACTTCAGTTTCTTCATCTGTCTGAGGCTGACAAGTGCTCTGGCCTCATTTGGGTGTATAAGCTCAGCAATTCTGAAAGTCCTTGGTCATCTGACCCTTTTACACTCTTGAAAACTTGTGACGTGTCCCCCCACCCCAACCCCCGCCCCCTGGTCAGGAAATAATTTTTGATTTTGTTGATTGAATCTTTCAATGTCCATCTTTTGAGAAATTAAAAGTAAGCACACAAAAAGTTGTGTATTTAAATGTAACAATAAACTAATTATACGTTAATACAAAGAACATATTTTTTTATGAGAGTTACCATAGTTTTCCAAACAAATACTCATCAGCAGAAGGTGTGACATCGTCTTACATTTTTGCAGATCTTTTCACGGTCTGTCTCAGTAGAAGACAGCTAGCCTCACCTCTGCTGCGTGCATTCCATCTGCTGCAATATGTTGTTTTGGTTGAAGCCCATGCTGAGAATCTGGCACCATGAAGGTGTGTGCTTGGAAGAGAGGAATATTTTTTATAACTGTTTTAGAATTCTCCTTTGATGCTATCTGGAATTTGAAAAGAATATTTATTAGTTTAAGTTTAATTAAAATGCCAAATCTGAAACCATCTCCAGACACTTTTCATACTCTGTTACATTGAAATCACTTGGCCTTCTGTGCTCTTTGAGTGTTGTTTATCCATGAATAACTTTGTGACAGCATGCCTTAGTCATCTGGGAGATACTGGTTCATTGAGTTATGCTTGGTCTTCTAAATTCTATCACATTTTATTGTGAATATCAAAGCTCTAACTTTGTTTCTATCACTGATATCATCAGATTACATTTTTAATTAGAGGAAGTCTCCTGGGACAATAGTGTTCTCAAGTTTTTCATGGGACACAGGATTTCAGGTTTACTCAAAGGATAAATAAGATGGAAGAAAGCAAGTAACAGGTCTTCCTCTGATTTGTGTCTTTCCTATAGTTGCAATATGTATATATGTTTACATTTTGAAAAATACATGGAAGGACATATAGTCTTCATTCAGTAACTCAGGACACCAAATTATCCTCTGTCATTTCTACAAAGCCCATACATGAAAGTGTCATGAAGAATAATCAAATTCTCAATGGACGACATATAGTTAGAATGACTTTACTTCCATATACAAAAGGCAATAATACAGTTTCTTTGGCAGCCAGTTGGGTGTCCATGCACCAAAACTTCATGATGAGCTCAGGATTATTTTACTTAAGCAGCACTGCATAAAAAAAAAATCACTTCAAAGCCAGGTTGTTTTTTTAAAAAAAGCAGTCCTTTTTCATGTTGGGTAAATTGTCTAGGTCAGACATTTGTGTTGTTCAGTTGGGCAAGTCTGATTAAGAGATGGCATGAGATTGCAGTCAGAGGCTGGCTGTTGGACCAAGTTCTCAGTTTCTCATTATGTGGGCACAATCATGTTCCTTGAGTATCTTACTTAACACACAGTGGCTGGCTTCCTTGAGAGATCCAAGTCGAAGCCATAGCGTGGTAATTTCAGAAGTCACACAGCATTGTGTGCACAGTCCTGTTGGTTGTCATGTCAGATCTGTTTTCATGAAGACATTCAATAAGCATTCAGTTCAAGGAGTAGAGAATCTCTCAGAGCCATGTTGGAAATTACAACTGACTTCTCTTTTGGGCATAGATTTATCTTTGTTACCTGCAGGTTACTTAGCCTTCATTATTTAAAAGATCATAGAGTACCCGACCCACAGGTAAGCCAGACAATTTAAGCTTTGTGTGGAATTTAATACAACTTAGAATTTGGCCAGGGGATGTAATCCATACAGGAGAAAGTATTAGGGTGGGACATTGATAATGACACCTAGTTTTTGCGCACATACTTTGCCATCCAGAGGCTGGAACCTCAAAAAGGCAAACAGCATTCTAAAACTGCAGCTGATGCTCTATGAAGATGGGTTACTTTTCGGCATATAATGTTTATTTTAACTGAAAGACCTCTGTGTGACTACACATCTCCTGTAGGAAGAAAAAAAGTGAATTGGAAGCCTAATTAGGAATGGCCTCATTGGTGCATTTTGTACTTCATGTATCTCTAAGTTATCTCTGCATGGCTGGTGGTCCTGCTCTCCAAAGGGAACTACTTTTGCCTGGAGACACAGCCAGCCCAGTCTTCACTCACCGATTAAGCTGCAGCTGTCCAGGTTTCTATAGGCAAGAATAAAGTCTCTGTACTAACAGGGATACTGGACCAATCATCTGGGTCTTCTAAGAGACAACCACCAAGATGAGATTAGATGTCACTGAGTTTTATTGGAGCAGAAGTCCATGCAATACAGTTTGTGGTAAATGTAGGATGCTGTGAGTGGGGGTCACAAAGATGCAAGTCTGGCCTTGAGTGAATGAAGAGGGAAGAAAGGTTAGTGGAAGGCTTCCATGTTATCACAGTGTCCAAGGAAGCCTGAAGTCTTGTTTTGAATTTTATTGACATATTATATATCAAAAATATTTCTTTCATTATACCTTTATTTTAAAAAATAGATTTAATTCACCTTTCAGGGAAAAACTTTAGATTTTGTTGACTTTCTAGTTTTTTATTTCTTTTAATTTTTACTTTATAATATAAATATATCATTTTCTTCTTTCCTTTCCTCCTCCCAAACTCTTCCATATACCGTTTTTTGCACTTTTTCAAATTCATTGCTTCTTTTTCATTAATTGTTCCCACATACATAAATTTTACACACATACACACACACACACACACACACACACACACACACACACACATACCTAGATAAAGAAATTTTACATAAATACAACCTGATCACTTCATACGATGTTAATCATGTGCATGTTTTCAGGGCTGACCATTGGTTTTGGATACCCAATTGGTCTGCTCTTCCCTGGAGGAGACTATCTCATCAGCTTCCAGTGTTTCTTAGTTGCTTGTAGTTCTCTGTGTAGACTTTGTGGACTTCCCACACTAACATGCCTGTTGTCTCCATCCTTGTTCAGCTCATGTTTAGGTAGTCATGTTGGTGAGATTTTGTGTGTGTAGCTTCTGACATTCCTAGGGGACAGAATCTCACAGCAACCCCCTGATTATCCGGCTCTTACAATCTTTCCACCCCCTCCTCCACGATGATTCCTAAGCCTTAAGTGTGGGAGTTGTATTGAAGATGTATCCGTTGGAACTGAGCTCCAAAGCTCTGCATTTTGATAGGTTGTCGTTTTCTGTAATGGTCTCTGTCTGTTGTAAAGAGAAGTTTCCTCGATGAGGCATGAGGACTTCGCTTATCTGTGGGTATAAGGACGAATATTTAAATGTAGTTAGGGGTTATGCTGATCTAGTAAAGTGGTCGTTATAGGTTCTTGAAGATCCTGACTTCACTAGCCTTGGGTAGCTGGTTAGGTTTCCAGTACCAAGCATAATTTCCTCCATGCTGAATGGGTCTTAAGTCCAATTAGAAAGCTATTAGCCACTGCCAAGGTATGCATACCACTACGGCTTCTTTATGGTTATTGTGCCATGCTGGTCATTGCTCTGGCTCACAGGCATCGTATCTGGGTAGGGCTGTTGTTTGCTTCCCTGTTTTGGAAGCTTACATAGTGCCTTTCGGGACCATGAAAGTCAGTTCCAGCTCAAGAGTTTCTGGGCCCTGTGTCTGAAGTGCATGGTGTCTTCACCAATGGGGACTTAACCTTCTGCTGCTAGGGGCCAACCAAGGGGTTCAGGCTACTAATACAATCGGTTAGTTAATAGTAAAACTCTTTGTTACCTTTTCAGACATCCTCACTGCTGTTTTACTATCCTCTTTCCTTCTTCTGTATTTATCCCCTCCCATCCCTAACCAGAGCCCCCATTTCCATCCATTCACCTGATCAAATCACTTGTACTCTGCCATTTCCTTCTCCATTGCTCCCCATCTCTCACCGCCTACCCTGGCAATGGTCCCATTGAACGTTCCCGGTTTCTGCCATGACTCCAGGACCGTGCTTTAGCACGTACCCAAAGGACCTGTCATCCTACTCCACACGTGCTTACTCAGCCATGTCCATCACTTCTCTATTTACAATATCTAAGAATTGGAAACGACTTCAATGTCCTTCAACTGAAAATGGGTAATGGAAATGTGGTGCATGTACACTATGGAATACTATTCAGCTGTAAAGAAAAACGAAATCATGAACTTTGCACATATATGGACAGACTAGAAAAGATCATGTTGAGTGAAGCGAAGAAAGACAAACATGGCGGATTCTGTTTCATCTGAGGCTCCTAGCTTCTGATCTTTAGATGAGAGTGTATATCCTCTTTTTTTTTCAATACCTTAAGTTGTCAGTTACCTTTGTTATTTCATTTATTACACTTTACGTGGGCTAGTCTTTTAATTGTTTACTTTTGAATTGAATGTCATTTATTTATTATATTTCAGCATTCATTCTTTTTTAATGTAATAAATCCTGGACAAAAAAAATGAATGCTATTTTTACGCAGTTGATGATGGTCTCCTGAAGTCTGACCATTACTGCTTTCAATGAGGAGGTGAGTTAACGTGCCAATCCTCCATGTAGAGGAGAACTGAAAGGCAACTGAGGCACACAGAAGATGCACACCAGTTGCCAGACTCAGAAACCTAGTCAACAGTCAAGCCATAGAAAATAGGCCATCACCACCAGGTGGCGCCCAGTCTCAGCAGGGACTAGGAGAATTCAGTTTATATATATATATATATATATATATATATATATATATATATATATATATATGTCTATTTTATTTTATTTTACAATACTATTCAGTTCTACATAACAGCCACAGATTCCCTTGTTCTCTCCCTTCCTGCCTTCCTCTCCTTCCCCCCAGCCCACCCCCCATTCCCATCTCCTCAAGATCAAGGTCTCCCCCGAGGACTGGGATCGACCTGGTAGACTCAGTCCAGGCAGGTCCAGTGCCCTCCTCCCAGATTGAGCCAAGCTTCCCTGCATAAGTCCCAGGTTTCAAACAGCTAACTCATGCAACGAGCCCAGGACCTGGTACCACTGCCTAGATGCCTCCCAAACAGATCAAGCCAATCAACTGTCTCACCTATTCAGAGGCCTGATCCAGTTGGGGGCCCCTCAGCCTTTGGTTCATAGTTCATGTGTTTCCATTCATTTGGCTATTTGTCCCTGTGCTTTATCCAACCTTGGTTTCAACAATTCTCGCTCATATAAACCCTCCTCTTTCTCACTAATTAGACTCCCAGCGCTCCACTCGGGGCCGAGCCATGGATGTCTGCATCCAGATTCCTCAGTCCTTGGATGGGGTTTCTGGCACAACTATTAGGGTGTTTGGCCATCCCATCACCAGAGTTCTGTCTGGACAAAAGCTCCCATCCTGCCCCAGACTTCCAGTCCAGATAAGAGCTTCCATCGTGGCCCAGAGTTCCCATTTGGACAAGAGAGCTCCCATCTGGACAATCGAGAGAGACTTCCTGAATCTGTCAGCTCTGTCTGAACCAAGTGCACTGATAAGACCAAGAACGAACCACAAGGAGATGGGCAGACGTCAAGGCAGAAGTACATACAACAACATGAAGAGCAATACAGCATCACCAGAACCTAGCCTGCCTCCAAATCTAGACCTGAACATCAAAAATTGGAAGAAGCAGAAGAAAACAGCCTTATGAATAACATCATGAAGAAGGTAGAGGCTTGTGTAGAGGAAAAGACAAAAAAAGTGGGAAGAACGCTGTAATCAGTTTTTTTTTAACGGTTGATACATAATAATTTGTACCATTTCACATTTTAAACACCCATATATGTTGTTAAACATCAAATATAGGTTATCATCTTAAAACTTTTTACTTATTTGTTATAAGATTATTTTAAAAACACACTCTTCTATCTATTTAAAATAGTGAAGTACGTTATTGTTAATTCTGTCTTACTATGCAAAAGAGCATTGAAGTTATCACTCTCACTTGACTGTTATCTTGCACCTGTTTACCAGTGTCTCTCCGTCTCCTTTCTCCATCCCTTTCTGGTCTGACAGGTGACAGTTTTTCCTATTTTTATGAAAACAATTTATTTTTATGAAAACAATTCTACTTGTTCCAGGTCAAGCTTTATCTCTCTTTCTGTACTTACTTTGTTTAAGATAATGTCTGCTGCAATAAACAACATTTCATTCTTCTGAACAGCTCAATAGTAATCATTTCCTTTAGATACTTATCTGACTGTGGGCACTTAATTAACTTAAATTAACTCCCTGTATAAATTATGGACTGTGCTCTACTGTATATGGCAGTGTAGAATTCTCCTAGTCATACTGATTTCATTTCCTTTGTGTATATTCCTACTAGCTCCTGCAAAGCTGAGGTAACAAACAAAAGCTTGGAGAAGCAGGGCATAAAACTCGAAAACTAGTCATCAGGAGTTAATATCCAAAATGTATAAGGAATATATATTACTCAACAAACCCAGGCCCCAAATAACCAGATTGGAAAATGGATGAAAGTTTGAATAGACATTTCTCAAAAGAAGATGCACAAATGACCAACAGATCCCTGGGGGAAAAAGCTCAACCTCACTAAGCATCAGAGGTCATGGCCTTCATGATCACACAGTGAGAGGAGTCATATCACCCTGGGAGAACAGCTACTGTGAAAATCAGACAGCAAGCTCTGGAGAGGATGTGGAGAAATGTGTGGTTGGTAAAGGAACACGATGGACCGGAATGAAACCGGGCAGGCCAGTATGCACGACAGCATGGATGGTTCTCAGAATGTTAAAAGTAGGATGATCATGTGATCCTGGAATCAAACTTAGAACTGGATATGCATCAGGGCCTCCAAAATCCTTGACTGTGTTCTCTCTCCTTCCCACCTCCTTCCTTTCCTCATTTCTAGCTATTTTTGTATTTCTAGATGTCATTACATTAGTTTTTTAAATTTTCTTCTACTGGCTTGGAAATACCTTTTATTTCCAATATTTTCATAAATACAACCAAAATTGTACCATGTTTAGCTCATCATTTACTTAATGTATCTTCATTTTTCTCTCTTCAAACATGCTATGTTTCCTTGATATTTTAATTTTCCTACCTTTGGGTTGTACAGTTAACACTTCTTTTTGCTGTTGTTTGAAGCCAATGCTTACTGATTTATCTACTATCATTTATCTATTTATCTATTATTACTGTTTTTCTATCATTATTCCCTCTCCACACCTGTTTCCCTGCTTTACGTTGGTATCTCTCTCCATCCTGCCCCAGAAGCCTCTCAAAGAAATAGGTTTTTTTTTTTTCCAGATTTGGATGTCACTCATAACTTTTATAAAATCTTGTTGAAAAACACACTTGGCCTTTCTTCTAAGACAATAGTTTAGTGGGTAGAGAAGAAACTTTGCCATGAGTAGAGAGAATTCTGTGGGCAGCCAAACTGTCTTTTCTTTCTCAGTTACTTCTTGCCTGATGCTTTTGAGAGTTTTTGTTTCTTTAAAAATTTCCAGCCAGGCGGTGGTGGCGCACGCCTTTAGTCCCAGCACTGGTGGATCTCTGTGAGTTCAAGGCCAGTCTGGCTACAAAGTTCCCAGGAAAGGCACAAGGCTACACAGAGAAACCCTGTCTCGAAAATCCAAAAAAAAAAAAAAAAAAAAAAAAAAAAATTCGATTTCCAGTGTATAGTATGGTAATCTTGTTTGTTTTATTTTGGTTGATTCTACTTTCTTCAGGGCTGGAAGATCAGCAGCCATCATTCTTCCGAAGTGTTCCTCATTTCCTCTTTGCATTTGTGTCTGGAATTTGTACTTGATTTCAGTTGGAATTTGTCAGCTGAAGCTCCGCGCCTTTCAAACTCGCTTAGGTATTTTCTGTTGCTGTCTTTCCATGTCTCATTCTGGATGGCTTCCTCAAACTTATCAGTTTACTGCTTCTCCAGTGCATGTAATTGGCATTTAATGTGAGTTTAAATATTAACAGTGAGGCTTTTCAGTCCTCAAAGTTACATTGGATTGCTCAAATCCTTTTAGTTTTTAAACATTTATTAATTTATTTTGTGTGTGTGTGAGAGAGAGAGACAGCCGTACCATAAAGCATGTGTGAAAGTCAGAGGATAACTGTTGGAGTTGGTTCTCTCCTCCTACCATGTGGGGCTTAGGGATCCAGCTCAGGGCCTCAGGTTTGACTGCAAGTGGCATCTTGTAAGCTCCACCTCTTTTATACTTTAAAAACCCTATCATTTTGTTTTATTTTGCTATCCTTTATTGTCTTGATGCAATCATATTTACTTTGAAGTATATTTCCAACTATTCTTGCTTCTATTGTTTCTAGTCCTTGGGATAATTATTTACCTATGTATGTGTTGGCTAACGCTTTGAGATCTTGACACTTTCTTTTTTAAAAAAAGAAGTCACATGGTTAGTGATTTTCATTATAACTGTCTCATTAGTTTTACCACGGACCCTGAATTGTGAGTAATTTCTTACATTGCTGTGTATCTATTTCTCTCCAGATTACTATGGTTTCCACTGGTCATGGACCAGTGATTCTGCTAATTTCTTGCTTCTGATTCTTGCCAAGTGCAGATCAACTGAGTTCATACTCCAGAACCAACCCCCCCCCCCCGCCCCCAGACTTCACTTGGAGTTTTCTAAGGTAAATACATTTTTTCTAGCTAGAATCCAGAAAAGACAACTTGATTCTTGCTGCTTTTCTGAGCTACAAATAAAGTTCTAGTTCCCTTTTTGAGTCCTGGAAGGAGTTCTGAGAGCACACGTTCTAAATGGAGAACTCAGCTCCTGCCTGTCCACCCTGGAGGCTGAATTTACTGTGGAGTCCACATCCAAGCCACATTCTTCCTGGTCTCTGGCATGTCATTTCGAGCTTATCTTGCTGATTTTGAACTTCCTTTTTGTTTCCATCACCTGGGCATTGTCTCAGTCTCTTTTCAGACTAGGCATTTTAAAGCTGTTAAATATGCATCCCATATTTACGTGTGCTTCTACGGTAGGGGTGGGAGGGAGGCACTGGCAGCCTTTCTGCACCATGTCCTCGTCATCATGCAGTTCTCACTTAATTGAATCTGAGCAGATTCTTTCTCTCCACTGGCCTCCGATGTCAGGGAAGCTGGACAAGCCAGATGCATTAAGTTGCATACCCCAGATTCCTTCTCTGTTTCATTTCCACCGTTTCTCATAAATAACTGTAGACAGTTAGGGCTGGAAGAGCCCTGTAATCCTCTTCTCTGATACTTTATAGATCAGAGGAGGAACCAGGGCCAACCAGGGCTCTGGATCTGGGGCTCTCTACCTAGAGGACTTTCAGATTCATTATCCTGACTCAGTAGAGAAAAAGAAGCATTGGTTCGGTACCTGCCAGATGTTTCACATCAGGAAAACTCTCACTGCTTTAGAGAGATAGTACGCCACCTGGAAGATGGAGACTTAGACTCTGTGCCCCTTCTGCCTTAGTAGGTCTGAATGTCCCTGGTGCATAGTAGGTATTAACTAATTGTTTCATTTTTGTAATTAATGCCCCCATGTTTCACCTTGAAAACTTTTCTTTACAGTTCTTCACTCTCATCAAGACTTCCTACCAAAAGCTCATAGTACCCGAAGATCCATCAAATTAAGATTAATATGTAAAAATGGGAAAGTGGATTATTTCCCACTTCCTTTTTTGAACAGTATTGAGCAATTGCTCCATAGGCTAAGGTAATTCTGTCTTAGAGAACTACCCAAAGACCATACGATTGCAAGTGAGGCTGTTGTGGTCTTGAAATACTTTAAGCCACTGCTCCCATACTCGTCCATACTCATTGACCAATAGTTGTCTTATCTAACCCACAGGTGAGCTCTAGACCAGTGGCAGGGGGCAAACTCATTTTTTTAAAGGGCCAGGCAGCAAATTTTTTGGAATTTGAGGGCTATAATCTTTGTTTGCTTTACAACTCTTCCAGTAGACAAGACTTTTAGCTCATGGACTCTTCTTTTTTTTTTAGACTATGGCTACATTTGGATAACTAGTCTAACTGTGGTTTACCGACCCTTGTTCTAGACAAGTGATTCTCAACCTTCCTAATGCTGTGACCCTTTAATACAGTGCCTCATGTGGTGACCCCAACCCTAAAATTATTTTGTTGCTATCTCATAACTGTAATTTTGCTACTGTTACGAATCTTAATGTAAATATCTGATATTCAGGGTATCTGATATGCAGCCCCCAGAGGCGTCAAGACCCACAGGTTGAGAACCACTGTTCTAGACCCTCATCTTTGGATCATGCCCATGTAGACTTTCTTGATTTCAGTGACTTTTAGACTGAACTTAAGGACATTTGTCCTAATGACTTTGACAAGTTTTTCTAAGACTGGCAGCTCTCTTCACCTTCTCTCCCTCACCCCCAGGTTGTGACCTTTTAGTCTAGTCTTTTTCAACTTAAAACACACACACACACACACACACACACACACACACACACACACACACACACACACACACACACACAGAGAGAGAGAGAGAGAGAGAGAGAGAGAGAGAGAGAGAGAGAGAGAGCCTTTAGCACATATCACTTCTGTGGTTTCTGCACACACAATGACTTTAACCCATCAGGAAGTGATTTTCTAGGTGGCTAAATGAATATTTCCTGACATTGCCCATGTCGCAGCTCGTTTGGAACATGGTAACAATTTGTACAGCTCATAGTTGTGGTGGGAGGTGAGCGGAAGGGGTTGGACAGATATAATTGTCATGGCCAGAGGGAACTGGATGGTGCAGAAACTTTGCATACCCCAGGAGGGTTAGCAAATCTACTAGGAACATTCCATAGTACATATGTGTAATGAATACTGGAGTCAGTCTCATACGTAAAACCTAACTTAAAAAAATATTTTGTTTATTCTTTGGCAATAGACAGTGTATATTGATCATCTAAGTCCACAATTCCTCCCTCACCCAGACCCCCCAGCACACAACCCTCCTACCTTCATGCCAACATAAGTCCAGTCAGTCCTGAATTCCATGAGCATAGACAATCTACCAGGGGCCACACTGTTGCTGGAGGGCTTTTCTCCAGGTTCCCCAAGCCCCGCAGTCCCACAATCCACTTATAAAATAATCACTCAGACGCTTATATCACTTATAAACTGTATGGCCGTGGCAGGCTTCTTGCTAACTGTTCTTTTATCTTAAATTAACCCATTTCTATAAATCTATACCTTGCCACGTGGCTGGTGGCTTACCAGAGTCTCTACATGCTGCTTCTCCTGGCGGTGGCTGCAGTCTCTCTCCCCCTTCTTCTGTTTCCCAATTCTCTTCTCTCTTTGTCCCGCCTATACTTCCTGCCTGGTCACTTGCCATCAGTGTTTTATTTATATAGATGATATCCACAGCACTTCCCCTTTCTTCTTTTTTTAAAAAGGAAGGTTTTAACTTTAACATGGTAAAATTACATATAACAAAACAATTACCGAGCAAGAATTATAGTTACAATATTAAAGAGATGTCCTATCTATCTTATATTTGTGAGTTTAAGGTTATATAGCTAACTTATCTTTTATCATAACTGAGGAAATTACGACTATCTAGTCTTTAACCACATCAAAGACCTGAGAAGGAACATAATGGTACCCGAGAAATGGTAGACGGATGCAAGCAACTTTCGGAATCTTGCAAGAGTAGACCAAGACAGCTGGCAGCCTGGACAGTCACCTAATAATGTTTCACAGCATTGTTGGTGCATTCAAATTGGCTACAGCCTAGAGTATATGACAGACCATTTTAGAAGCAGGAATTCTGAAAGACCATCTTACCCTGTCTTGCAGAGTACAGTGGTCGCTTTCTTTGTGTCCCGCTTGTCCAGAAAGGACAGCATTGCATTCATACTGTTAGCCGTCAAGGCAAGGGCAGTTCTTTGCCCAGTAGGCCATTTTGTGCCAAAAAGACAAACTTCCAAATGGAAATGTCTTAGAAGCCCAACATTCTCTCGGGATCAATTGGTGCAGCCAGGAGCAGTTGTGTCTCACGTCAACAGAATTCTAAGTTATTTAAATGCCATGTTCTCTAGGTCTATGAAGTGTTTGAAGATTACCTATCTATCTGAAATATATCTATGTATACCTAGAAGACTTAACTAACATGGCTACCAATATGATTATCATAGATGACTGATTATTAATCTATTTTTAATTATCCATTACAATTTTAAATGAGTTACATAAACATAATACCTCAAACAAGAATAGAAATATATATATATATACAGTATAACAAAATTAACTTCAAGTTTGTATCAATAAACTAAAATCTATACCAATGTAAAACATTTTAAACAAGTTGTTCTGTAAAAGTAGGTTCATTAATCTACCCTTTTATCTTATCATCTCCATATCCTCCTATATATCATATCCCCTTTTCTTTTTTAGAAAGAGATCACATTTATAATCAGCCTGTTTTAAATAAAAATATTGGTTTTTCTCTGTCCCACACCAGAGGCTCTTCTGATTTGGGACACAAGAATCCTTAACCATTTTTTTTTTAAAGCAATATGTCTGGTTTAGAGGGGAGTGAGCCAATTCCACCTCTAAAGCCAGCTTGGTATATTTGGGAATTTGGGCGTAGCATCTCTTACTACTTCCTGCTGGAGGGGGCGCTGTATCTTATGGGGACGCAAAGAAAATTTTAGACCTATGGGTAGTCCGTGAGGCTGTATTGTGTGAACCAGTTGCCTTGAAACCGATCTGGATGTTGGATCATCTGGGCCATGGTGTCATCGGAGTCCTTTCAGGGGTCTTGGCTGGTGAAACCTGATGTATCTTAATCTGGAACAAGTCCACAGCCTCTGGCTTTCTGTGGAAACAAAAGCAGAACCTCTTTCCAAAGTAACATATCCTTATATCCAAATTTTGAAGTCAAGGTACCTTTAAAATATACATTTTGGCATAACTCAACAGCTTTGTAATCAAATGTTTTTTTTTAGTTATGAATATCAAAGAAACATAATCCAAATTCTCTGTGTGGTAGCCATCTTTATGTGACTTATGTTTTATATTACCTTGAGCCCATTGATTTAAACTGCACCATTCTAAGACTGAAAAGGCGCTGTGGCTGTTGGCTCCGCCCACTTCAGCTTCCCAACATGGCAGTGGTACGTTTTCCGCCAGCTCTGGGAGTCATCAAGTCTCAGAAATAGTGGCTCTAAGCTTTTATCAAAGCAGCGTGTAGCCCAGAAACCTCTTTTTTTTTTTTTTTTTTTAAATACTAGTAAAGACTAAATCTACCACACAGCTTAATTTGCCGCTGGCAGACGCCTCATTTCCGCCATACTGCGGGTCAAACGCACCCGCCAGGAACCCGCCAGTGTCCAAACTTGCGTTTTGCGGCATCTAGCTGCCTGTATGAGACAAGAAGCAGGAACCTGGTTTTGGCTCTGTTTAGAATTGGTTATTAAATATTCTCAGGTTTAAGGTGGAAACTCTAGCCGTTGGGCGCCATTTGTTGCTGGAGGGCTTTTCTCCAGGTTCCCCAACCCCGCAGTCCCACAATCCACTTATAAAATAATCACTCAGACGCTTATATCACTTATAAACTGTATGGCCGTGGCAGGCTTCTTGCTAACTGTTCTTTTATCTTAAATTAACCCATTTCTATAAATCTATACCTTGCCACGTGGCTGGTGGCTTACCAGAGTCTCTACATGCTGCTTCTCCTGGCGGTGGCTGCAGTCTCTCTCCCCCTTCTTCCTGTTTCCCCAATTCTCTTCTCTCTTTGTCCCGCCTATACTTCCTGCCTGGTCACTTGCCATCAGTGTTTTATTTATATAGAGTGATATCCACAGCACCACACATCCAGAAAAAAGTGACTCTTCTTTACCCTGTAGCCATCAGTTGTCAATAGCTCCTTAAAAGTAGAACCTCGTGAGCCTTACCCCATCCATAGTGGGATTATTGACTGGCTTGGTCTTGTGCAGGTAACCATAGCCATGGAAGGTTCACGAAAGCAACAGCTGTACCATGTCCAGAAGACAGAGTTTCATAGCTCTCCTCTTCATCTTCTGGCTCTTGTATTCTTTTCACTTTTCCTGAGTCCTGTAGGAGTGGGTAGCGTTTGACATAAATGTCCCATCCATGGAGAAGCACTCAATAGTCACTTGTGCTCAGCCCTTTGATCAGTTGTAAGTCTCTGAATTGATAGCTATGCACTATAAAAAGCAACTTTCTAACCAAGAATGGGAACAGTACCGATAAATCAGGTATAAGCACAAATGTTTAGAAGGCAGTTGCCAAACCTGATTTGATTCATACTTATGATATGGCCTTGGGCAAGAATTTTAACCACTTCTGTTTTAATTTTATCATTTGTAGAATGAAGATACTAAAAACACATATTTTACATTTCTATTAAGATTTGCATGCAATTTATGTATATACATGTAGCATTTTTGCATGCTTCCAAAAAATTATCTTATTAATTCATTCACTAGAGATCACAGAACATTCTTTTCTTCCTTTTTGTCAATAGTTATTTTGCACTGAACCAGTTTTCTTTATAAAAACATTTTATTGTACTTGTTATTTCTTACATGTGTATGTGAAGATATGTATGCATTCAACAGTGCGTGTGTAGAAATCAGAGAATAACTCTTGGGATTATGTTCTCTCCTTTTATCATGGGGGCCTCATCTCAGGGAACAAATTCAAGTCCTCAGGCATGGTGGCAAGTGCTGTTACTCAGTGAGCCTTCTTGTTAGCCATCATGTGTAGCTGAATGTTTTCCTGTGCTCGCCTGGCACCAAGGTCCCAAAGCCACTTATAAAATTCCTGTGTCCCGCCTGGTCCTGTAACCACTCAGACCCAAGTAAAACACAGAGGCTTATATTAATTAAAAATGCTAGGCCATTAGCTCAGGCCTACCACTGACTAGCTCATACACTTAAACTCAGCCCATTTTTGTTAATCTATATGTTGCCACGTTTTCCATGGCTTTTCCTGTGTATCATTACATGCTGCTCCTCACTCAGCCTTCCTCTTCCCAGAATTCTCCTTATCTGCTTATCCTGCCTATACTTCCTGCCTGGCTACTGGCCAATCAACATTTTATTTATCAACCAATCAGAGCAACATTTTCACAGCATACAAAACATCCCACATCAATCATGAGTTTTCTTTGTTGAAGTATAACCTCCAAGACTAAATGCCTTCAGATGGATTTTTTGTTATAAAGAATTTTTTGCTCCAAAATTTATTTCAAGATTTAAAAAACAAAGTAGTCCATTTTTTTGCTTTGTTTTGAGACAGTGTCTCACTCTGTAGCTTAGACTGGCCTAGAACTCATTGAGTAGATCAATCTTGCCTGGAACTCACTATGTAGACCAGGCTGGCCTGAAACTCAATAAGTAGGCCATAGTGACCTCAAACTTGCAGAAATCTTGTCTTACCTTCTTGAGTGCTGGGATTGTAGATATGAGCCTGCTGTAGGCAGAACCTGGCTGGTTTGTGGAATTGTTTCTGCAGTTCAAACACATTATGCTTGCTAGCTGTACCCAGAGGAGGTTGTGATGAGTAGGACCAGACTAACGTTTCAGACCAGTGTTTCAGCCTTTTAGAGAACACCTTACAGGAAGTTGCATGTCCCAATCCAGCACCTTGTATGAACTGAACACATACTTGACATAAACACTGGGCTGAGTAGAACGTCCTTAGGGGCAGCAGTCACGTCATTGATAACCACAGTCTGCTCATGGATCTGCTCTTGAGCCTCCTGTGAGCAATCAGCACTTGGCTGGGCCCACAGTAAGCATCCTGAAGCTGCCAGCCCTTCCAAGAGTCAGTCCTGTGATGCAATGCAGGCATCAGCAGTCAGTCAGCAGCAAAGTCAGGAAGTAGAGGATCACTTTACCAGTGGGGACCACAGGAATCTCGGGCAGGCCGAAAGTAATCATGAAAATTACTCTTTGGCAAGGTGACATGGGTCAGCTCTCTTGGCCTCAATGAAGAACGTTCTGCAATCCATTGTGGCTTTAATCACATTAAACCACTGTGTGGTTATACAATGGTGGGTTTACAGTGAGTTCCAAGTACAGCTTTGATTTACTACTATAATCAGCTCATGCCTAGTACTTTGTGGGGATGAAGGAGAATTAAAAGACATGATTTCTTCACCTAAGATCTTAAAATTAAAGACCCGATTTTAAGACCTGTCACCTAAGACCTAAAATCTTAATAACCATTAGGTCAAAGTTTACATACATGGAACACTTAAGGAAGAAAGTAAGAAATCTCAGGATCCAGAGAAGCCAGGTCCTCTCTATTGCTTTAGACACACAACCATGACAAGGCTGGCCAGGGAACTTGAAGTACTATATTCTCATGTGGAGAGTCACAAAGACATGAACGTGTCAAAAGGGTCTGCAAAATCCTACCATAGAGACTACAGTAGCTTCATTAAATTCCAAATTTAACAAGTGAATTAAACCTTGGAGATCCCTCCTCTCTCAGCTGTCCAGCGATCCAGAGTTCTTTGATTCTTCAGTTGAAAGCAGCAGAAACAAACTCTAGTTTAAAAAAACCATATATATATAAATTTTTCTGAAAGAATAGTGGCAACTTACAGCAGTCAGGAAGGCTGGACAAGCTGCCTCCTCCCATGGAGGTCCGGAGGGATTATGTGCCAGTCAGGGAGACCTTGTGATTCCAAACATTGGGAAGCTGTATTGACAGGTGGAGGACGACAAATCATATGGGAGTGGTAGCAGCAGTTACTCCCATGACACGACCTCCTTTCTCTCATTCAGATCTCTTTAAGATCATACTATGTCCTCCTTAAAGATGAAACACCCCACCTCCCTCCTACCTGAGTCACATGTGGTGAGGAGTCTACATCCTAAGCAGTTGCTAGGCAACAGTGTGCTTTGTGCTAACACACTACTACATCAGCCTAACTCAACAAGGGGTCCTACATCCACACACAGATGAAATGCACATGTTAATATATTTCACACTGACTTCCACCAGTGTAATAACATATCCCTGTAAAAGGCATTCTACCACTTCTTGGGAAAAGTCTTAGCTTCTCATGGTAATGATTCATATGAGAGTAATAACTTAATAGTCCTTTCTTTCCTCCTTTGCTTTCTTCCTCACTACCCCAAATCTGAAGAGAAACTGTCCTCCTAAGACTCAACTCCATGAAACATATTCTACCCATCCTTTATTCCCATCACCTGTAATTTCCAGGTAAAACACATCGCCACCAGTTAAATTTTAATTTCTGGCAAACTGCACTAATATAGTTATGAATATGGCACAAAACATACTCCAAAACCAAAAGGCACTTTTTTGTGAAGTTAAAACTCAAATTTCAGTTAATTTTTGGTCACCCAGTCTATTAAATTCTCCCTACCTCATCTGTCTTCCCTAAGACAACAGGCAAATGTCTCATCATTGTGCCTAGGACATAGCAAGCCCCGGTAACTCCTGGCTCCTTTATTGTACACAGTAACTTCTCTTATCATATTTCCTTATCTAACTCTGTTGCGGGATATTTGATTACACTGTGTGAAGACGTGTCTCTGTCCTTCCTTGCCTGCCTAAGGCACCTTCTGATTGGCTTAATAAAGAGCTGAATGGCCAATAGCTAGGCAGGAGAGGACAGGCAGGACTTCCAGGCAGAGATAGGACTGTGGGGGGAAGAATCCCAGAGGCAGGGGATTTACCAGCAAGACTTGGAGGAATTTAAACGTACTGTACTGAGGAGAGGTAATGGGCCGTGTGGCAGAATGCAGATTAATACAAATGGGTTAATTTAAGTTTTAAGAGCTAGCTGGGAAGAAGCTTAAGCTAAAGCCAAGGTTTCATACTTAATAAGAAGTCTCCGTGTCAATATTTGGGAGCTGGTAGTCCAAAGAAAGGCCTGTTACTCTTTATTACCCATATATGGATCATCTTTGCCTTTTCCATTAACCTGTAAATGTAATGACAGGAGGGGCTGCTATGCCACTGGGCATAGTTGGTACTTAATAAACGTTGAGTGAAAATAGGAAAAGAAAGGAAGGCACTCGAGTAATAGCGAGCTAGTAGAAGATATCATCTCGGAGAACACTGATGCTACATGTCAAGTGAATCCTATTTTCTAGTGAGTTGTGGTAACAGACAATCTTAGGCTTAAAATCTCAGGTCCACTGAAGTAAATACTTACATGATCTTGAGTGGTTTATTGTATTTAAGATTCAAGTTCCTTGCCTACGAAGTGAAAACAATACATTTTCTAGCATTATGAGATAGAGATTGTTTTTTCCCTGGCCAGAGAAGGAAAGATCACAGACCTGTGAACTCCTGGGGAGTTCTCATGGGATGTCCACACATGTACCACCTCCTGATCTTAGTCCATTCTCCCCTGACACTGAGAGTAGGGGTATCTCTTCTTAATTGTTTACTGTTTTGTAAGCTGGGAGAGGCCTTGAATTCTAGAGCCTCCTTTTAGCGTCCAGCAGTATTTATATCTTCTTTTCCTCTTCCCTGTGAGAAATAGAAGGCCAGAGGCCTGGGGTCCAGACTTACATAACCCCTCTTTTAGGCAGTGAGAACATCTTCATTCAATAGTATCCCTAATGTTCAAGAATTGACTATGTTCTTGAAGCTCATTTTGATCTTGATTTCCTATCAAATGCAGAAAGTTAGGTGTGATAGAAAATGGTTAAAGTTTTACTCTCAAGTCAGATACCTGTGGTTCTGATCTCAGGGTTTTGTTTTGGTTTTTTTTTTTTTTTTTTTTTTTTTTTTTTTTTTTTTTGGCGTTTTGAGACAAGGTTTTTCTGTGTAGCTTTGGAGCCTTTCCTGGAATTCACTTTTTAGCCCAAGCTGGCCTCAAACTCACAGAGATCTGCCTGCCTCTACCTCCAGAGTGCTGGGATTTAAAGGCGTGTTCCACCACCACCCGGCTTTCTCAGGGTATGTTTTAACTCCATCTATAAGATGAAGTAATAATAATGTCTACTTCATGGGACTGTTGTATTAATTGGTGCAATACACATAAGCAAACTGTATACAAAATGTTCAATTAAAATGAGCTTTTCTAATTTGGACTTTGTTTTTGGCTAAAGAACAATTAGTAACCAGTGGAAAGTAACTTGATTCTGATTTCACTTTTTCTTTTTTGTTCAGGTAGCCAAGGCCAAAGGAGAGAGGGGACATAAAATTGGGGACATAAATGTTGGAATTCCTGGCCACTCCCCCAGCTATATGACCGCACACTCGCAGTTCAGTAGCCAAGTAAGGGTCCTTAAGTCCTATGTAATCTGTGCACTGAGTCATCGCGTAATTTGCATGCAACATGGTCACGAAATCTATGCGCATGCGTGGAGTAGCTCTGTAAGCCCATATGCGCATGTGCAGGGGAATCCATAAGAATAAGGTCGCAGACTCCTCTTCCTTCTCTCTTCTCCTCCCCTCCTCTCTTTCTGTGCACATGTCTTTCACAGGCCTGGTCACACTCTCTTCTGTCCCTCCCTTCTCCCAATAAAGCTCTGATAGGGGGTTTTGTCATGCCTCGTGGCCTTTCTCGCATGGTAATAGCACTACTTAATGAATAACACAGCACCGCCACATTAAAACCAACAATAATCATCAAACTTTTTGAAATCATGACTCCACTATTAATCATTAGTGAAGGGTTTTTGTTTTTGTTGTTTTGTTTTGTTTCAACAAGGAAAGCTAATGTTTTTTTTTTTTTTACCAAGAAACCAATGGGTCAAGGACTAGCAGCGTGGAGTGGTACAGTGTTTCTACTCTGGCTCTTTCTTCTTACTCTACCAAACTCTTCTTACTGTTTCATCTTCAGTACATGACTGGTTGTCTTTGCTCTATCAATTCCATATTCCAGCCCAGCAGAGGAGGGAGTGTAGGCCTTTCCTTGAAGAAGGCACGAGTCGGGGGTTGTCCACATCTTCACCTTCACATCAAGGGTGAATAGCAATAGGTGGTTGGGAACACAAAAGGTGTTTGGGAAGACAGCCTTTCTTCTGAGCAGCCATGTGCCCAGGAAGCATGGGGGTGAAAAAGGAGACCCGCTGATTAAATGGGTAGGTGGGTAAGTAGTTCCTTCCAATCAGCTTGTTATCCTTTGTGCCGATTCCTTTTTGTGTGAACTTGATACAAGCCTTGGTCATCGGGGAAAAAGGAACCTCAGTTGAGAAAACGCTTGCATCGGATTGGACTCTAAGCAAGGGAATGCTTAGATTTTCTTGATTAATGGTTCATATGGGAGGGCTAGCCTATTATGGACAGTGCCAGCCCAGAAAAGGTGGTCCTGTGTTCCATAAGAAAGCAAACTGAGAAAGCCGTGGGGAACAAGCCAGTAAGCAGAGCTCCTCTATGATTACTGTTTTGGTTCCTGCCCCCAGGTTTCTGCTCTGCTGGAGTTTCTGTCTTGGCTTCACTCAATGATGGACTGTGAGTGCAAAGTGTAAACTAAATAAACTTTTCCCTCCCCAGACTGCTTTTGATCACGGTATTTATCACAAGCAATAGAAAGGACACTAGGACACTGTTGATTTTTTCGAAGTTAAATTGATCATCCATTCAATTCCTGGCTTGCTGCTACAAAGCATGTTCCTTGGAGATAAAATATCCATCTTAGCAAAAAGCTTGTTAAGATGTTAAAAGGGTGTTAAAAGGAAGGTAAAGTAACAGGATGTTTTAGGGGAGGTGAAATATTCCATCCTTCAGGGAAGCTCAGTAAACATAGGAAATAAACAACTCGGTGGCTTCAGGAAGTCCCTGAAACTGACCAGACATACAAGGCCCCTCGCTTTCTAAGCATGAGCTATCAAGACTGTTGAGAGACACTCTTAGGCCAACACAACTGCCTGGAAGATGCTCAGGCTACCTGAGATGCCCAAAATTGTCTCCTATCTGTTGAGTTGCCCTCAAGTCATGCAGTGAGCTCCTGTGGTCCAGCTTCCATGAACTGTCACCATGGTGATGTGAGCTTTTGGTGATGTGGCTGCCTTTGAGTCATTTCTGCTCCTGTACGTCACCCCTCAGCCATTGTCTTGTTAGTTTTTCTACTGTGATAAAACACAATGACCAAAAGCAGTGTGGGGAGCAAAGTGCTTATCACTTTTACTACCAGTAATTTTTTGTTTTGTTCTGTTTCTAATTTTAAGCACAATTTATGAGTTGGGGAAAGAGTCTGCAGTTTGTTAAAGTTATGGTTAAATTGAAGTTGGAAACACAGGTCTTGGAGTTAGTATGCAGTTCGTCCCCCTGAAGGATGAAAAGGAGGCCATTAAGATGCGGGTCAGCTGGGACTCTCTGGCAAGGAATGAACTGAGAGCTGAACATTGGACTGCACGCAGACCATTCTAATAACTAATCCTCTTTGTAACGGTCGATTTACATGTTAGAAGATCTGAAAAGCAGGAAGCATAGAAATGGGCTTTGAATTTTCTTCCTTAGATTTCATTTCCAATTAATCTTTCTGAGACAAGAACTGCAATCACTACAAACTGTTCTGCAGCTTTCAGGAGAAGATTTTGCTCCTTGGGACAAGATGTTAACATATTAAAAAGGAAGAAAACAGCTTAGTGTTTGGCTAGATAATTTTTCCTTTTCAAATATGAAAAACAAAATTTAATAATAATAAAAGTCAGTATAGAAATTTTATTTACAGTAGATATTTGGTGGCTTATTTAGAATTTCAGGACTGGAGAAGACCGTCTGGAATATTTTTGGGGTGAGGAACTAAGGCCTGGAGATTCCAAACTTTCTCAGAAGTTTGTTCTTCAGATCAGTGGTGGAGCTGGGGTTGAAATTCAGTCTCCCCGGCCTTCACCCACACCTACTGCTACCTATCCCAGATTTTGTTGGTGGTGACAAAAATGGGTGACATCCTAAGCCTGATAAATACCTTAAAAATTTCCAAACAATGCCTATACTTTGTGAGTGGGAAGGTTTTGTGTTCTAAGAGAAACACTTGCCCCTGAGAAGATGAGATGCTCCTTGTCAGGAACAAAAGGATGCTGGGTATGATTTCCAAGGCAATATGCGTGTGAGACCCTGCTTCCTGCCTGCATAGCCTTTCCTTCCTCACTTACCCATGCGCTGTAACCCTTTCTTCATTACATCTATTTCTCCATCACACTGTGGTTAACAGAATCTTTGTCAGAGAGAAGTCCCCCTCCTGTTTTCAACACTTACTATTTGACACAGTTGCTTTGACTTTATGTGGGATAACAGACATATTTTAGAATATGATGACATGGGAGGCATTTCTCCTAAAAGATGAGCATGCACAGTTATCAGTTATACCACCTTAAGTTCTTCTTCTTCTTCTTCTTCTTCTTCTTCTTCTTCTTCTTCTTCTTCTTCTTCTTCTTCTTCTTCTTTTATTTTATTTTTTATTTTTTTAAGAGACAGGATTTCTCTGTGTAGCTTTGTGCCTTTCCTGGAACTCACTCTGTAGACCAGGCTGGCCTCGAACTCACAGAGATCCGCCTGGCTCTGCCTCCACCTTAAGTTCTTAATGCCCTCCAAATCTCATATTTTGACTAGATTGAAGGACTTCCACCTTTAAGTAAGTTGGCTCATCCCATTAACTGGCCTGTTTCAACAGCAGAGCCTAGTGGGAAAGGAATGAAGTTTCCATGGGAGAAAAAGCACCTCAGAGGAGCTTCCCTGCGGGGTGAGAAGCCGAGACAGAGAGTCCCAGATCAGCAAGAGGGAAGGGAGACTAGGAGACAAAGAGCGTGATAGATTCTCAGGACAGTTTGGAAAGCAGCCAAACACCAAACTTTGCAACTTCATCACCTTGTCTAGGGTTGGCTGTAGCTGTGACTTTCAGGCTTCCCAACTTACTTAACCAGTCTCTAATTATTCCAAAGTCACACACCTTCTTGGAAGCATTCCCTGACATACACAGCTCCTCAAAGGCTGCCCTGTGTTGGTGAGTAAGATGTCCAGAGGAGATCTGGGGCCTTGCTGCCTGGGATCTTGCCATCTATGCTGATCACGGATCTTTTGGCCCCTACAAGTGGTGGGAAGTTGCTTGGAATATGCCTTGGGTGGGTGATATATCACCTCAACCAAGACATGATCTTGGCACGAACACTTGAGTAGTGATGTATTGATAAACATCAAAAGAAGTAGCGAATTCCAACCAAGAAAGTGAGCTGGAGCAGCTCCAGGGAGCCAGATTTTGTTTTTTCTTCAGAGACAGAAGGTGATTTGTAATGCTCTGCGGGATGCAGCTGAGAAATGTGCATGGGCAGCTGTGAGCAGTGAGAAGGGCTGCCCCAGAGCAGGACCCGAGCCACCAAGACACATAAGTTCTCTAGACTCCCTGGCAGTCCCGAGGAAGTGACTCAGGGCAGGAGAGTCTGAGTGCTGAGCAGCCCTTTCAAGGAATGAGGGAGCTACAGTCAGTCAGGGCTGTTTCTCAGGGCTCTACTGGTGCCCTATTGTATTATTCTACTGATGGCCCTGTTCTCCCAGACTTGGAGTTCTTGCATCAAGAGGCAGAGAGAGGAAGAATCTAAGTTAAAAGCAAATAGGAAGCCAGGTTGCTGGCTGCATCTACTTAGACCAACTCCAAGTAATTTGTTCAAATCTTTACTAGTCAGCAGGTATTTTAGAGTTCATTTAAAATATCACATAGCACCAAATAATATAGGATAAATCTGAGTGAGTGTAGAATATAAGAAACTAATGTTAGACTCAAGGCTTTGAGCTAAATACAGATTTGAAAATGTTGATTGTAGTTAAAAAGTGTGAAGAAAAAATCATAGCTTCCTCATCCCAGATGAGCAGCCTGAGACTATAGAGACTCTTGAAGCGTAACTGCATTTTTGCCGTAACCTGCATTTCTGAGCTGCTGCCCCTTCGTACACTGCCCACCAGATCCCAGCTTTACCTAACTTTTGTCTGTCATTTCTTCATTCCCTATAGCCCTAGTCATGTCAAGTTCAAAGCTGTGCAGTTCAGGGGCAAATGGCTACCTTGTTGGATAGTAAGGATCAGGGTCTCAGGTTTGAACAAGCCAACCTTGGCCTCTGCTCACTTGGTGGCTAGGTCTTTGGCTTAACTGCAGAGTATCTGCATCCCGGTCAGCTGTGCAGCCACATGCCTGGATCTACTAGGAAGGAGCCACACGACTAGTCCTCAAGTTCCTTGAGGGACTCCCCCGAAGCTCATAGAAGTTGGCTACTGTATCTGTGAGTTTCATGTCCATACGTTCAACCAACTTCAGAGAAAAAATGTTTCTGAGTCTGGAGAATCGGCTCAGTGGGTAAGAGCTCTTGCCTCTAAGCCTGGTCACTTAAACTTGATCCCTGGGGCCCATCTGGTGGAAGTAGAGAGCTGATACCCTAAGTTGTCCTTTGACTTCCAAATGAATAAATTAGAAAAGTGAATGACTATTTACCTAACAGTCTCACTGGCTTAGGTTATTTTAAGTCACCAAGAGATGCTTTAACATATACTGATGAGTTTGTGCAGATGATAATAAACACTATTCTACCCTATAATATAAAGGACTTGAGCAGCCACAGATTTTGGTATGTACAAAGAATCCTTTGTTTTAATCTGCTGTTATTAAATCATTGGATTTCCTCTCTGCTTTTTTCTTTAAAATGGGCATTTCTGATGTCCTGTAAGAGGATAGGGAAGCTGCAAAAATCTCTAGACTATTATGAGGACTGGAAGATAAGGACATATATTATATTTTATTTAATTGTTTTGTCTTGTTTTTGAGACAAGATCTCACTATGTAACCTTGGCTGGCCTAGAACTCCCTATGTAGAGCAGGCTGGCCTGGACCTCACAGAGATCTTCCTCCCTCTTCCTCTCTAGCAACTGAGATTAAGGTGTGCACTATCATATCCAGCTAGGACACACATTTTTAAGTTGGAAATAATATCACAGTTGATAAAGTTAAATTCTTTCATTGCTCTGAAGAGGAAAACTGGGGAATCAAAAATACGAGGTTTGGTTTTTTTTTTCCTAATGTTCATTGTGTGCGTGTGCGTGCACGTGTGTGTGTGTGTGTGTGTGTGTGTGTGTGTGTGTGTGTGTGTGTCTCGGGGCAGGGGGAGCTGCTGCAAACAGTAGGGCTAGCAGAGTAATGATTCGCATGAGGCAGGAAGGAAATCTGGTTCAACACAACTCAGTAGCTGATGTTGGTTCCAGCTTCTAGAGTCTGACACCAGGCAGTTTATTTTAGGCATATTTAAGCACAGCACAATTTTGGAAAAAATGTTTACTGATGATAATTAACTCAATCCCATGCATACAACAAAAGCTTAAGTAACATGATTACATTGAAACTCTTTTCAAAGTACCTATGACCTCTTCCATAAAGATGGATTCTATTGACTGAGAAACAGTGTTCAAGATAAAATGTTTATGGAGAGTGACTGAGCTAAACATAAGTCTGTGGGAGTCAGGAGGGGCCTGGCCCTACAGACAGCAGAGGTTACCTAAACTGCTGTAAAGTACACATGACATCTCCCCTAAGGATGGGTTCTATTGACTGAGAAACGATGCTCAAGATAAAGGTCTGGGAAGAAAGAGTCTGGGATAAACATAATGGTCTGGGGGATTCAGGTGTGGCCTCGCCCTACAGAGCACAGCTTACCAGGCTACTAACTAAATCCATTCTCAGCTTTCTGGGCAGAAACAGATATATATCTCTTCCGTTGAAGAGACAACCCTGCATTTCCCTAGTGCTTATCTGTGTGCACAAGGACCTCGGGCCCTCTCCAGTTTATCTACTGACTCTCAAATATTTATGTGCTTGACACTGATGTCCCTGCTGGGGTACAGCAATAAAACCAAAGTAAGCAGAAGGGACAGTCAACTAGCAAACAAACACAGCAAAATGTTAGCGAGAGATAAGCGCTACAGAAACATAGTGTAATACTAGAGATGTTGCGTGTTGCTCTTTTAGACAAGATGGCCAGGAAAATCCTCTCTGAGAGGCAATGATTAAAACATGGGGAAAGCAAGCTGCGCACAATCACATCAGCAGACAGGCGATCTTGTATTGAGAGCGGACAAGTGATTAAAAAAACAAAAAACAAAAAAAAAAACAAAAACAAAACAAACAAAAAAAAAAAAACAAAACATGGGGAAAGCTAAAAACTGCTCCACACATCCACATGATTATCTGGGCAAAAGGTAATTGGCAGAAAAAATAGCCAAGGCCTGAAGTTAGAGCATGTTTTAGTTAATTGAGGAATAGTAAACGGGCATTAGAGTGAGCAAGGATGGAGTCCAGGAGTGCAGTGTTGAAGGTCTTTACGGTCATGAAGTGGGTTGGGATTTATCCCAAGCTCTACCGATGCCACCGTGTGGTCTTCTATAATGCCACTCTGGCCTCTTCCTTAGGTTAGGGGCTGCGGTCTCACACGGCTACAGGCGGTAATGTCACTGCTTATCTTGTTGGAAGGGACTGGCCACTTCTCTGCTCTAGGACACTGTGGTCATGCAGGAGTGACCAATACTGCCAGATGTCACTGCTCATAATAAAATTATAGATGTGCATATTTTAATGTGAGCACTTTTTTTTTATTTTAGCCAAATTTCAAATTAAACACTCATATACCCGTAGAAAAAAGAGGATCATTGGGGATGATGCCTAGCAGATTATACCTTCTGTCTGAGTCTATCATTTCCAGGGAGTTTAGATTTTTAGTTAAAGTACCTAAGGGGGGCGGAATTCCAAATGGCATCCACACAAAACCACCAAGGCAATGGAGTACCAAGTAGCTTCATTTTCCATACATGACCCTGGCTGGAGAGGACAACATCTATGTTTATGCAGTAACCCTTTTCTTTAGGATGTCAGTGGTGGGACAGATATTTCTCACACCATAATAGAGGACAAAAGTGGGTGAGCTTTTAAACATCTGTATTTAAAAAGACACCAGACATCTGTGGACACAAATATGTCCAAGAGTATCAAATTCCACAGACATATGAATTCTTCATAGATTATAGAAACAAATGCTCTCTGGGGGACATTCACAATGTGTGGATGTGATAGGAATGTCCCTTCTAGCAGAGATGTCTTTTCTAGCAGGGATGTCTTTATGGAGTGACTCTGAAGGAAAGAGAAATCCAGAAGATCTTAACACTCACGGGGTGCCACAGATAGATTTGCAGGAGTCACACAACTGTGAACTAGCTCTCCTTATTTGCTAAACATACTCTGTGGGATATTTCTGAATGGGTAGTAGTGAAGAAGGCCTGAGGATGGAGGAAGAAGAGAGAGAGGGGAAAAAGAGGACAGGAGAGGGAAGGAATCCCTAGGATATTATGGCATTTAGATTTCCAGGTATGCAGTTTTAATATACTTAATGAATGAGTCTCAGTCAGCAGGCATCCAGAACTTTTGGTCCTTACTAAAGAGAAGTATAAAATAGACAGATATTAAAATAAGCAACATTGTAGAGTCAGAGAGATGATAGGTGATTCTTCCATGACTTTTTCTCATGTAACCAAACAAAACAAGCAGAAATCAATAGCAAGGAATTCGAAAAGAAAAATTCTAAATTTTTCTTATCCTTAGGGGAAGGCAGTTTAATAATTTTTGAAACTACCAGCACAAGGGTCTGTAAAACAGTTACTAAAATTCTTCTTTCCAACTACACAGAAACACGTAAAATATTTCCAGTAATATGTCAGATGGAAATTGAACACAAAACAGAAAAGTTGCTTAAGTGACCTGTGGGAAAACAGCTGCACAGGAGGTCATCTGGAAGGGCATATCAGACACTGCTGGAGGGGTGTTATGGTTTGAATACAGTTTGTCCACCCATGAAATTGACATTGACTTTTAATGCCCACAATGAGCTATTAGGAGGTGAGATCAGCTGGGGATTTAAGAGGCAATTAAGAGTCTACTATCTTGCATGAGTTAATCCACGCATTGAATTGCTCGATATATTGAGTGGGTCAGCTCTAAAAGCCAGTTTGGTTAGATCTCTTACTAGATGATGACCTCTGCTACCTTGGAACTCTCCTGGCAATGTGATTATCACCAAATGTAGCTCCTTGATGTCAAGCCAGTACCATGAGCCAACATTAGGCTCCTTTCTTTATAATTTACCAGTATGTCATACCATATTATTTAAAATATCAAGATGGTAAGAACAGGGCAAAACAATTTTGAGGCAGGGTCTCAACTGGAACTCACAGAGATCTGCCTGTCTTTGCCTCTTGAGCACTGGGATTAAAGGCACATGCTACCATTCTGGGCAATGCCAGGGTAAATTATGTCATCAATATTTTTGTTATATTGTAACAAAACACTTTATATATTGTACCTTAGTAAGACCTTTCTCTGCGATATTTAAATATTATAGTCAAGGTTTGAAGGTACAAAATAGGATTCTGCGGGGTGGGGGTGGGGGGAGACAGAGAGAGAGAGAGAGAGAGAGAGAGAGAGAGAGAGAGAGAGAGAGAGTGTGTGTGTTTTGGGTGCACAGTTCCATGAGAGTGGCCCCAGAGGACAATATATAACGCTTCCAATCACACACTATATCAAACACTCAGCTCAGGGTTCACTTGCAGTCTTCTGTAACTCAAAGGCAGGTATAACTTTATATTCTGCTTTGCAGTTTCTTTTACAATCCTTTCTCCCTACCAGGCTCTTCGGAGAACAAAAACACAGAAAGGCAGAAGACCACGTAATTCGTCAACTGTTACCTGTGGTCCTCTGACAAGTTTATTGGGAAAAAAGGGAACATCCCTGTTTTCTGACCCAGCATCCCAAAGGCCTATCCGCATGGGTTTGAAATTAAAAACAGAAGATATATAGTTACGGTCATGTTGCTGTTTGGAAAGCCCATGACAGAGACAATGCTATGGCAGAGCAGTGCTACAAGTATCTCAGGACAGTGCTCTGGTGGCTCCGCCTTTGCCCATTAAAACAAATGAAGACAAAGCTGCCACTTTAGAGAGAACAGCTTAACTGCCTCTACCGCCACCAAGTGAGAGTTTATGTTGCCAGGTATTTCTTGGGCACCGAGCCATCTCAGTATGAATGAGGTCTGTTTGATCATCGTTCAGGATCAGATTAACACCATCTATTGTAATTATCAGTGAAGTTACCCTTCAGCAACACCATTATAGTGCCTGCCATGTGGGAGCAGTGAAGAATAGTTTTGATCCATTGATTAACGAGTAACCTCACTACCAACTTAATGATTAGGCCTAGACAGAGCTCTCAATATAGGACGCAGGACTCCCTTAACCTGTAACGCTGTCCCTGGTCTCTGGATCCCTTATTAACAGACTCTGGCTCTGCCTAAGCTTGGCCCTGTTGGGGATGGAAGCTGCAGCCTGGAGCTCATCTAGCGTGGGAAAGGATGGTTGGGAGGAGACATTCTTCCCACACTGTCCCACAGAAACACAGACATTTTTGCTTCAGTGCTAGGTCAGCCTTGTTTCAGCACAAAGAATCAAAGAAACGGACTAATACACAGTTTCATGTTTTTGTTCTGTTCTTTCTATTTATATTCTTCTATCTCCCCCCTCAAGGTTTTAGGGTTGTGTATTGTGGCATAGTCTAACCCATCCTCATTGTGCATAGTCTAACCCATCTTGCTCTTCTTTCTCCATCAACTGGATTTCAAACCATCCCTTTGGTCCTCAACGTGTGGGTCACAACCCCCAGGGTGTTGCATATCGGATATCCTGCATATCACAAAACCGCAGTTATGAAGGAGCAATGAAATAATTTTATGGTTAGGGGTCACCACAACATGAGCAATTACATTAAAGGGTGGCAAGATTAGGAAGGTTGAGAATGACTGGTTTAAGGAGATGTCAAGGGTTATTCTACATCAAAAAGAATAAACTCAAGATGAATTGTAGTAGAAGCACTTTGGAGACCTCCCTTTGACAGGGCAGTATATAATGATGTTGATCCCAATCCAACCGAGCTGGAGTTATGCCAAAGGGATTGGAGGGGCCAATCGAGCAGCTTCAACTGATTCAACCTGAGTTTAGATAGTGATTTAGTTCCTGTCTTCTCAACCTGAGGGATGACCCTGAGGCAGACTCCTGGGTCCCATTATGGAGGTAAAATTTTCCAGTTCTTTGCTGTGTCTTGAATCTGGGAGAAAAATATTAGATGTGTAGCTGAGGAATGGGAAAAGTAAGGGCAGTGATGTTCAAGAGTGCAGGCAGGTGGGGATAGCTGTCCATTGGACTGCAGTCTTTGAGCGGGAGGCGAGGCAGGGTCTCAGGCTGCGCATGGCTGGAGACAGGATGAGCTATCAGAACAGTGACCGAGGACCAGGCACTAAAAAGGTGTCTGCATTCCCACCACCACACCAAGCACACATATGGAGGTCAGAGGACACTTTGTGGGAGTCGGTTCTCTCTTTCTACCCTGTAGGTCCTGGGTCTTGAACGCAGGTTGTCAGGCTTGGTGGCAAGCACATTTATTCACTGAACCATCTCTCTTGCCTGTACCACATTAAAAAAAAAGAGTATCCATCTGCTTGTGGGTATTTGGGTTGGTTTCATTCTTTAGCTCTTGTGAACATGCTGCAATAAACAAACAACTGTTTCTGCTGAGAGACTTAAGAGTCTTTTGGGTAAATGTCTAGGAGTGATATAGCCCTGGTGTCTTCTTACATGGGCAATAATCCTACCATGACGACCCTACCCTACTACCCCATGTAAACCCAGTTACCGCCCCAAAGCCCCGCCT
Source organism: Peromyscus leucopus (assembly GCF_004664715.2). Taxonomy (NCBI): domain Eukaryota; kingdom Metazoa; phylum Chordata; class Mammalia; order Rodentia; family Cricetidae; genus Peromyscus; species Peromyscus leucopus. Next base: position 23,977,966 of record NC_051072.1, on the reverse strand, counting down.
CCAAATAATATCGCATTGGGCGATGGGGTTTTTGTATATGAATGTGGAGTTATATAACTATTCAGTCCACACAGAGTATATCCTAGTATTTCCTGTCCTTTTTCCTGGTTGGAATGGAAGACATGCTGATTAGCTGTCTTGGAATATGCACATAAGGGCAATGTCTCTGGGATTGGTGAAGGAATTAGACATGAAGAGTGTGGGGTCCTGGCTCTGCCTAGTGTAACCACTGTTCCCTTTTGTCTTCACTGTCCACATCTGAACCTGTTCTAGCTCAAGTACTTGGAAGTTGAAGGGTAAGTTTCCCTGGAGGATAAGTATCTCCCATGCAATACAAAACCACTTAACATTTTTAGAAAAGTGGCTGCCCGATGCTTAGAACATCCATAAAACACAATCAAAGCAACACTGTTGTTGATGGTGATTAATGCTCATATTTAAAATGAAAACACATTCTAAGCACTTTTCCTTTACTAGTTTATTTACTGTGTCTTAAATCATGTGCAGACTTCTCAATTAATCTACTGTTGAACACGCCTGTCGTAACGGCTATTTCCTTTTCTTACTCTGTAAATGTTCACCTCTGGTTTCAAACAAAAAGATGTCGCTATCAGCCCTTCCAAATCTTACAGTGGGGTTTGGCCCTTTATCAATGTTCTTAACCTTTTCGTCATTATCGTCGACTAAGGAGGCTTTTAGACAGGCTTTTCTAATGGTCTCATCATGAATCTTTAAACTAAAAATGGTTTTCCTATTATTGCGTGTGTGAAGGGGGTGGTGCACTGTGCCATGGCACACATGTGGATGTCAGAGGACAATTTTTTAGAGTGATTCTCACTTCTTAGCTTTATATGAGTTCAGAGGAAAAAACCTCAGGCTGTATGACCTGTGTTGCAACCATGTTTATCTGCTGAGCCTTCTCAGTGGTCCTCATCATGAAACTTTAGTACTCTAAGCATGGTCTGTGTATCTCTTCATGTGTATCTGTACTTTGCATCTAAAAGGGGTCAGATATAGTTTTTGTTCCTCAAAGGTTGATTTTTTTTTTCCCATCAAGGAAGTGAGTCCTAGAATCTAAAAATTCACATACACACATACATATATATTATGTAATTTTAAGTAAATAAAAACAATACGATTTTTTATTGCTTTTCCAGGCATCCTTAGTGCTATTTTCCCTTCCCCCTTCCCTCTTCTTCTCTAATGGCCTCCCCTCTCCCCAGTGAAAGCCTCCCCATTTTTCCTATTTCTCTCTTCAGTTTTTAAATGAAAAGAACCATCATGTAGTTTAACTTAAAGACAGCAAAAATGTACCGCACACCCTGTTGTAGCTGTTCAGCCCCCACGTTGTGAAATGCCAGATGTCAACTTAGACAAAAGCGAGATTATCTGACAAACCGCTTTGAAGGACAGGGAATGATAAAGGCTGAGTGTTTCTGTCTCAGAAACAGGAGGTCAGAGACTGACAGGCAGCTCTGGTGACAGTGTCCAGAGACCAAAGGTGGGTGAGTCCCCTCTGTCCCACTTCTGGTTGCTAGTTCCCGAAAGTAGAAATAGGACTATGTTTGTAGGTGACATAAAAATGTCCCCAAACGTGACAAGCCTGAGAGGCGGAGTCTGGGAAATAGACTACAGGTGGCTGTTGGGCATAGTTCATTTTCTTTTTAGCTCTTCCTTGCATGGGGCCAAGTGGTCAACAACAAACCAAGTATGGCGGTTTGAATAACAATGCTCCCCCTAGGCCCATAGGCACTGCTAGGAGGTGTGGCCTTGTTGGGGTAGGTGTGGGTTTGTTGGAGGAAGTGCATCACTCGGGGGTGGGCTTTGAGGTCTCAGAAGCCCCAGGAAGGCCTAGTGTGTCACTGACACTTCCTGCTGCCTGCTGGTCTAGATGGTGAACTCTCAGTTTCTTCTCCAGCACCATGTCTGCCTGCATGCCGCCATGCTTCCCACCATGATGATAATGGCCCAAACCTCTAAACTGTAAGCCAGTCCAATTAAATGTTTTCCTTTATAAAGATGCCATGGTCGTGGTCATGGTCTCTCTTTCTCTCTCTCTCTCTCTCTCTCTCTCTCTCTCTCTCTCTTTCTTCTTCTTCTCCTCCTCCTCCTCCTCCTCCTCCTCCTCCTCCTTCTTCTTCTCTCTCTCTCTCTCTCTCTCTCTCTCTCTCTCTCTCTCTCTCTCTCTCTCTCTCTCTTTCTCTCTCCCTCTCTCTGGTTTTTCAAGACAGGGTTTCTCTTTGTAGTCCTGGCTGTCCTGGACCCCTCACTCTGTAGACCAGGCTTCCTCGACCTCACAGAGATCCGCCTGCCTCCACCTTCCGAGTGTGTCATGGTGTCTCTTCACAGCAATAAAACCCTGACTGAGACACCAAGAGAGAAATGACAGACCTTGGACACCTGCCCACTGTGGGCCCCACCCTCCAGAAAGGCTGTACAGAAGTAGCCACGTTTGCTAAGTTCTCTAGGATTCTTCCCTACCCTGGTTGGTTTTGGCTCTTAGTGCGCTGGATTATGACTCCTCGTCTACTTTTTAAAATGACCCATAGTTCCTGGTAGGTGCTGAGATTTTTTTTTTTAATTTTTGAAATTATAATTCATTTATACTTCTCTCTTCCCTTCCCTCCCCGCCTCTCCCCCACACCTTTTCCTGCTCTAGTACTGACTCTTGGTCTCACTGCCTGCCCTCTGTACTGATGGCTGTGGAGTAAGGACTCTGAATGATAACTCTTCACCATAAGAATTCCCTGTTTTGTTTGTCTTGAAGTACTAGAAATTATGCACATTCAACAAGTATTCTACAATTGCACCATACCCCTAGCGAGCCCTTTTTGAACTTTTACAATTTTTGAGGCAGTCTCATTAAGTGCCTTGAACTTTTTCTATAGCCCAGATTGAACTATAGCACATTGCAATCCTCCTGCCTCAGTCTCCTGAATAGCCGGGAATACAGTCCTGTTCTGCCTGGCCCTGCTAAGAATGACTTTGGTTAAGTCTCAGTGATTTGCCCAAACAGTAATCCCGAGTATTGTGGCTTGCAACAGAATTTGAACTGTAAAAGTAGTAACGTTTAAAACACTAGGAAGTGACATGTAACTCAAAACAGATTTCTGCCTGTTTTCTCTCCACTGCCGAGCAGGCACCCTGGGGTCTTGATGGCTTTAACCTGCAGGAGCAGAAATGAAGGAATACTATTCAAAGCAAGATTAAAACTCATTTCCAAGAAAGGGAAAAACCACAGAGCGAGCTCTCCCTCAGCCTACGAGTGTTCAAGGTTGACAAAAGAGCAGACGCTTCCCAGCTCGGTACCTGACACAGAGTTGGCCATCATGCCAGCCCCGGAGGTTGGAACAGAGTTTGAACTACACCAACACATCTCTAAGAAGAGGCCACAAATGGGTTTTGTGTTCAGGAGAAGCTCCGAAAGGCATTGGGGGTGGGGGAGGTGTCAATGAGCCAGTTTTCAGTCAGATTCAAACTAGGTGATACTGTAAGGGAAGGAAAACCCTGTGGTGATGGAAGCTCCGTAGATGAGTCCCCTTGATGACGTGTCAAGGGGGAGGTGGGTACAATGGTGTGGGGCCGACTTAGAATCTCTACTTAATTTCTCGCTTCGAAAAAATGACTAACATTCCCATCTTTTGGCTATTTGGAACATGCTGGAAGACCAAGTCCCAAGCCTTGGTTTCCCTGTCCTTACTGCTCTGCAACTTACGCAGCTGGCCAGCAGAGTGATGTTTTCAATTACTTAGAATAATTCGAGCAAGACAAAAATGTTTACCCTGTGCCAGCCCCAACAAGCTTGGCTTCTCTCATCCAGTGAGCGGTACCTCTTCTGCGTTGCAGAGTCAAGAGTTGGGAGAAGCAACCCAAGAATGGGACACATACGTATACATCCACCGCCCACCCCCAACCAACTCTAGAGAATTTTTAGTTTCTGTTGTGTATTTCTAGATTGGGGGAACATGGAATTTTTGTTTAGGTGGGAGCCCTGCCTTGGCCGCCCCCCCCCCACCTCTCTCAGATCCCACCCCTGAGAAAGCCCGCCAAGCAGAGGCTCCTCCCCCAGAGGGTATTTAAGGCCCCCTCCTTGGGAGCCGCCCGGGAAAGCTTTGCTCAGATTAAAAGCTGGACTTTAATTTGGTTTGATTTGACCTGATCTGATTTATTGCACCGGCAGAGTTACCCACCACTGGGGGATATTTAACTTATCATTTTCAGAAACAAATGTGTGTCTAGACTAACAGTTTTTTTTGTTTTTTTTTTTTTTTTTTTTTTTTTTTTTTTTTCAGAATTATCATGGCTTCTTTGATTTCACAGCGTTCCCGTCTCCATTACCACCTTGTTTCCCCCAAAGCGCAGCAAATTAAGATGGTTTGCTTTGAAAAGTTAGGGAAGAATTTTGTAATGCTTCTTGGGGGCAAAATGAAAACTCTTGTGGTTGGTGAAAGGACTGAGGGTTAGCACCCCTAAACTGGAAATTCCGGAGAGAGGTGAATCAGTGGTTCTAGGAGCCCTGAGCCTCGCTGTTTATCATGGAATACTTTGGTTCTCAGCACAAATGAACAATTTGTTTCATGCTTTGGTTCCTTACTTACATTGGCAACATTCTTACTGCTTATTATGTTGGCTTATTGTTATAACCTACCCAAAACAAATGGGTAGATATCCATATCCCCTGGTTTTCATTTTTTTGTTTGTTTGTTTTGTTTTGTTTTGTTTTTCTGGCTTGTAATTCAAATCATTTGCTGTTCAGTTTAAGGGAAACATCCTGGTTTTATATCCATTTGCCTTCCCTCTCTAATCTGAACGTCATAGGTACTATCTGGTCATTCATCCACGTATTCAGTTGATAAACATATCATGTACTCAGAACTGGACTGGTGGCTGAGATGAGGGGTAACATGTTTCCTGTCCTTGGAGAGAGCTTCTTCTGGATTACTATGCCTCCTCTGCACCGCCCACAATCTCTGTGCAACCCCCCAGAGTGATGTTTATTTGACTGTAGGTCAGCAAGGCTGATGGGGTCATTCTGGCTTTTTTCCTAGGATCAAGTGAAGTGAGACAGGTGTGGACCAGGTCTGTGGGATCCATACATTCTTTCCCTGTTGCACCAGGAAGCTGCACAGAAGACTTCTGGGATATTTACAGGTCGAGAAGGCACCCGGAGCAAATGAGAATTACAGTTACATTCCCAGAGGGAGGTCGAGGTGTTGGACTAGGGTCTTCTCTGTATCTAAATTGATGAATATGTCCTTGGGGGATTTAGCCGTAATCCAGGGGATTTTTGAGCAAATCTCTTTCCAGGAGAGAAATGATAAATCAAATAACATAAGGGAGATAACATCTCCTTTCAAAACAGGTTGGAAACATCCAGACCGGCAGTTCTCAATCTGTAGGTCGTGACCCCTTTTGAGGGGGTTGAACCACTCTTTCACAGAGGTCACGTGTCAGATACCCTGCTGTCAGATATTTACGTTATGATTCATAACAGCAGCAAAATTACAGTTATGAAGTAGCATCAAAATAATTCCATGGTTGGGGGTCAGCACAACATGAGGAACTATTAAAGGCTTGCAGCATCAGGAAGGTTGAGAACCACTGCTCTAGACTGATGTTGCGTGCGGCCAGGAGCTCTGGGGAGGCTGCCAGTGCTGCGCGCCTCCGTGGGTCTTGGGCTCAAGTTCTTATGCTCACCTTCCCATGGTTTTTGCTCTCCAAGCACTGAAGGAGGGGACTCTCTTGGCTTACTCAGAGGTTCACATATCTTTTTCAGATGCCGGGAGTTGACTCTGTTAGAACCCTCGGCTCATAGCTGGTTGTCTGTGGTTTGGCTGTTTCTGTCTATGCAGCCGGCTTTTCACAACTCTACTTCTTCATTCCTTGGAGGTAGATATTCTTTGGTTGTTGTTCTTTGGTTTTTGTTGTTTTGTTTTTTTCGAGACAGGGTTTCTCTGTGTAGCTTTGGTGCCTGTCCTGGATCCACTCTGTAGACCAGGCTGGCCTCAAACTCACAGAGATCCGATGGCCCCTGCCTCCTGAGTGCTGGGATTAAAGGTGTGTGCCACCACCGCCTGGTGGAGGTAGATATTCTTTTTTTTTTTAACTTTTTTTTTTAATTAAGACATTTTTTATTCATTCCATATACCAACCACAGATCCCTCCCTCATCCCTCCTTCTGCTCCCTCCCTCAGCCTCCCCCCTCCTTGGCCCACTCCCCCGCATCCCCTCCTCTGAAAAAGGTATTAAGAGCTGTTTATTATTTGGTGCTGGTGCTGTATGTCTATAATAACAGGACTCTGGAGACTGAGGCAGGAGGATTTTAAGTTTGAGGATTACATGGTAAGAGCCTGTCTCAGAACAGCAGCAAAATGTATATTGTTGGGTGTGTATGTAATTTTCCATCTTTTAATTGTAGTCACATTCAAACACGGTGGAAAGTTTAGCAACAGTGCAACGTGTACCTGTACCCATCACTTAATGTCAACCTTTTCTGACAATTTGTCAGACTTGCTTGAATTTACATAGATTTTCCTAACATAAGCTGTCAACATGATTAATCACTCCCATCATCTCATCTTGAAAAGTTAACACATGATATAATTTATTCAATATCCCGTCCACATTGAAATTTCAGGGATTTTAAAAAATGTTTTTTTTATGCCCATGAAAAACTCTGTAGTCAATTAAAACTTATATATTATGCTTGCCTAAATATTTCAAATTTTTTAGAGAAAAGCCTTCATATTAAAAAACTGATATATTTTAAAGATATTTTTCTTTCTTTAGCAAAATTTAAATTAATTTTATTCTAAATTTTTTTTTTGCTTATTTTTGGTATTTTTGAGACAGACTGGCCTCAAACTCACACTGTAGCTCAAGATTGACTTGAACAAAATGATCCTGATGGAGAACACAGGTATGTGCCATTGTACCCAACTCAAATTTATTTTTGTCTGCTGCACAAAAACATAAAGGTCCCATGGTAGCATGTGATGTTTAGTGTGTGTATGTGTGACTATTTAAATCAGGCTAGACATATTTGTGTCCTCAAACGTTTATTCTTTCTTCCTGGTGAAGACATTTAAAATGCTCTCTGTCGCTTTCTGAAGTGTATAGCATGTTGTCTCCCGTGCAATAGCAGAATTTCTCTTTTTTCCATTTATTTATTTATTTATTTATTTATTTTTTAATTTAAAGTTTTTTTTAATTCATTTTACATACCAACCACCAATCCCCCTCTCATCCCTTCTCTTGCTCCTCCCTAGCCTGCCCCCCCCCCCCCGTATTCCCTCCTCCAAAAGGGCAAGGCCTCCCATGGGGAGTCAGCAGAGCCTGGTACATTCAGTTGAGGCAGGACCAAGCCCCTCCCCCCTGCATCAAGGTGTCCGACCGCAGGTAAGAGGCTCCGGAAAGCCAGCTTGCTCCTAACTGTGACTTCACCCCGCTGGTGAACCTTTCTCCACCTCTCTCTCGCCCCACTGCTGTCTTTGACCTCCAGCCACTGTTCTACTGAAGCTTCGGCGGCAGCGTCAACGTTGACCTTGCACCTCCGCGGATTCATTCCTGTGGTACTTGTCCTTCTTGGCTTCATTTACTTCACTTAGCATTACACTATCCAGTTCCATCTGTGTCACTGCAAAGGACAGAAGTTCATTCCTTTCTGCGGCTGGGGTTTACGCCATTTGTGTGGGTATATCTGACATTAAAACAGCACATTAGTCAGTGTGGGGGGAATGAGGTAGTTGGTTGTGTTCCTCAGCTATTGTGTATAGCACTGAGGATTTCGGGATCGTATGCTAATTATACAGCTACATATTTTGAGGAACTTGGATGTTTTTTCCATAAAGGCTGTACTAATGACTGTCCGCTACCCATAGGGCACCAGGGTTTCCCTTTCCCTGAATGACTGTCAACATGTGCTTTTATTCTCTTTTTAAAATAATAACCATTCCTACTGATAGGAGGGGACATCTCATTGTGTTTTGGTGTTGTTTAAGACAGGGCCTCAGGTATGCTGGGCTAACCTTGAACTTGCTCTGTAGCTGAGGATACCCTGATCCCTGATCCTTCTGCTTCTATTTTCAGGTGTGTCTCAGCATGCTTGATTATATGTGCTTGAGACTGAGTCCAGGCCTTCAGGAAAGCTAGGTAAGGCTGCTACCAACTATGCTTAATCCTTCCTAATCCACATTTTTCTTTTATTGCTCAGTTTTCCCATGCCATACTCACATTGATCTCTGATTAATCATAATCAAAGTCTTTTTTTTTGCCTTAAGATGATGAAGACATGAAACTATTTCTCTGGAGAGCCTCGTTTCTTTTAGTAGGAAACGCTAGCGAGGAGGATACTAGGCATCCTCACTGTTAGTGTTGCCCTTGTTTCTATGTCTTTCAGTAGACAGAGCTCAAAACAAAGCAAAATACATTATTCCCAGTGTAACTTTCCTATCATTTGGTTTTACTTACATCAATTTTGTATTTGCATCTTTTCTCTTGTTATAATATTGGTTTTGAGCTATATTTTATTTGCTTGTTTTCTTCATTACATATGAAATAGTCTCAAAAGGACAATAGTATCTGACTACTGATAAATGACTTAGTGAGTAATGTTTAATACTTAGTTGCCATTTTTCTTCTCTTGAAACATGCCCATTATTTTATGTGTAGTGTGTGTGTGTGTGTGTGTGTGTGTGTGTGTGTGTGTGTGTACATACAGAACATTCTATTCAGAAGTTGCTTGGAATTATTCTTCCTTCCATGTTACTATTTTTCAAGTTTGATGCAGTTTTATGTGAATTTATTTGAATAAGTTTGATTTTGTACTCTAGGATTTATTTACTGTTATTTCTGCTTGTTTTCATTTTTTTTAAACACACAAAACCTTGTCGTATTATTTTTCTTCTGTTCTTGGAAGTTGAAGCCATGTTTCTTGTACATGTGGACATCTTAGAGCAGAATTCAAAAACCACAGAGTGTTTTTATTTAAGGAGTAACTTTTGAGAGAAGTAGCTTTCCTTCAAATACAGCTTAACAGCATCCATCAACTGGCCACCCCACCGCACCCGAGCAGAGACAGCAAGGGTCAGGGTAAACTTAGGGTTGAACTGGAAAGAGTGTCTCCAGGCAGTCATTTTTTGTGGTGTGTGGAACAGTTTCTCACGTCTAACTCTGGAATCCCTGGGGCGGAATTAATGAGGGGTTTCATGTGTACCCAAAAGAACGCCTTTCCAAGAATTTATTACCCTCCTTTTGGCCTGTGCTCTAAAAGTTCTTCAAATTGGTTGTCAGTTTGGAAACTACAAAGGTTCTTTAAACACAACTAAACTCTAGTTGGTGCAAAAAACAAGCTCCTTTGATGAGGGGTGATGAGGGGTAAGCATTTAGAGTAAATAAAAGTAAAGATACAGGATTTAGAATACAAAAAAAAAGAGTAAAGATGTAAAAGTATAAAGATCAGGATTTAGAGTGCAGGAAGAGATGATACCGGCTTAGAACAGTGGCTGTAGTAGCTTCTCCTCTGGTTCCATGGCCTCAGCCGCTGTGTGTAGCTGGCGAGGTTTATAGCATCAGACATGGCCTCCCTCTTGTTGAGCAGACCTCAAGTCCAATTAGACAACTGTTGGTTACCCCCTAGACAAAAGTGTCGCTGTTGCTCTCTTGAGGATGTCTTGCTGTGCTGGTCCTTAGTGTGGCTGATGGGTTTTGCAGCTGGGCAGGAGGACTGACTGCTGTTCTCTCTTGTCACCTCGCATAGCACCTTATTATGAGAGGCAGTCCGCCAGGACAAGGCTTCCAGGTCAGTTCCAAATCGATTTCTTCCCGTCCTGTGACAAGTGTGTGGTATCTTCAGCAATAGGTTTTACCTTCAGGTTCTTAGAGCAACCAAAGGCGGCAGCAGTGTCTCTATTGTTTTAAAATTCTCCAGGGATGCCCTGACCAACAACACAAGGGGGAATTTCCTATTCCTGGGGCCTGGGTTGTTGTTAGATAGTCCATGGCTCTCGGGGAAAGCATTATCACCTCAAATGGTATCACTCTGTTTAAACCACACACACACACACACACACACACACACACACACACACACACACACCAATAATTAAAGAAAAAAAAGAGACCATAAATTTTAGAGGGAGTTGGGTATGGAAAGAGTTGAATGGGAGTGGTGGTGGTGGAAATGATGTAAATACAATATTTATGTATGAAAAATCTCAAAAATTAAAAATTTAAACACTCTTTTTTTATTTTACAATACTATTCAGATCTACATAACAGCCACAGATTCCCTTGTTCTCCCCCTTCCTGCCCCCCTCCCCTCCCCCCAGCACACCCCCTATTCCCACCTCCTCCAGGGCAAAGCCTCCCCCGAGGACTGAGATCGATCTGGTAGACTCAGCCCAGGCAGGTCCAGTCCCCTCCTCCCAGACTGAGCCAAGTGTCCCTGTATAAACTCCAGGTTTCAAACAGCTAACTTATGCAATGAGCCCAGGACCTGGTACCACTGCCTAGATGCCTCCCAAACAGATCAAGCCAATCAACTGTCTCACCTATTCAGAGGGTCTGATCCAGTTGGGGGCCCCTCAGCCTTTGGTTCATAGTTCATGTGTTTCCATTCGTTTGGCTATTTGTCCCTGTGCTTTATCCAACCTTGGTTTCAACAATTCTCGATCATATAAACCCTCCTCTTTCTCGCTAATTAGACTCCCGCCACTCCACCCGGGGCCTAGCCGTGGATCTCTTCATCCAGATTCCTCAGTCCTTGGATGGGATTTCTGGCACAACTATTAGGGTAAGCACTGTGGTGGTATTGTGTTCACCAAAATATTGTACTCTAATAAAAATATCTGGGTCAGAGAACAGACAGCCACTAGATACAAAGCTAGAAAATGGTGGCATCACACCTTTAATCCTAGCATCCCAGAGATAGAAATCCCTCTGGATCTCTGTGAGTTCAAGGCCACATTGGAAATAGCCAAGCATGGTGACACGCCTTTAATCCAGAAAGCCAGCATTTAATCCAGGAGTAGTGGTAGAAAGCAGGAAGATATATAAGCATGAGGTGAGAAACTAGAAGCATTTTGGCTGGTTAGCATTTGGCTGGTTAAGCATTTTGCCTGGTTAAGCATGTGGCTGGTTAAGCATTCAGGCTTTTGAGCAGTAATTCAGCTGAGACCCATTCTGGATGAGGACTCAGAGGCCTCCAGTCTGAGGAGACAAGACCAGCTGAGGATCGGCGAGGTAGATAGCTGTGGCTGTTCTGTCTATCTGACTTCAGTATTCACCCAATAACTGGCCCGATTTGATTTTATTAATAAGATTTGAGATTGCTGCTACAAAGCACTCTGTTTTTAAGGCTAAGTATCCCACAATCTCTTATTCTCTGCACCTTGGCCAGTTGTGCGTCTTCGTGTTAATCAGCATTTACTGCATGAGGAAGCTTTCCTGATGAAGACTGAGAGATGAACTAATCTATGGGTATATGATACCATTTGGAGTCCATTTAATATTTTGTCTTTTAAGCCCCCAAATAGTAGTACATTCCCCGCTGGGGCCTTTGAACTGTTTAGCTATTGGCCTATTAGTTCTTGGCCTTGATAACAGTGCCAGGTGTGGGTTTCATCTTGTGGCAGGAGCCTTGAATTCAATCAGACCGTGGCTTGTTACTCTTGTGATGTTTGTGCCAGTACTGTACCGCTAACCACGTCTTGCAGACCAGTCATTATTGTAGTTCAAAGGGTTCACAGCAGGGTAAGAAGGATAATTAGTTTCTCCTCCAAAAGCATACACAGTACCTTCTAGCACCATGAAAGCTAGTCAATAGGGGCAAATGAAGAGCGAACCTAATTTGTCTTAACAATAAAAACCTGGAGTCACATATCAGGGTGAAAGCTGAAAGATCAGAGAAGCAGAGCAGCCACAGTCACTTTGTACCTCTGTGAATCCTCAGACTGAAAGGCATTCTGTCTCTACAAATCCTCAGACTGAATGGCCACAAGATCCTGTCTCCACCTGCCTTATATTCCTGTCTCCACCTCCCATGTTCTGGGATCAAAGGCATGATCCTCCATAGTTCTGGGATTAAAGGCATGCCCATTGTAGCTAGGTTTTCTGCCTGGCCCACAGTCAGGAAAATCCTATCACCGCCAGTCCCACAGCCTCAGACCCAAAAAACACAGAGACTTATTTGCTTTCAAACTGTATGGCCGTGCAGCTTCTTGCTAACTGTTCTTTAATCTTAAATTAACCATTTCCTTTTATCTTAAATCTTAAATTAACCATTTCCATAATTATTCTTGCAAGTGGCTGGTGGTTACCGCGACTTCACATGCTGCTGTCATGAGCGGCTGCAGCCATCTTCTGCCTTCCTTCTTTTATTTCTCCTCTCTGTTTCCGCTATCTTCTGCCTAGCACAGCGATAGTTTTATTTATTGATCTCAGAACACTTGATATCAGCCATCCCCCGCACCCATGCAGCCATCTCCACCTGCCTCAGGCCCTGTCCTATCACCCATGCGGCCTGCTGGCGCCACGCCCAAGGGCCCCACGACATACACATCCCACAGCACCCCATCACCTCCCTGCTCTGTTTCTCTTTTAGACTGGATCAATCTCTTGTAACGTAGGGTGGCCTTGAACTCCTGATCTTCCTGCTTCCTCCTCCCAAGTGCTGGGATTAAAGGTGTATGCCAGCATTGCCTGGCCTCTGTGGTTAACTAGTGGCTAGCTCAGCCCTCTGATCTCCAGGCAAGCTTATTTGTCAGAATACAAATGAAATATACAACAGATGAAGATTTCAGTTCATACCAGCTTGATTTCTTCATGTTCTTTCACTCAATTTTGTGGTGTCTTCAGCAATAGGGTCTTAGAGTCAAGTTCTGGGGGCAACCAAGAGCATTGACAATAGTCTGTAATGTTTAGGCTTAGAGGAATCACTGCAAAAGAGAGCACAAAAAGATTGTAAGAGCCGGAGATGGTACATGACTATGAAGAAACTTTGTAGACCCAGCAGGGCAGCTGTGCCTATGAACCCACGCTGGTTGAGTTGTGGCAGCATGCTCAAGCAAGACAAAAATCCCAGTGTGGAGAGGGAAGGTGGGTACAGTGTCCCATCCCTAACGGAGGAGGATGGCACAAATCGGTGCATGAAGAAAGGAGAGGACGCCAAGTTGGGTCAGTAGGGAAGAGGGAGCAGATCTAGGGAGCAGAAGAGCGTATGATCCAAGTACACCGCATGAAATTCTCAAGGAACTAATTAAACCGTGTGGTTGCTTTTCTGAGCATATTCCATGCTTCAGAAAAAAAAGGGAGAGTGAAGAGAGAGAGGAAAGGAGAGAAATAGAGAAATTGAAGTGGAGGGAAGGTAGAAAAGAAAGAAAGAACCCAACTCAAGCTGGCCACCATCACTTTAGTGAGGATAAACCTGGCAGAGCCATCACCATTTATCTTTAGTGGTTCCTTGAACCTACAAAGAATTACTTTCAGCTCTGAAACTCTCCTTGACTACAGAACTAGGTGAGAACCTTGACCTTCTGTGGCTCAATTTTCTTAGCTATGTGATAAGCATGCTTTCCGTTTTTAAATTTTGTTTCTTGTAGGAACAGTTAAGACGGGGCACCTAAAAATGGATTTATTTTTTGATTGATTGATTGATTGATTTTTGACTAATTTATTAACTGCAGGAAGTATGGAATCTCGATGATTGTAGCTTTCACACATTTCTATTATTTTTCTGGTTCTTAGGCTACTGCCAGGTTCCTTCCCAGGTCCTGCTCTGGGCTGCCTGCAGTCAGTCCATTTCTACACAGCTGTCAGAACACCATGTCCTCGGTTCTGGGAACCCTGTCCTTCCTTGTGCCTTACATGTCCCCGTTGCTTCTCTGCTTCAACTCCGCTGCCATGAACAGCTGAATTCTCTCCCAGCATCAGCGTTGTTCTTAGTCTTCTAACCTCCTCAGACGTCCTTTGCAGTTTGCCCTGTTGACAATGCTTTCCTGCAGACATCCCCATGGCTCCCCCTTTTCATGTCCTTCAAACCGTTGCCTTTCCATGAAGTCTTCTCCGGCCTCTCTGGCAATGTTGCACCTTGGAAGCTCCCTAGCTCTCCTTCCCAATTAACATCACCACTCCTCTGGAGGAGTTGCTCACCTCAGTCATTATTTGTCTTTCCCAGTTGATTGTAAGCTCCAGGAGAGCAGCCATTCTGTTTGGTTAACTTACGGATCCTCAATAAACCCCGGTGCAGCTCAGGCCCTCAATACACATTTTAAAAACTGAATGAATGGCTAGAGAGATGGCTCAGTGGTTAAGATCACTGGTTACTCTTCTAGAGGGTTTTTTGATTATGAGCACCCACACCATGGCTCAGAACCTTCTTTAACTCCAGTTCTAGGAGATCCAGTTCCCTCTTGTGGCTTCCGTAGGTACCAAGCATGCACTCGGTGCACAAGACGTGCAGGCAAAAAAATAAAAAAAAAAAAAAAAAAAAAAAAAAAAATAAAGAATGCAGATCCAGTCTTGAAATGAGCAAGATGATAGAAAACAATGGCAGGGATAATGGATAAAAACGAGACCTGCCTGGGCAATGGTGACACATACCTTTAATCCCAGCACTTGGGAGGCAGACACAGGCAGATATCTGAGTTCGAAGCCAGCCTGGTCTACAGAGTGAGTTCCAGGACAGCCAGGGTTACACAGAGAAACCCCTTCTTGAAAAAACAAACAAACACACACAAAAAACTCCCTGCCGGGAGTTCCAGTAGGAATTCCTTCCCTCCTCCCTCCCTCCTCCCTCCCTCCCTCCCTCCCTCCTCCCTCCCTCCCTCCCTCCCTTCCTCTCTCTCTCTCTCTCTCTCTCTCTCTCTCTCTCTCTCTCAGGTTCTTAACCACCTAGAAAATGATCATTGGGTCCCTTTGCTCTTGTTCTTTTAAAAATCCAGGAATGCTACTTTCATTACAAAGACTTGTGTGGAGGAATGGTACCTGAAGGTGAGATGCTGTTTGGAGAAAAATACAGAGAAATTGCCCTATGCCAAGCAAAGTTGGCTCAATGAACTCATACCATGGGCTGTCAATTCTTCATCCAGGCTCGTAGTCCTTTCTTTTGTACGAAGGATTTGGTGTGGGAGCATCTTTAAGGCTGAGTGCTGTGAGACTCCTTCCATGGCATTACCCAAACTACCAAGGAACCTTAGTTTCAGGAAATCTTAATGTCTGTTCAAAAATAGAGTGGGTATTCTGTGGTTCTGACTCACAGTATATATAAGCCTGATAAATGTTCTGCAGAGTCAGATAGCTTAAAAAAAAAAGATGAATGACCTTAATTTATTGGCCTTACTTACTTGAATAGGGGGAAATTTCCCTCCTGACTATGCATTAACATTCTACCCAAGTTCTGGAGAATAAAATATAAATGAGTGCTATCACTTTTGGAATTTAATTTAATCTGTTAAATGGCCTAGGACTAACATAAAATGTACATGACATGTTGGATTAATTTTTAAACACCAGGTCCTATTGAATTCTGTTCTGGTACACTCATTTATTTGAAATGACACCCTAACACGAAGGCACTATCGTTAGCATTCTATGTGGGGGCCACGATCTGTACCTTTAAAACTGACATTTACCGGGCATTTCATGGCTGCATATATTTTATTTTGCTGTGGCATCCGGTAGGGTTCTATGTAAGCCGAGGGAGGGACAGTAGCTACAGTGTTTCCATTGGTCAATATGGAGAGATAGCTCAGCTGTGAAAGTACTTGCTGTTCTTGCAGAGGACCTGGGGTCAGTTTCCAGCACCTGGATGGTGGCTCACAACCATCCTTATCTCTGGTTGCAGGGGATTTGACGCTATCCTCTGGCTTTGCAGCACCAGGCATTCAAGTAGTATACACACATACATGGAGGCAAAATGTACATACACATAAAATAAAAATAAATAGATCTTTAAAATATTCTTCCTTTATTAAAAGAGTATATCTGCCATGTTACAGCAGTTACAGATGGATTATTAATGTCAAGTCATTTTTTTCTATGGTGCTGGGGATCAAATTCAGGACTTACACATCCTGGCAAACTAAACCCTCAGATGCTAATGAGATATTTATTAAGCACTGGTCTCCATTTTATGTTAACCACACTAACCATGATGGAGAAATCAGGGGAAATAAAACAGAACAAGACTGTAGAGATGGCAATAACATGCTGGGCACATGATAATCAGAGGTTGAGCTCAGGGTTTCTGAGAGGAGAAAATGAACTGAGATGGAGACTGTGGGGTGTGAGGAGGTTTTGCTATGAGGTGAGGTGGCTGGAAAGGAAGCCAGCCTGAGGAAAGGCTACTTAAAAGGCAATCTAAGAGTGACAAGGCATTGGCTTTATTGGTTGCCTGTGTGCAGCTGTGACTAAAATTGGAGAGAGCAACTTAAGCTGGTGGAGGAGGTTTATGGTTCATGGTTTCAGAAGGTGTGTGGTTGCTCGGTCCTGTACCTGGGCTGCACATCACGGCAGCAGAAGCATGTGGTAGAGAAGCCATCTGTGTTACCTCAAGAATCAACTGGTCATTCCCTGTTATTCCTCTATCATTATATTTACATGTTTTACATATATTATAATATATATTCCTATTTTGCTTGTCCATTGTTCAACTGATGGACATTTGCATTCTTCTCAGTTTGGGCTGAGTATGAATGAAGCTTCTGCAAACCCACTTACTCGGATCTTTATGTAGAGAAACACTCTCATTTCTCTTGCCTAAACATCATGAGTGGGTCACTGGTGATAAGTCAAGGGCTTGTCTAATGTCATCAGAAGCTGCTCGTACAGTTTCCAAAGGAGCTATGTGTCCTTGTATACTCACTGGTAGCATGTAAGGGGTCTTGTCTGCCTCCTTGCTGGCATGTGAAATTGTAAGCCTTTTAAAATTGCTTTTCAAGTCTAGCTGTTATAAGAAGTAGTAAGCTCTCCAATTGTTATTAAAATAACACCGAGGAAGAAAATTATTCTCATCAACAATAAAACTTAAACAGGTTGAAGTGAAACCTAAAAGTTCATCTAATTGGGTAAAACGACAAGAAATGTCATGGGTCTTATTTGTACTCTTGCCCAAGGCCCACCCAGGATAGTGGCAATGCTGTGTTCACCCCTCTCTGTTCTCTCGGCACCGAAGTTTACTCTTAGGAAAGTGAATTAACTTCTTGGTGTCTGTCTGAACCCCAGCTGCTCCAATGAGAGAATTCCAAGGCTGTACTTGCTTACCTTCATACCCTGCCTCCTCCGCACCAGGTCTGAATTGAGAGTAACATGCTACCACTAGAAGCTGCCAGACCCTAGCCTAGGAAGATGCATCTATGTTTAGGTGGCCACCTGTTGTGGCTCCAAGGGCCACAATGGAGCGGGTGAGAAGCTGAGAAGAGCCTGAGGCAGTCAGGTCTTCATTCTATGGACTGCTGGTGTGAGGAACTCCTGGATATAGCAAACGGCAGCGCACTACGCTTATCTCACCCACAGTGATTGACTATGCTTATCCCCATCCATAGAGAGAGCCTGAGTGAGCTGTGCATTCAGCTTCAGGATCCTTAGACCCTGGGTATGTAGGATCAGAGAAGGCTTGTCTATGCTAACACTGGCATCTTCTCTGGGTAAAGAAGGGGGTGAGGGCCACAAGATATTTCATAACCCAGAACTGGTCGGATGGCTCAGCAGGTAAAGACATTTGTCACCAAGCATGACAGCCAAGCTCGAATTCAGTCTGTGGAAGGAGAGAACTGACTCTGCCGACTTGTCCTCTGATTCACACGTGAGCGCTGTGGCGTGTTTGGCCCCTGCCACATGCGCACTCCCCCAACACGTAAGTAAATACAATAAAAAGGGCATATGGAAACTTGACCGGACTTCGGCTTCTCAGTAGAATAGAAACAAGACTAACTAGCAAAGGAAAACGTACTTTCTCTGTTTCAGATTTGGTCCTCAGCATTTCAAAATGCTGCTGCTTCCTGACAGCAAGGGCTGCTCACTCCTGGGCTGGGGGTGGCAAGCAGGGCTCTCCTGGGCTGGGGGGGGCAGTGGTGCTCCTGGGCTGGGGGGGCAGTGGCTCTCCTGGGCTGGGGGGGCAGTGGTGCTCCTGGGCTGGGGGGGGACAGTGGCGCTCCTGGGCTGGGAATGGCGTTTCTTGATTCAGTCCATAGAATGAAAACCTGACTGCTCACAGGCTCTTCTCAGCTTCTCACCCGCTCCACTGTGGCCCTTGGAGCCACAACAGGTGGCCACCTAAACATAGATGCATCTTCCTAGGCTAGGGTCAGGCAGCTTCTAGTGGTAGCATGTTACTCTCAATTCAGACCTAGTGCGGAGAGGCAGGGTATGAAGATAAGCAAGTACAGCCTTGGAATCTCTCTCATTGGAGCAGCTGGGGTTCAGACAGACCCCAAGAAGTTAATTCACTTTCCTAAGAGTAAACTTCGGTGCAGAGAGAACAGAGAGGGGTGAACACAGCATTTGGGGAAGCTTCAAATATTTAAGAACACTCCTCTCTCTTCTCAGCTGCCTCTTCCTCTGAGGACCATGAAAGCCCTGAGGAAGGTCAAGCTTGTTTAGATGTTCTTCACTGAATATGAGGTCTCTTTAAGTTTTTTGGTTCTTCTAGCATGTTTGAAATATTTTATGCCCATTACAATGGCAAATCAGCCCTTCCAAACGACTAACTCCATGTAAAATACTAGCAACTGGGCTCTCCATCACATATTTTCATGTTTATTTAATATATCTTAGAGGTGAACATAGGCTGTGGAGTTGGACAACTGAGTTCAAGTGCATGCCAATAATGTAAGAAGCTGTCACACTCTTTCTAAGAATCAAGTGAGTCTCACCGTTCTGTTTCATTACTTGGTGTGGAAGCTTTTGATTGTTGGTGTCGTTGCTTGAACAAATCTAAAAAGTGAACAACTTCCACTATTTTCACAATTACTCATATAATGGTAATTTTGTTGAAGTTTTGCTATATAGCCTTAATCAAGAAATTTATCCCCAGTGGTACTCTTCACTTCTTTTACATTAAAAAACTTAAAAGTGAGGCATAATAAACAGAACGAAGAGTATTGATCACCCATTATATATATATAAAATGATCCTCAGTGTCTAGGTCAAGTGTTTTATGCTCTTGGAGTAACTCTTTCTTTTCCTATTGATATGTCACACTATTCAAAGACACGGCTGACAAAGTCTTACATAGTACTGCAAAGCCTTTACCCAATCAAGTGTTTAAAACTCACCCTAACCAGGAAAACATATAAAGGACTGGATTTCATCCACCTCTCCAGATAGCCACCTAGTCAGTAGAACTTGAGCAATAATGAAGATCTAGCTTCATGAAATAATGCCCAGCAGGCTGGTCTTACTAGTTTTTGGTCAAAAGGAGAGACTCGGTAGACAAAAACAAACTTGTGGGATAAAACAAAAAAACCAAAAACAAGCAAACAAAACAAACAAACAAAAAAAAAAAACACCTAGCTTTTCATCAGACTGTAAGGACGATTCAGCTAGAACTGATTGTGGAGTTACCTGGAAACACCGTTTCTCCTAAGGATACATTTCCACTTTATAGAGTCAAGATGGCTCTCTGAGAGTGATATCTACTGCCCACTCACTGAGAAACTTTCCTGCACTGAGATTGGTTAAGAACACAGCATTGCACTGTTATCTGGAGGACCCAGGTCACTTCGCCACAGGGAAGGGACAGGTTTCCAGCTCAGGTGCAGCACTTCAGAGAAGTGTCTGCACTCAGCATCGACATCTACCCTAACTTTGTTGTCACTAGGGAAACAGACCTAGGGTCACTTTCTGGCCCAGACTTAATGTTTTTGTTTCTATCCAAGTAGAACTTTAGATACATTTTGCTTACCTTCACTCTTTGCCCAAACAATTTAAAAATCTACCTGTTTCTTTATTTACTTAACTTACGTGTTCCTCTGGTACATGGACTTTGTGATGGCTGATTAACATACTCTGTTGTCCTCTAGGTTGTCCCTGGCTGTCTGAAGCAGATCAGAGCAGAACAAGTAAGTTTGTTATTCCTATTTTCAAAGATTAAAAAAAAAAGATACCGTACTATGGTTGTTTACCAATCCCACCCATAGTGAAACTACAAGACTCTCTCTCACCACTTTCTCTTCTTTACCACAAGTAGCAGCCAGCTGAGACGCAAGCTCAGTCCTTCAAAGTGTGCTTGCAGTTCAATGACATTCCTCCCTACCAGCAAATATTCCTGAGAACACTCTGGGGCTTCTCTTCCGTCCTGTCTGTCCTTGTCCTAACTCCGGGCCTTAGAATTCCTTGTTGGAATTGTCTAACTATAACTATCCCCTTTTCCCTCACCTTTCTTCTCCTTTTCTCCATGATGCCAGGGTTCCCTGGAGCAAAAAACAAACAAACAAACAAAAACAAACAAACAACCCCCAAACCAAAAGCAAAAACAAAAAAAAAGAAAAAAAAAACGATACTCACCTGCTTTTGCAGACAAGTAATTTATAAAGGGTATTGAGCATTATTATTATTATATTATTCTTTTTTAACTTGAAGGCTGCTCCACAGTTCTGATCTACACCAGACAGCACTCAAACTTCCTGCACACAGACTGCGCACTTCCCACTTCTGACACTAGGAGGCACTAGACTCTTCCTTGCTGCTGTACTGGAGGGCAGGTGGTGGCTCTCTCCCCAAAGCTAAGCCAATAGTTACTTGATTTATTGACCTCATAGCCTTCAAGTCAAGCTTTACAAGGGCAGATGTGACAGGCAGAACCAAGGTCAGCCATCTACTCCACAGGTGTACAGAAAACTGGAGAGCACACTTTTTGCCTTCCATCTTGAGGAGACACAGACTTACAAAGTTCCGGTAAACAAGAAGGATATCAAGTATTAGAAGTGCCAAATAAACATGACAAGTGTTTATTATACTTGGATCTAGATCAAAAGCCCTGAGCTGGGCGATTGTCTATAACCTGTGACAAGAGTTAAACCCTCCTTTCTCTCTCTCATGCGTTTTCTTAGCATCTCTGCTGAATTATTATAATAGCATCAGACCTGACTTGTGTATCTCCCGGATCTCCTCACCCTTTTCTCAGTTCACAGCTTCCAGCTACTGTGAATTTCTTTCATTTTTTTTTTTGAAACAGTAAGTTGAAAATAGGAGGCGGCTGACACAGGCCAGGAGCAGCTGTCAGCCAATGCAAACAAGGTACACAAAGTACCCCTTTGCCCTTCAGACGGGACAGCCCTGAGCATGTTTAATGTAGCTCCTCGGTGGTAATGAGCTTGGTGCCCACCGTGGCACCTGCCTTGAAAACACCTTTATTTGCTCTTTCCTTTTCCTGTCTCACCTCTCCATCACCGTCTATTTCATGGCTTGCCCCCGAAACTTTGTTTCAGAGTCGACTTCTGGCGAGATCCTAAATAAAACGGTTGTTTTCTCTGTAGCATGGAAGCCAATCACCTCCCACTTCTCCTGTAAGATTTTTATGGATGAGGAAAGTTCTTGCTATTTTTTTCCAGCTCTACTGCAGGCCCTTATCCATAACAGCTACTAAGGAGGTATTTGTTGTATTTACTTAAACTGGATTAAAATAAAGATGATGATGAGATTTGACAGGTTTCAAGTTTATGCCACCGTATAGCCACACAGTTTAACTGTTTGGAAGTATTCATGCTATGTTATAAATAGAGGGTCTTTTGTTGTTGTTTGTTTTGTTCTGTTTTATTCTGGGGATTGATTGAAGACAAGACCTTGTGCATGCTAAGCATGTACTCTCCCACTGAGATGTACCTCTAGCCCCAGAGTAGTTATTTCTGATGATGTGGTTTATTAGAGTGTGTTACTGAATTTATAACTTCTGTCTGTAGGTTATTATTGCTTTTAAAAATGTCAGTTATCCAGGAGGATTGTGCCTTGTTGTGATTGAGTACTCCGGACAGTCTAATTACTCTTCAGTCTTTCAGGGTGAAATGGATTTCTGCTGCCCTGGGTTCTTTGTACAGTGCACCTCCTGAGGAGTGCTGGAGAGCCACAGGTATTTGCCTGATCCTGCAGTTCATAGGCAGTTCTGAACCCATGCCTAAGTGGAGTAATTCCTTGTCCCATCATCCCACAGGACAGGCTTTCTACCCTTAGGAACAGTAGTCAGATCAATAGTCTTTAATTTGCTTCATTCTTGAGGGTGTGTGTGTGTGTGTGTGTGTGTGTGTGTGTGTGTGTGTGTGTCAGTTTGTTTGTTTGTTTGTTTTGGATATATCCCTAGGGTCTTTGATCAGAAAGTATAGTTTCAATGTGGGTTTGATGACTAATAATAAGTTAAATAAATGCTTCATGTTATGTAACAGCTGGCAGACTCTGGATGGCTTCTGTGTGGTTCTCAAAGAGCTGAAGGATACGGTCATCCAACAGGAATGAAGTCTCAATGGCACTACCCTGACATGTTTTGGGATGTCATTGCCATAGGGACCACAGGCATGCCTTCCTGCTCTGTCAGAACACTGGAGAGACTCCTAACTTTCCTGCATGTTTATGGCTGGATCTCTTCTTTTCCTTGTCCATCAACACCCTCAGCGTTAGTAGCATCATCTTGGTTCAGGTCTTCAGGATTAATCTCATGATGGCCATTAGCTCACGAGAGCCTTTAGCTGTAACACTTGGAGACACCACTGGAGGCTGACGGCTGATTGGTTAGCCTTTATTCCGCAGATTCTCACTTCCAGAAAGATCTGGGTACCTGGTTTATTGACTGCCTCTCACTGTTCTTCGGGTTTTACAATGCTCTTACATATTACTCTTGGGTCGCTGGGATAAATTCTGGAGGAAACAATTGAAAGGGAAGATGTTAAATTCTAGTTCATGGTTTCATGGCTTAGTTCACAGCTCATGGTTCCACTGATTCTAGATTGGTGATGTGGGAGGAGCATGTGGCAGAGGCGACTTACTTCATGGCAGTTAGGGAGCAGAGAAAGCAAGAAAGGGACCAGGCATAACCTTCAACTATGTCCCCAGTGGCCTACTTCTTCCCCAGTGGCCTACTTCTTCCTACTAAAACTATCTCCTGAAGTTCCTACAGTGTCCTCAAATAGCAATACCAGATAGGGACCAATTGTCAACACGTGAGCCTGTGAGGAACATTTCATATTCAAAGAAGTTCCCTAAGTGTGAGGATATCCCCTGGGGAGCCTGATGCGAAAACAATCATGGGTAAGTTTTGTCGAAATAGGCTAGTTGATAATAGCCAGTAGCAGAAAGCACCTGCATGCCCCCCCAAAACCGACTAAGTATAATACAATGTAGTTAAAAGAATGAGCCACAACTGATAAGGAGTAATTTATTAAGATTAGAGAATAAGAAAAGCAAGATGCAGAAACAGATGCATAGTTTACATACTAATTGCACAATTTTAGGGGCGTTCTTATATGTGCATGGCTTGTCTATGGAAATATTCACAAGAGATTAACGGAGGAGGAGAATTAAGTGATGTGTAACAGAGAAATATAGAGCATGTTTTTTTTTTTGCTGAAAATCCATCTTCTCTTTTTTCTTTCATCTATGCATCTGTTACCTACTTAAATGAATGCAAATAATTGACAATAAATTCTGCATCAGTGGGTTCTGCAGGTGTAGATCTTATGAAAACTATCCCAAGGCTAAGTAATTGCATCACACAGAACATGGATAGATATTTTTTTTTTCTTGTCAATATTCCAAACAACACCATTTAACAACTGTTTATAAAGAATTGGCACCATATTAGGCATTATAAGTAATTTAAAGATGATTCATGTATACAGGAGGGTGTATCGAAGTTATATAAATACTATGCATCAGCAGATATGGGTGATTATGTAAGTTGTAGAATCAACCCCTTCAAGGATAGATGAGGAGCTGCAGTGATGATTTTAAAATAATTGAAACAAGTTATCTGTAAGCAACAGGACAGAATTTAGTATCATAGGGAGAGATCTTATTGGGTGCATTTAAGACAACAGAACAAAATGCTTTTGAACACAAAAATAGACTTGGTCCAAGGATATTAATATAGGGTGGAAGCTTGATTTTTGAGATCCACTTCTCCTTTTTAACACCAACTGCTGAGGCCTCAGGCCAACGATTTATGCCAGTCAGACTTGGATAATAGTGCTTAATGATCAAGTCACCACTGTCTTGTTAAAATCAGTTACTTGATGTTTGTAAAATGCTTTGAAGGAATAAAATTCCAGGGTGCAAGGCAGAGCCTGTTTAGACCTGTATGCTCTCATGGGAACTGGAAGCCTGGAGTCAGGGTTTTAAGCAGGTCTACAATCACTATTTAGTAAAGCAACTGTTTTTTAAAGGGCCAGGACTTCTAAATGTTTCATAAATGTCCATGTCAAGGAAATCTCCATTTTAATTGCATTTTCTGATCTATTTTACTTTTCTTCAACAGTGTCAAAGTATAGGAAGTCAAATTTGACTGTAGTGAGTCCCAGAAAATATTGTTCTTTTCAACAGGAGGGAAGCAGGCTTAAGAAACATTATGGTACATAATTCAATAAAGAAGCCAATTGTTCTTTCAGAACCAGTGAGTTAAGGGTGAATGTTGACTTCTGAGCCATATATACTGAGCTGGTCTTTAGAAAAATACCACGTTGAAAAGAAATGTATGGGCCAAGGAGGATTATAGAGAGAGTCAGTAAACAATTCTGCAGGGTCTTTTACATCCTTGTACATAGTGTAAGCTGTGTACTGACAATCCTTTGTCCTGGATCATCTTCTCAAGGATGCTTAGTACTTAACAGTGCTTGGAGACAGAGACAGTGGAGTAGGGAAATGCACGCACTGCACTTATGAAAGCATCCATTTCTCCAAGTTTGGAGTTCCTTTCCCATTAGGACTGCATACCACACATGTATCATTGAGCCTGCTGGTTCCTGGGGTTTATGAATTGATGTGAACATCCTGTTACCTTTTTACTGCTTTAACTACGAGTGACAAATACTCCTGCATCTTTTACTCAGGAGTCTTATGTCTTCTATCCATGCCCATGAAACTGTGGCTCCTTCTTAACATGCATGTGGGTAAATTCTCAAAGTCCCCTCCAGTCCTCTCTAACATTAACAAGAAAAAAAAATATTGTAAATAATGTAAGCCACTTGTGTGAACCAAATACACAAATTTTAAGCACTGTAACAGCTAAGTTAAAAAGTCAAAAGATCAGATGAAATTTAGCTCAAAAATATATTTTTCTGTAACCCCCATAAGATACAAAACATCATTACCTCAATATACATTAAGTAAAAATATTAATGAACAATTTTTATTCTTTCTTTTATATGAAGTCTTCAAGATTTGGTGCATTATTTTATATATTCAAACTAGCCACATTTTCACTATTCAATAGCCATATGTGACCAGTTGCTTCAGTTTTGACCCATGCAGCTCTAGTCTGTAAAATACGGTAAAATGAAAGTAAAAGTTATTATGCCCGAAATGGGTTTTCTGTTAAAAAATTATATCCAGAAAGTCGAAGACACCGCTCACTGCTCCTGCCGCTCCTGAGACTCTGAGTCATGCTCTGCATGTTCCAAAATTGAAGGCTGACAGACCAGTGAGGAAATCTTTCATGCATTATTTAATCCTCCCGTGCTCTTGACGGCACATTTGGGATTGTGGGTTCTTCTGCAGCGGCCTGTAATAAGATAGGAATGTCGGATAAGAGTCATTAAAGACAAATTTGATACCAGCCCACTGAGCCGTGCCTCGTCGTTCTGAGTCCAGCGACTGAAAATTAATGTGACTGAAAATTTCCTTCCAGTTTTCTTTGAGAAGCTCATCATCTGCCTGCCTAAAAGAGAGGGCGAAAAGCTGAAACCCAGCCCATGGAGCTTAGTGTTAAACAGGAGACTGCAAACTGCAACTTTGCCTCAGTTTGCTCCTCGGCCTGTCTATGACATGAGGTGGCCATGATTGGTGGAAGGAACCACACTGGCAAGGGAAGAGAGTGCCTGAGACACAAGGTACAAAGATACAGCTAAATACTCTGACTTGAAAGATCATATATGTCATCAACAGTACTCATCAGGGCTCAGACCTTACATGGGCTTGATTCCAGTAAAATAAATGATTGTGCAAACGTTTCATCATTTGGGATTAAGGAGATACATACCATATTAAAAGCAAGAACTATTAATTTACAGAGATCATGCAACCTCCTCCATATATGCTCTCCATATATGGCCAAATGGTATGCACTAAAGTGATTTTTAAAATGTCTTATAATCCACAATATTTGATGTGTGGAAATAGTATTTTTTTATTTTATTTTATTTTTGCTTTTTCGAGACAGGGTTTCTCTGTGTAGTTTTGGTGCCTGTCCTGGATCTCACTCTATAGACCAGGCTGACCTCGAATTCATAGAGATCCGCCTGGCTCTGCCTCCCGGGTGCTGGGATTAAAGGTGTGCGCCACCACCGCCCAGCTGGAAATAGTATTTTTTGTATAAAATTATGAAATTAAAACACTTATATTTAATCTTTGAAGATGCCATCCATGAGTACATTGTATCTTGATCACACCTGTCCCTCATTCCCCTTCCTGCAACTCCCCCTAGAGCCCTAGGGAATGAGGGGGGACCTCAGGGAGATAGATAAGCAAAGTATAATGGCATATATGTAGAAAATGACATTCTGAATCCCCTACTTTATATGCCAACTTTAAAAGAGAAAAATGAAATGTCATAGGTAGGAAAAAGATTGGAACTAGAGTTCATTACGTTAAACAACAACAGAAAAAAATTGAACGTAGAAGGAAAATACATTTTTCTATCATATTCAGAATCTAAATTTAAAATGAGCTGTAGGCCATATATGTATTGCTCCATAGATGTGATAGGAAAGGAGATGGGGACTTGTGTTGGAAGAGGAAAGGGCTGCTTTTCCTCCCTGGACCTGGATTTAATGTGCACTCAAAAGCAGACAAAAATTGAATTAAGGGCAGGAGAGATGGCTCAACAGTTAAAATTACTGTTCTAGAAGACCCAGGTTTGATTCCCAGAACCCATATGGTGCTTGAAACCAACTGTGACTCCAATTCCAGAGGATCTGGTGACCCCTTCTGTCTTCCACAGGCACTGCATACATTTGGTGCATAAATGCAGACAAAACACCCATACCCATAAAAAATAAAATAAAAACAGCTTTAAAAAATCCAACTAGGCTCAAATGACCATCTTTATCATTGGATCTGAAGCCAATATGTCATTAACATTTAACTCAGATCATTAGCCTGGTAACCAATATCTATTGAAATTAACACTTGGGTATAGTGGTTTGGTTTGTGTCAGTATAAAGAAATTCTAGAATTAGATGTGGCAAGTTCCCATGCAAATAGTGCAAATGTGTCCTCTGTCAGCATCCAGGGATGGCAGAAAAGGAAGTAGAGGCCCCTCTTGCCATGCAACATGGTGCAAGACCCTCTTCCACCTTGAAGACTCCTGGAAAGTGACAGGCACGTGAATGGTTCCGGGCACACCATTTGTTCAGCTGCTTGAATGCTATTTTTCAACTCTGCAGCCCTGCCATTTATATTTTGATTTATTTTTAAAAATCTGTGGGTTCTCCTTGCAACCCCCCCCCCCCCCCGATAGCACAGTGCAGCCTGTATGCTTCCCTTTGCCCCTGCAGAGGTAGGCTGCTCTCTGAAATATGCAGAGGCCCATCCTTGTAGCAACATCCCTGCCTAGGCTGCTGGGCAGGATTCATGGCCAGAAGGGTTGCAGGCTTCAAAGGCCTGAATGAATCCCCACAGCAGGTCAGACATTGGAAGGGCCTCTGCTGGGAACAGACACCTGGAAAAACACAAAGGGCTCAGCCTGGCTCTTTATCCCAGCTTCTCATTTCCCTGAGCAGGACTTGCCAGGACTACCCTCTGATGCCTCTCTCGTCATAAAGAGCCTTTTGTGCTGCTGAGCTGGGGAAAATAGTGGGTGTCGGACAAGAGGCTTCTTAGAACTAGGCCTTTCATCTGTGGCTACTTGGCCACCGCATCTGGACCTTGCTATGCCTAACAAAGGTTGGCACCACGGTGGTCCCATAATGCTTTGCCTCATATAGTCAGCTCCGCTCACCCTAGGGCATTCACAGGTAAATGCTCCCAGAACACCCGTGTATACATAGTCATTTTCCAGGCATAGCTCAGTGCCTGTTCCTGTGGGAGCACAGCGTGTTTTTGTTGAATGAATGAATGAATGAATGAATGAGCTTCTGATTGAGCACCTATGTAACTCTAGAACAAAGCTTTCTCTCTAGAAGCAGAACTAGTCATCTTAGTTTGCCCCCCACCCCCAACCCCTAGAAGTTGCCTTTGAAATACACATTTGAGGGAAAATAGTTGGAGAAGTGATTCTAGAAAACTCTACTAAGAAAATGAGGAAGTGGACAGGATAGTGACCGCAGCCAACAGGAAGTGCTTATGCAGCAAATGCCCACTTTTGGCAATGGGGACACAGTCTGCTCCATAGTTCTGGGAACCATGAGGAGCAGCATTTCAGCTTTACCCTGTCAGAGTGTAAGAGGCCAGAGGACATGGAAGCTTATCCTTGAGTTTGCAGTAGACTTTGGTGAAGGACGGTTTCTAGAGTCATTAACAATACCAACCGCCATAATTTGCAAGCAGAGTGGGGCTCTGTGGACCCCAAAACCCTTTAGCCAAGGGTAAGTATTGACAGTTAGAAGTCAGGTTGGTAGGCATACAAGTTGTAGGGATGTAGTCAGTGTTTGCAACATCATCTCACCTACTCCAATTTCCACACTTTTTACACCTTCCCTACCCTTAGCCCTGTCTACTATTAGCTGTGAGGGCTTCTAGGAATAAGTCACCCCTGAGACTGAAGCTTCTTAGAACAAGTGGCTTCCACTGCCTTCCCACTTACTACTGGATTAGTTTTACGGCTACTATGGATGTATTCTCAACAGACCATGCACTCATCTCTGGTAGTGTAATCTGGTTACGTGTGATCTGGTTACGTGTGTTCTCTTTCCTCGTCTTTATTTCTAGAGCTCAGCATTGCCTCTTAGTACTGGTAGGATGAAGGAAACAGTGCTTATGTTTTAAAGCGAAGGGCTGAGAAGTTAAAAGAACATTGCTATCATAATGCTCCAGAGGAGTTGGATGGTGATGCATGGAATCTTTCACAAAACATGCATATACTCTCCAATCTTAACTCCTAGTTCATGGCAGCCTGCCTGTGGGAGCATTTTATCCCAATCTATTTCCATTTGCTGAGGACTTCACTTCTTAGTGCTGATCCAGGGTCCACCCCCCCACCCCCCCCACCCCCGCCAGATCTGTCCCTCAGTCCTTCTCAGTCTTCTTTTCTAGGCTATGTCCACTGCTTGTATCACCCACCAAACCACAGAAACACTTTCTACCAGGGACCCACACAGCCCCTACAATTTCCTAGGACCCAAAGTGGACAACACCAACCAAGTAACACAAGATCCAACCAATAAAGACAAGATCAGATATCTACACCAAGAAACACTTCAAACACAATCACTTCAGATGCTTAGATCTCAGAATGTGCTCTCTCCCTCCCTCCCCTTCTTCCTCTGTTTCTCCTCTTCTTCTCCCTCTCCCCACAAACCTGAACAGCCAAGACAATATGCCTCCTTCAGAAGCCTACAACCCTTCTGCAATAGGCCCCAAGCAAAGCAAGTTAGTAGAAAAACAAGACAAGGACTTCAAAATAGCAATTGCAAATATATGAAAGGACTTTAAAGGGGATATGAATAAATGCCTTTATGAAGACCATAAAAACACAAATTGTTGGATGAAATAAGAAAAACATTTCAAGACATGAAAGTAGAATTTGATAAAGAAATAGAATCACTAAAGAAAATCCAAAATGAGATAAAACTGAAAATGAAAAAATGTAAGACGTCAAACAAAAACTCAGAGGTAAGCTTATAAGATGAAGAAGAGAGAATTTTAGGTCTTGAAGACAAAGTAGAATAAATGGATAGCTCAATCAAAGAAAACATTAAATCTAAAAAGGTCAGGCACAAAGTATCCAGGACATCTGGGACACTATGAAAAAAACCAAACCTGCAAATATTAGGGAGAGAGGCAGGAGAAAAATTGAAGTCAAAAGCACAGAAGATATTTTTTAACAACAATCATAGAAGAAAATTCTCTTGATCTAAAGAAAGTGATGCTTATCAAGATACAAGAAGCATACAAAACATCAAATAGACAAGATCATAAAAGAAACTCCCCATGACACATAATAATCAGAACACTAAATAAGCAGAACAACAACAACAACAAAAAGATAATAAAACCTGCAAGGGAAAAAGACCAAGTTACTTTTAAAGACAGATCCATTAGAATAACACACGGATTTTCAATGGAGACTCTGAAATCGAGAAGGGTCTGGGCAGATGTTCTATAAACTCTGAGAGATCACAGATGCCAACCCCAAATGCCTATGACCAGCAGCAAGACCACCAATTGGCAGGGAAAGAAAAACATTGTACAATTTCTTTCTACTAATTGAGCTTTATAGTTGGCATTAGAAGGAAAACATCAGTTATGAAGGTTAATTGCACCCAAAAGGACACAGGAATAAACAATTCAAGAACAGTAAATCAAAAAGGAAGAAGTTTGAACAATAAAGACTGCTCATTAATAACTTTCAATATTAATGGTCTCAATTCTTCAATAAAAAGATTCAGAATAACATATTGGATTAGAAAACAGGGGCCATCTTTCTGCTGCATCTAAAAAACACACCTTGCCATCAAGGACAGCTATTACCTTAGTGTAAAAGAATAGAAAAACATATTCCAAGCAAATAGACCCAAGAAGCATGTAAGTGTAGCTATTTGAATATCTAATAAAATAGGCTTCAAACCAAAACTAATCAGAAGAGATAAACTACACACTTATTAAATGAAAAATTCAAGAGGCTATAACAAGTCTGAACATCCATGTACCAAACACAAGGACTCCCAAGTTCAGAAAAGAAACACTACTACAACTAAATCATATATTGGCCCTCATACAGTGTTAATGGATAACTTGATTACCCTTCTCTCATCAATAAGTAGGTGCTCCAGACAAAAATTGAACTGTGAAATGGAGTTAAATAGCATCACAAATCAAATGAACCTAGCAGGCATCTACAGAGCATTCCACCCAAACACTAAAGAATACACTTTCTCCTTAGTAGCTCATGGAACTTTCTCCAAAACTGGCTGCCTATTAGGACACAAAAACAAGTCTCAAGAGATATAATAAAATATCTTATCTGACCACTGTGGGTTAAAACTGGACATTAACAACTACACAAACAACAGAAAGTTGACAAACTCATGGGAACTGAATAACTCACTACTGAATGACAGATAGGTTGACAGAAACTAAAAGGAAATTAAAACTAGAAAGAAATTAAAAAGAAGGAAATTAAAAACTTTTACGATTGAATGGAAATGAAAACACAGCATACCCAAACCTATGGGACACATGAAGGCAGTTTTAAGAGGCAAATTCGTAGCACTATATGCCTAAATTAAAAAACAAAAACAAAATAAAACCAATCAACCAAATAAACAAAATACACAATGGAGTGATGTCATGTTAGTAAGTTAATGACATACTGGAAAGCTCTAGAAAAAGAAGAAACAATACCCCCAAAAAGTAGAAGGGAAGAAAAAAGTCACTCAGGGCTTAAATTGATGAAATACAAACAACAAAATCAATATGAAAAAAATCAATAAAATGTAAAGTTGGTTCTTTGAAAATATCAACAAGGTTTATAAACCCTTAGACAAATTGAACAAAGATAAAGAGAGAATTTATCCAAATTAATAAAATTAGAGATGAGGAAGGGAGACATTATTGTAGGCATCCAGCAAATTGAGAGAATCCTAAGGACAGGCTTTAAAATCCATTTTTCACTAAAGTGAAAAACCTAAAAGAAATGGATGAAGTTCTTGGTATATTCGACTGACCAACATTAAATCAAGGTCAAATCAGTAGTTTAAACAGACGTATATCCCCAAGTGAAATAGCAGCAATTATTAAAAATCTCCCAACTAAAAATCAAGCCCAGAACCAGACAGACCCAGCAAAGAACTCTACAAAACCTTCAAAGAAGAATTAATGCTAATATTCTTCCAATCATTCCACAAATTTGAAATTGAAATAACATCTTGTAGTTATTTTTACAAAGCCACTATTACCCTGATACCAAAACCACACAAAGACCCAGCAGACAGACAGAGAGAGAGAGAGAGAGAGAGAGAGAGAGAATTGTAGACTAATATTCCTTATGACCATAGATGCAAAAATACTTATAAACTGAATCCAATACAAAAAAGATCACCCACCTTGAGAAAGCTGGCTTTATCCCAAAGATGCAAGGATAGTCAACATAGGTAAATCAAGAAACATAACCACATAAACAAACTGAAAGACAAAAAAATCACATGATCACCTCATTAGCTGCAGAAAAGCCCTTTGGCAAAACTCAACATCCCTTTATGATATAAGTCCTGGAGAGACTAAGGATACAAGGGATATACCTCAACATAAGAAAGGCAATTTACAGCAAGCTTACAGCCAACAACAACTTAAACAGAGAGATATTAAAAGCATGTCCACCAAAATCAGGAACAAGACATGGATGCCCATTATTTCCATTCCTACTCAATACACTACATGAAGTCTTAGGTAGAATAAGGCAACTGAAGGAGATCAAAGAGATACAAACAGGAAAGGAAGAAGTCAGAGTATGTGTATTTTAAGATATTTTTTATATATATAAAAGACCCTAAAACTTGACCAGAAAACTTTTACAGCTGATAAGAAAACCTTCAGCAAAGTAGCAGAATAAAAAATATTAAATAAAATATAGTAGCCTTCCTATATGTGAATGGCAATGACAGAGTAACAAATGAGGGAAGGAGTACCTTTCACAATAGCCTCAAAATTATCTTGAAATAACTGTAACCAAGAAGTGAAAGAGTTTAGAATAAAAACTTTAAGACATTGAAGAAGCAAATCTAAGAAGATGACCCATGCTTACAGATCAGTAGGATTGATGCTGTGAAAATGGCCACCAATGGAAAATTTTATCTAGAGATTAAATTCAAAACCCACAAAAACTTCAACACAGTTTTTCACAAAAATTAAAAAAGCAAACTTCAACTTCATATAGCAACACACACACACACACACACACACACACACACACACACACACACACACACACACACACCAAAAAAAACAAAACCTCAGGGATAGCTAAAACAATATCACAAACAACAAAAGAAATGCCAGAGTTATCACAAACTCAAATTTCAAGTTGTATTACACTATATAACGATGATGAAAAACGATCAATGGAATTGAATTGAACATCCAGAAATAAGTCCACACACCTATGATGAAGACACAGAAAATGCACACTAGAGAAAAGATTACATCTTGAGCAAATGGTGCCAGTCAATCTGGATACCGCATGTAGAAGAATGCGAATAAATCCATATTTGTCACTGGGCACAAAACTCAACTCCAAATGAATCAAGGACCTCCACATAAGACCAGATACCCTGAATGTGATAGAAGAGAAAGTAAACTCACTGGGACAGGAAAGGACTTTCTGAACAGGACACTGATAGCATAGGCACTAAGATCAACAAATAATAAATGGGACCCCATGAAACTGGAAAGCTTCTGTAAGGAAAAGGACACCATTAATTGGACAAAGTGACAGCTTAAAGAATGAGTAAAGATTTTACCAATTATACACCTGATAGAGGACTAGTATATAGAATACATAAAGAACTAAAGAAAATGAACATCAAGAAGATAACCCAATGTTTAAATGGAGTAGAGATCTAAACAGAGTTTTTCAAAGATGAAGCACAACTGGCTGAGAAAGATTTGAATAAATGTTCAACTACCTCTCAGGGAAATGCAAATTAAAATAACTGAGATTTCATCTTACACCAGTCAGGATGGCCAAGATCAATAAGACAAATGACAGTGTAGCCTGGTGAGGATTCAGGAAAGGGGAACGTTTATTCACTGATGGTCAGAGTGCAAACGATACAGGCCCTGTGGAAATCGGTGTGAACTTTCCTCAGAAAGCTGGACATCAGTCTGCCTCAAGATCCAGCTATATCACTCTTAGTAATATACCCAAAGCACTCTACATCAGAGTATTCTTACTACGTACTCCTACTACAGAGATACAGGTCATCCGTGTTCATTGTCACTCTTAATGTCTCCAAACTAGAAACAGACTACATGTCAATCAACTGATGAATGGATGACAAAAACATGGCACACTTACACAATGGAATATTACTCAACCATTAAGAAAACTGAAATTTGCAGGTAAATGGATAGAACAAGAAAAATTATCCTGAGTGAGGTAACCCAGACCTCAAAAAGGCAAATATTGTATGTTTTCTCTTATATATGGATTTAAACTTTTAAGCTCTTGATAGGTGCTACAACCCAAATAACAACAGAGGTTAGGTACCTTATAAATGGAACAGTGAGGTGGAGAGGCTCCCCAAAGAAGGAGAAATAGAGTCTAGTGTTATGGAGAGATAAAGAGGAAACTAGAATAGGAAAATTAAATAGGGAGAAGGATGGGAGAGGAGGGTAAAGGAGTGAATATGAAGAGAGACCACTAACACTAAAGGCCATTTGCAAAATCATATGGAAACCTACTATTGTAGAAGCTTCCTTAAATAGATACATAAATGAATGGAATCACCGAAAAATAATGGCGACAACTAGATGCCCCAACCAGACATCTTCTACCAACCAAGTAAAACCTCCAGTGCCAGGAACGGGTCACAGGCTATTTATAAGGATATTGGTTGTTCTTCACCACTTGATGGTAAAGCCCTGTTGCTGAAGAAAAACCATTACTTATGTCATCAAAGACAGAGAACTTCAGCTGGTGCCTAACTAGAAGCTTCACCCCAACTGACTAGTGTTCCTGGTTCTGGAAGGTACTCTGCATGCAACCAAAGGAAAAGTTATCATTAATGTCACCCAGTTACAAACCCTGTGACCTGAGGCAGCAACCTGCCTGCAAGATGTACTGGTATAATAGTGGTGCAGATGTTATGGGAGTAACCAACCATGTTTTGATTGGTTTAAAGCCCACTCCATGAGATGGAATCCATACCTGACACCGCTAAAGTGATGAAGAACCTAAGACTAGATGAGTCATAGGCCTGGGGGGGGGGGCGGGGAAATCTAATACTATTGTGCTAAAGGAACACATAGCAAAATGACTTGCAGTGGTGTGTACCATAGTCATAGATCAGTGCCTTGCTCCATCCTCATCAGAAAAGCTTCTTTTAGTAGATGGGAATTAACTTAGAGACTAACAGACAATATGTAGAGAATTAAGAGTCTCTGTCCTAAATGGGATGTCGTCATCAAAGCTCTCCCCTCAAGGCTCAGGGATCTATGTGGAAAAGGAGGCAGAAAGATTATAAGAGCCAGAGGTGATGGGTGACTCTAAGGAAACAGTGTCTTCCAGACACAGTGAACTCACAGAGACTGTGACAGTGTGCACAAGACCTGTACAGATAGATGGTGTCCTAGCACTGCGTGGGGGAAACAGACAAGGGCTCCCGCTCATAACCAAGAAGCTATTCGCAATGGGTATCTGCTGTCATGGATAAATGACCCCAATGGAGTGTCACTGTCTATATCAGTCCCTTCCAGGGAGTCTGTATGCCCAGGAGTAATTGACCAAAACAAAATGAGCTCCATGTTTTGTTTTGTGGACTTTTTGTTTTATCTGGACATTTTTTGACTTTTTGTTTTTTTGCTTGTTTTTATTGGTGTATGTGTTTTGTGGGTTTTTTTTTCTTTTTCTTTTTTAAAGAGAGAGAGGAAAAAATAAAGTTCAGGGGTTAGGGAAGTGAGGAAAATTTGGGAGGAGTTGGGGGAGGGGAAATATAATCAAATTATATTTTATGAAAAAATGTAATTAAAACAAAAAACCATGTATGTTGGAACTGTGAGGAACTTAGGTACCACTTCATTGAATACACTTATTTCACAGAGGGTGGAGCAAGGAGCAGAGGTGTAAATATGTCACTCAAGCCACACAGCTGCCTATCATCAGGATGTGATGAAGCCTCCCAACTCATATGTCCCGGATCCTCCCATGCTACTGCCCATACAGCCATTCTCAGGGGCCCAGGAGAATATGGTCTTCAGAAGTTATTAGTTCAAACTGTTATAGAACATGGAACAATCTCAGGATAGGAGCAGAGGATTCAAGAATGGAACAGGAGCGGGCAGGAAAACCCTCAGGTTAACTGCAGAGCCATGTTATAGCTTTAGAAGCAGAACAATTTAGCTTGATGTAGACATCTGCAGATACTGAGCACCCAGCATGTTTATGCCAAGCAGTATGCATGACGTCCTGCAAGCACTATTCATTCTTCTCCTAAAATCTCTAAGAGGAAGAGGTCAGACTTGCACAAAAGCCAAAATTTATAAACATGTCTTTAAGAAAAACAGCAATTTGAAGGCTGGAGGGATAGTTTGGCAATTAAGAACACATAATGCAGAGGATCCTAGTTCGACTCCATGTATGTCAGAGGCCTCATAACCACCTGTAACTCCAGCTCCAGAAGAGTTGATGCCTCTGACCTCTGAGGGAGCCATTAGTGAGGCTGGGAACTGCACCTTTGGGGCCACAAGGTGGCCTTTTGGTCCTGCTTGCCCTCCCAGAATCAAGGAGGAAGAGGAGTCCGAACTCTGGTTCCTGACTCTCATCCAAAGGTCAGCGTGCCCACAGCAGACTTGAGAACCCGTAGGGCCAGGGGTACATTCCAGGCCCTGCGTAGCCCTCTCTGCGCTGTGATTTCCTTTGATTCTGTTGTTCTTGTTCCATTGGAGTGGGGCCCCTGTTCCCATTCTGAAGGCCACTGTTAAGTCCTATTCACTCTCAATGGCTCATTTAGTTCAGTGGGGGTTTGAGTTTTTAGAAGGTTTCCCCCTTTTAAATTCTTTTCCTTTTTTTTTTTTTTTTTTTTTTTTTTTTTTTTTTTTTTTTTAAGGGGAAAAAAAAAAAACCAGGGTCATAAGGAGCTTTAAGATGCCACGCATGAAAAGCCCTGGATAAATGCAGCTTGTACCGGATTGTAAAATACTGTATTGTTCTGACCTTAATTCCCTGTGTGAGACTGGAATAGGCAATTTCCTCATTGAGGCAGAAGCTGAGTACCAACAGGAAGAGGCTCTAGTAAGGACAGGAGTCCCAGGAGCCAGGCCTGCAAGCACTCAGGGATTATTTATGGTGAAGCCAGAGGTCCGTGTGAGAAATTCTTCTCGGGCGATAAATTACTTCTCTGACTTTTGCACGAAGGTAACATACCATTTTGATGAAGAAACATGTCTCTGTGCACTGAAGCGACATTTGGGATCTGAGGTGGCTTGCTGTCTGGGCTCATCAGAGTCATGAATCGCAGAAAGGCTCTCCTGCTCAGTCCTGCTTAGAAAACCCACACCATCTTGCATGCGGGCACTTTCCCTGAGATGAGGGTTCCTCCTGCCGTGGGTTAGGGAGATCACTGTTGCCCAAAGTTGCTTTCTCTTCTCTTGACGCCAGGTCAAGGGATTTCCCAGTCCCATGCCAGCAGGACCAACATGCCCCCCTGTCCTGGTGTCTGGTTTTGTTTTTTTTGTTTTTTTGTCTCTGCCTGCTCCCTGATATTCTCTTGTCCACCTTCCTGCCTGGCTCGGTCACACTTGTCTACCAGCAAGCCTCCAGCCTTCAAAGGATCTTCTAACTTTTGACTCGGCCTCCCTGGTCTGTGTTCTTTGTTTTAATCCCAGTCATGAATATCTGTTGTAAACTCCTTTTGGGCCTCAATTTGGTGTCAGGGTTAGATTGGAAAGCCAATCCATGGTCATGGGTTCTATCTGCCCTCGTGTGTACCCAGCATAAAACAAGATCTTCGGAATTTCCCTCTGGTTGGATTTGATTGGCTGGTTGAATGATGGGTTTAGTACAAGGCCCCACCTGCTCAGGTATCTGAGACATGCATTGCTGTGGGACTTCAGATATCATTAGAGGATTGTCCTCTCCCTCCTCACTTGATTCCTGCTTCAGTTTTTAGGGAAAAAAAAATTGGACTCTCATCGAACATTTTCTTTTATTTTGTTTTGTGATACAGGGTCTCATGATATAGCCTAGCTGATTCTCAAACTCAGGATCCTCCTGCCTCAGCCTCGCAGGTGCTGGAATTATAGCTGTGTACGACAATGCCTGGTGAGTTAGGGTATGGGAAGAGAGCTATATACAGGGTGTAACACCTCACCATCTCCTTTTACAGGATGACCCCTAAGTTCTTATGTGTGGGTGTATGGAAGCAACTGCCTCAAATAACTTTAAAACTACTGCATTTCTTCTGAGCAATTACCACGTTTTTTCTAAGGATAATTCCTGTAAATTGTCATTATCCTGATTTTTGCAGTATTACTTCCTGGAAGAGTTGAGTTTATTCTTCTTGAGCTCAGTTATCTTTTTATTTATTTATTGTTTTTCAAGACAGAGTTTCTCTTTGTAGACCAGGCTGGCCTCGAACTAACAGAGATCTGCCTGCCTCTGCCTCCCAAGTACTGGGATCAAAGGTATGCATCACCACCACCTGACTCTTGAACTCAGTTATTGTAAGCATTCCCCAGCAAATGCAGACACTAAAGGAACCTGGGTTTAAAGAGAATCCAGAGAGTTCACAACTCCTCAGTCCACAGACCATCAGACTGAACTGTCTGTCTGAGCACAGTGGGGCACCGAGAGTGAGGTCTTGGCCCCCAGGAAGCATTGCCAAAAGGACCCCTCAACGTCTGGGCATGAAAAACGTAAACAGATCTCCCAGACAGGGAGCTTGGCAGCTCAGGCCCTTCCCCGCCCCTATCACTTCATGGGGGTGTGCATCTCTCACCAGGGTGGCCCCTTGTCCCCGCTTCCAGCCTTGTTTGTTTGATGCTTCTCCATGCCTTCTTCCTCCCTCCTGGAAATTGCAGGTTCTTTGTCGTGTAATTCTGGAACGCCAGCGATTTCATGTGAAGGACAAACCGATTTGGATTTGGCACATGGGTTGTTGCCATTGAAGCCCTAATACCGTTTGCTCCCGTTCTGAAAGAGCCCCTCTCGACTCCCGCTCCCAGGCTCCCCGCTCTTGTTCAGCCTTTTGTGCTGCTCCTCAGATGGGCACACATTTTAAATAACATTCCTTTCTGAGTTTGTCCCTTCATTTCCCCAGCCTCTGTGCTTGGGGGCTCTCCAGCTCCCCTCCTTTTTCTCAGTAATGTCCTCCATCCTTTGTTGGCATGCCAACTGCTTCAGCGGTAGCCTCCTTCATCCCTGCCTCATTCATTTCCATTCCTCACAATCCTCCTAACCGACAAAGGTTTGTGTGTTTGTGTGTGTGTGTGTGTGTGTGTGTGTGTATGTGTGTGCTTGTGTGCGTATGTGTATGTATGTGTGTGTGTTTGTGTGTGTATGTGTGTGTGTTGTGTGTATGTGTGTGTATATGTGTGTGCTTGTGTGTGTATGTGTGTGTTTCTGCGTGTATGTGTGTGTTTGTGTTTATGTGTGTGTGTATGTGTGTGTTGTGTGTATGTGTATTTATGTGTGTATGTTTGTGTGTGTATGTGTGTGTTTGTGTGTATGTGTGTGTATATGTGTGTGCTTGTGTATGTGTATGTATGTGTGGTTTCTGTGTGTATGTGTGTGTTTGTGTGTGTGTGTGTGTGTGTGTGTGTGTGTGTGTGTGTGTGTAGAGTCTAGAAGAACAAACCTGTTTTGGTTCCTGTGTCTGTTGATGCTGTGGGAGAAGTGTACCTGTTTGCTTTCTGGAGACTGTGTTGTTGAGAGCTGCTACAGCAATCCTGGAAACATGATTGCATCAGTCTGTTCATTACTACAGTGAAATACGTGAAGCGGGCTAACTTTATAAAGAAAATGGGTTTGTTTAGATGAGGTTCTGGTTGAAGGACAAGGAGTGATTGCCTTCTTGCTGTCTGAATCCTGGAGTAGTTCAGATCATCACATGGTAAAAATCAGATACTGTGAGTGTATCTAAGGGTCTGCTATTCTTCTCCCTAGTCTTATAAATCCATCAGTATTCAGTGTGGAGGCTTCACCCCCACCACGATTACCTCTAGTCCTCATTACTTCCCAAAGTTCTTATTTCTAAACCTCACAGACTAAGTTTCCACTCCCTTATATCTCACAATAAGCATCAAACAGTGCTACAAACATATATAATCATGCTGTTTTAGGTAAGGGACTTAAGGGTCTGTGGATCTGGGTGTGTGGGGTGGTGGTGATTCAGGACCACTCTCCTGCGGGTGCAAAGGAACCACTAAGCTATACCGCCTTCTATTGTGTTTGAGCAGCTATCGTTTAGACTTTCGTCCTTCTTTAAATACTTTTTTGGCATGTGGTAGAAAAACCAATTTTTGCCGTTTATTAAATACAATTTATCCCAACAATGATTACTGAGCTTTCTATTATTCTTGCTAATTTGAAAAGGCAACTCTAATGTAAACTCTTTCATTTTATTCTTTTCTTACCATCATCAGTATTCTCCCCAAATCATCAAAAATTGTGCTGCATGCACCCTCCTGTACATATTAGATCGTTTCTACATTACTTGCAATGCTGATGTTATATAAATTGTTGGTGTACTCTCTTGTTTAGGAGATAATGACAAGAAACAAAAAGTCCGATTTTTTTTTTTCATTATAGAAGCAGGCATTGTAGGCCTGGCTAAATAAAATATAGTCAAGATGTGGGGTGTATGGTGCACAAAGGGGCAATGAAAAGTGACTGAAGGGGGAGACTTTTCCATCTGGATATCATTTATTTCATTTCTCTCTCTGCTGGATCATTTCTGGTATAATGCAGAAGTCATGACAGCAGATATTCTTGTCTTGCTTTTAATCATAGAGGAAAAGCATCCAGAAAGGAAGAGGTAAAGAAAGTATCTGTATTTGCAGATACCGTGATCTCACAATCAGAAAACTATAAATTAATGAATTAATTCAGCCAGTTTACAGGATACAAGATAAATCACAAAGCCAACTACATTTTAATCCATTTTTGGTACCATTGAATAAAAACAAAACTAAAATAATTAGGAATAAATTTAACAATTAAATTGGAAATGTGTACTGTAGAAACTATAATATATAAAATGCATCCCATGTTTAAGTGTGAGAAAATTAAATACTGCTAAAATTGTAATACTTCAACATTTTTATTTGCAGATTTAACACAATGTCTATCAAAATCCC
This sequence comes from Peromyscus leucopus, assembly GCF_004664715.2. Taxonomy (NCBI): domain Eukaryota; kingdom Metazoa; phylum Chordata; class Mammalia; order Rodentia; family Cricetidae; genus Peromyscus; species Peromyscus leucopus. The sequence continues at coordinate 23,936,599 of NC_051072.1, read as the reverse complement.
AGTGGAAAAGAATTTGACAAGCAGATCCTTAAATTCATTATACAAAAAATGCAAAAGACTCACAATAGCTTAAGCAACACCAAGAAAGAAGGACAAATGTGAAAAACTGTCACTATCCAAGGTCAAGGTGACTTGTGCATTATTTTATTCTCTTCTAAACTGGATTTTAAAAGGGAACTTATACAGTGACAGTGGTCAACATGATGTGACAAGGATATATATTTTAATGGAATAAACTGATATGTTAATTCATACGTATATGCTGATATATGTATATATATATATATATATTTAACACAGCATATAAAAAGATGTTCCTCATCATTCTCATTAGAAGAGGGCAAGCCAAAATTCCATGAAGATAACACTACAGATCTGATAGAATATCTCAAGTTTCAAACACTATCCACATCAAGACTTAGAGCAACAGGAACTCCAATACACTGATGATGGGAATGGAAAAATTGTGCAGCCACTTTGAAAATGAACTCGGTAATTTCTTAAGAATTTAAACAAATATCTACTATATGATTCAGCCATTCTACTCCTAGGTATTTGCCAAAGGGAAATAAAAGCATATGTTTATGCATGGACTTAAACATGAATTACAGCACTTTCACTTATAAATATCCTCAAACAGAGAATAACCCAGTAGTATAATAAATATGTACACATTTAATCTTTGACTCTGGTATGTAGTACAGTTTCTAAATCCTTGGGATTTCTGATGATAGCCTTATCTTTTGTTATTTATAATCATTTTTTTTTCCTGAGTTCATGTTAGTGAAGGGACTCAGGGTGTGGCCTCTAGTATCTTCAGGATGTGACTGTTTACCAGACAATAAGCATGATTGAAAGTTTAGAAATCTCACCCCACCACCAGTGCCTCTAAAGTATAGTGAGAGACCAGAAATTGCAATTAAGTCACTGAGAGTCAATGGTTTCATCAGTTATGTCTACACACTATGCAGGCATGAGCATTCCTAACCAGCAGGGCTATAGTTTCGATGTGAACATTCATCAAAGACCCATATATAAAGGACTTCTTCTCTAGGGTAGTGCTATTGAGCAGTGATGGAGCCTTTAGGAGCAGGGCCTAGCAGGAGGTGTTTAAGCCATTGGGAGTGTGCCCATGAAAGGGGAAGTTGGATTCTGGTCTCTTGCTCCTTCTTTCCTGGCCATGTGGTGAGCAGTTTGTTCTATAATACTTTCCCTGCCATGACCATCTAGCAAAATGACCAAAGAGTCAAAGCAGCGGTCCATTTGATCTTGATTCCCCCAAACTGTGAGCCAAAGTAAGATTTTCTCTTTATAATGTGATTATCTCAGGTATTTCATTATAGCAACATATAGAGCTAACCAGCAAAAGCATAGATCAGAGAGCTTCTAAGTTGGTAACTACATTGAGATTCAGGGAGGGTGGCTTGTCCCACATCACTTTCCTCCATGTTTCTTCTCTCAGATGTATCCTTATAATAAAATGGTAATGCTTGGCAAAGTGTTTTCCTGAATTCTGTGTTTTTAAAATAACTTGCAGAATCATAAGGGAATTGTGGTGTCTTAGGGTTTCTATTACTGTGAAGAGACACTATGACCACAGTAGCTCTTTTTTTTCCCTTTTATTTTATTTTACAATACTATTCAGTTCTACATATCAGCCATGGGTTCCCCTGTTCTCCCCCTACCACCCCCTCCTCTTACCCCCAGCCCATCCCCCATTCCCACCTCCTCCAGGGCAAAGACTCCCCCGAGGACTGCGATCAACCTGGTAGACTCAGTCCAGGCAGGTCCAGTCCCCTCCTCCCAGACTGAGCCAAGCATCCCTGCATTAAGCTCCAGGTTTCAAACAGCCAACTCATGCAATGAGCACAGGACTCGGTCCCACTGCCTAGTTGCCTCCCAAACAGATCAAGCCAATCAACTGTCTCACCTATTCAGAGGGCCTGATCCAGCTGGGGGCCCCTCAGCCTTTGGTTCATAGTTCATGTGTTTCCATTCGTTTGGCTATTTTTTTTTCAATAATTGAGTAAAACCGAAATTTATTATAAGCCACAGTCGTCCTAGGGACCTCCATGCTATATATATATAGCCTCCATGGTTCTATGGGTTGTGGTCTGATTGTTCTTTATTTTATATCTAGAATCCACTTTGAGTGAGTACATACCATGACTGTCTTTCTGGGTTTGGGTTACCTCACTCAGGATGATTTTTTTCTAGTTCCATCCATTTGCCTGCAAATTTCATGCTTTCATTGTTTTTCTCTGCTGAGTAGTACTCCATTGTGTATATGTACCACAATTTTTTTCATCCATTCTTCCATTGATGGGCATCTAGGTTGTTTCCAGGTTCTGGCTATTACAAATAGTGCTGTTATGAACATAGCTGAGCATGTATCTTTATGGTATAAATCAGCATTCCTTGGGTATATGCCCAAGAGTGGGATGGCTGGGTCTTGAGGTAGTTCGATTCCTAATTTTCTGAGAAACTGCCATACTGATTTCCACAGTGGTTGTACAAGTTTACATTCCCACCAACAGTGGAGGAGTGTTCCCTTTGCTCCACATCCTCTCCAACATTGACTGTCATTGGTGTTTTTGATCGTAGCCATTCTGACAGGTATAAGGTGGTATCTCAGAGTCGTTTTGATTTGCATTTCTCTGATGATTAAGGATGTTGAGCATTTCTTTAAATGTCTTTCAGCCATTTGTGATTCTTGTTTTGTGAATTTTCTGTTTAGCTCTTTAGCCCATTTTTTAATTGGACTGTTCAGTATTTTGATGTCTAATTTCTTGAGTTCTTTATATACTGTGGAGATCAATCCTCTGTCAGATGTGGGGTTGGTGAAGATCTTTTCCCAATCTGTTGACTGTCTTTTTGTCTTATTGATTGTGTCTTTTGCCCTGAAAAAGCTTCTCAATTTGAGAGGTCCCATTTATTAATTGTTGTGCTCAGGGACTGTGCTGTTGGTGTTTTATTTAGGAAATGGTCTCCGGTGCCAATGCGTTCAAGAGTGCTTCCTACTTTCTTTTCTATTAAGTTTAGTGTAACTGGATTTATGTTCAGGTCTTTGATCCATTTGGACTTGAGTTTTGTGCATGGTGACAGATATGGATCTATTTGTAATCTTTTACATATTGAGATCCAGTAATGCCAGCACCATTTGTTGAAGATACTTTCTTTTTTCCATTGTATAGTTTTGGCTCCTTTGTCAAAAACCAGGTGTTCATATGTGCATGGATTAATGTCAGGGTCTTCAATTCGATTCCATTTGTCCGTATTTTGGTTTTTATACCAGTACCAAGCTGTTTTTATTACTATAGATCTATAGTAGAGTTTGAGGTCAGGGATGGTGATGCCTCCAAAGGTTGCTTTATCATATAGGATTCTTTTAGCTATCCTGGGTCTTTGACCACAGTAATTCTTACAAAGGAGAACATTTAGTTGGAGTAGCTTGCTTTCAGTTCAGATGTTTAGTCCATTATAATCATGGTCAAAGCATGGTGGTGTGAAGGCAGACATGGTGCTGAAGAAGGAGCTGAGAGTTCTACATCTTGACCTACAGGCAACAGGAAGTGGTCTGAGACACTAGGTGTAGTTTAAACATATACAAGACCTCAAAGCCTACCACCACAGTGACACATTTCCTCAACAAGGCCACACATACTCTAACAAAGCCACACCTCCTAATAGTGCCACTCCCTTTGAAGGCCATTTTCTTTCAAACCACCACTTGTGAGAAGCCCTAAAATTTTAGGTGGTCCTAGGGAAGTGGGATTTACCTGAGGAACTCATTTGTAACTCATGTCAGAAATGAAGTAAGTCTTACAATGCCGAATCTTTGACTTTTCAGGACTTATGCCAACTCTAGGTATTCAGCATCACAACTGGATTATTGAGCACAATTGGTGTCAGAACCATGGAGAATTGTTTGTGGAGTCAATATATGGCTAAAAGGAAAGGCAGCCCCTTTGCTGACCATTATATAAAGGGAGGTTTCTAATACTCATGTAATAAAAGATGATTAAGAGAAACACATAGCAAATTTATTGATCATTGTTTTAAATGATGCAGAAGCCTTCAGAAAGAAGACCCACAGACCCAGGGCAGGCTCTTCACTTCTTTTATAGTATAAATAACACATGAAATTTATTACATGCCTAAGGCATGAGAACATTAGCCTCTGGACTATTAATTTTTATGCTTGTGTCTAACGGTGCATGGACAGCCATGTAGAAATATGATTGGACAAAAAGGTGTGATCCAAATGCAATAAACTGAAGAGGAAACCTTCACAGCCAGAGTATTCAGTTTCTCCTTGACTCCTCAGCTGTAGAATTTCTTCCTCGGGAGTATGGGAAATGAAGGTCTTCATTTCTTTACGGCCAATTCTTACATAGAAAGATGGAATGAAGCTAAAGTAATATTTTTAAGTTTTACGGCTGCCTTTGGGGAAAAGGGATTCTGGTTTTTATAATCTGCTGTAGGAGAGAGGAATTCCTTCTCTATTTGGCTTGCCTTGGGGGACAGTGAAGGACGAGAGCCAGGAGGGCAGGAGTAGGTTGGGAAAACTGTTTTCCCTAGGCTACCCTTGAGCTCTTCACTTTTATCATTTCCTGGATCTTATACCAGCTATCTACAGTATAGGAATAGATAAGAACACTATTGTATATCAATTTGACAAAATACTACTTAGCAAGAAAAACATTCTATTGATGTAAGATGTAAGGGACCAGCCCCCACCATTATTTACTCCAGGGACTCTTGAGGAATGAGGGATAAGAGACTTAGATAGAAATAAAGAGGGGAGAGAAACAAAAAGAAACGCAGGATAGACCCGAGTGGGCCTGGATCCTTATTCACCGGCCAGAACTTTATTCCAAGGGTCTATTTATAACAATGTCAAGGGGTGGAGCAAAAGAACTCTCCCTTGCTAGTTACAGTCAAGTGTAGACCCTTACAAACACCTGATACTCAGGCCCATGGTTCAATCAACCTCTTACGCAGTCCTGCTGGGTACAGCCACTAGGAAACCTAGTGGGCTCCAACAGTTCGATAGATGTGGGTGGTTATCAAAATAATTGTACTGAATAAAAGTGAGACTAAAAGAAGTACATACTCTATGAATTTATTAAATGATAAAAACTCAATTTAATCGATAGTGGCAAAAGGTAGACTAATAATTCTTGCCTCTGGCCTCTCCAGGCAAAGAAGAATGAGGCCATGATTTTGGGTGCATGTAGATATTTTGAGAATCTTGACTGTGGAGATATGGCACTTGGACAGCTGTATATGTATGTCAAACATATCAAATTGTACATTTAAAATATAGTGTGATTCATATCTCAATAAATCTATTTAAAATTTCTAGATAACCAGAATAAATTGTATTCAAAATAAAATTCTAAGTGGATACTTTATTTTTTTTTTCCTTTCCTTTCCTTTCCTTTTCTTTATACTTTTCTCCATTTTTAAAGTTTTCTCTCGTGAACTTGTACAGTAGAAACTGAGCATAGTGGAAAAATCTCAGATGGTATGAAGATATTATACAAGGCTCAGACAACATGATGGATTTTACAGGACGAGTGTGAATTAAGCGGTCCTTTGTGGGCTCATCTGGGAACCCAATCACCATTCATAACCAGGCTGCTGCGAAAAAATGTGCTTTCCATTCCAAACACCGATGTTAAAATGAACTTCCATAACAGTTGTGTTTTTCTTTTAAACTCTCTCCGCAGCAGGAACTTTTTTTTTTTTGCTTCAGGTTTTGTTCACAAGGCTTCTCTTATTTCCTTGTGGGTATTTATTTTTTTCACAGTAAAGTAGAAGAGCTCCCTAAACATTGAAACAATAGTCTGGGAAATATAGCAGAGGAGGACTGAGGCCAGAGACATGTTCTGCTTGATCCACTAGGAAAAGCTTTCAATGCCATGCTCCTAAACAGGACTTCGGACCATGCACTTTGTTATGTAAACACTGCTCCCCAGTTTAGATGGCCCTGGTGATAGATAGAGCAGGAGGGTGAATGAAGTGCCACATCTGTGCACAGTCTTCCTCAAACCCTCAGGGGCTTCTTGTCACAGAAGATCTTGTCATCAGAAGTCTTCCTAAGTCTAGCCTATACCCACCAGACTTAAGCCAACACCCATTTTCCACCTGAGTTCTTGAGTGTAAGGCAATGATACACAGAGCAAAACACTAGCTGGACTTTTAAATGTTTCTACAGTTCAAATGTACTGCCCCTGCTCCGCCAAGTTCATGTGTTAGAAGCTTAGTTTCTGAATGGAGCAGTACTGGGAGGTGCAGTTTATGGGAAAGCGTTGGGGTCCTGAGGTAGAGCCCTTGTGGATGGATTATCTCTTCTGCTGTGTATTTTCAGTTTCCCCACCTTGGGTATTGACTGTGACCATGGGTTTTAACAGTTCTTCATTGAGGAGACAATAGCTAAGTCTGACTGAGTTTACAATTGATACAGTCAGGACAGAAATTCTTCAGTTCCGGAGGCTGGACAGATGGCTCAGCAGTTAAGAACACTGGCTGCTCCTCCAAAGGTCCTGAGTCCAATTTCCAGTACTCACACAGTGGCTCTCAACTGCCTCTAATGGAATCTATGCCATCTTCTGGTGTGCAGATTCACATGCAGACAAAACTCTCATATACATAAAATACATAAATAAATAAATCTTTTTCAAAAAGAAATCCTTCAGTTCCAATGGAAGAAGGAATGCTGGGGAAACTTTGTGCGGTTATTGCAATAGCTTTTCACATCAATGAAGATAAAATTCTGATTCTGCTGTGGATTTCCTTGGAAGTTTCACACTCAGAGATAGAACCTATTTACACACTGGTCCATTAAAAACAGTTCAACCTAATTGATAGACCTTTGTCTCTGAGAACCCAGAACAGGTTCAGTTGGTTTTCCTCCATGTGACATTCTTGTAAACACACATTACATTGTGCTTCAGTTTCCTGCTGACCTCAGAGGCAACATTTAGTTCTTTCTTGTTGAGCTTGCTCTATCATCTAGCAGCGATTTCGGCCCATAATGGCACTTAGAAATATGGATATTGCACATAAACATTGCTTTATTGGCAAGTTCTAGCCATCAAATGTCTCTTAAATAAACTCATCATTTGAAAGGAATAGATGGAGCAATGGTTGAATAGTTCAAAGGGTTTCTCATCATTTAACACCACCTTATTGTCTCTTTGCAAATTTCCTAGGGTGCAAAAGGGAAATTCAATACCAAAATTACATTAAGTTGTGCAGTTTCACAATTCCCAGAATGAAGAAACAGCTTTAAAAACAAGAAAACTCTGTCAGCTCTTCATCACAGAGGATTCATATGTAGAGTATATAAAGAACTCCAAAATTTAAACACACACACACACACACACACACACACACACACACACATACACACACAGCTGGAGAGCTTCTCTCCAGGTTCCACCAAGCCCCGCAGTCCCACAATCCACGTATAAAATAATCACTCAGACGCTTATATTACTTATAAACTGTATGGCCGTGGCAGGCTTCTTGCTAACTGTTCTTATATCTTAAATTAACCCATTTTTATGAATCTATATCTTGCCACATGGCTGGTGGCTTTACATGCTGCTTGTCCTGGTGGTGGCTGCAGTGTCTCTCCCTCCTTCTTCCAGTTTCCCCAATTCTCCTCTCTCTTTGTCCCGCCTATACTTCCTGCCTGGTCACTGGCCATCAGTGTTTTATTTATATAGAGTGATATCCACAGCGCGCGCACACACGCGCACACACACACACACACACACACACACACACAAACACACACACTAACCTGATCAATAAATAAATGGTAAAGCAATTGAATAGATAACTCTTAAAATCAATATGTATGGTCTACAAATACACCAAAAATGTTCAACATTCTTAGCCATTAGAGAATGGCAGGTTAAAACACTACTCAGACTTCAGCTTAACCCAGCCATAATGTAATTAAGATGAGAAACAGCAAATGTAGGCAAACTGCCTGAGAAAAAAGAACTTATGTGTACACTGCTGACGGGAATTTAAATTAGTGCAGCCATGACGGAAATCAGTATGGTGTTTCTTCAAAACAATTAAAAACAGACCATACGACCCCGCTCTACCAATTCTAAGTTGTCAGGGTTAATCTTGGCTGTTAACTTGATCAGCTCTAGAATCAACTAAGAGACATGCATGCCTCTGGGTGGGTCTGTGAGGATATTTCCTGGGAGGATTCACTGAGGGGGGGGGGGGTGGGGGGGGGGGGGGGCGCGGTGATCCTCTCCCAGAGCGGGCAGCACCCTGAGGTGATAGCCCATCTGTGGTTAAAACATAAGGGTCAGAGGAAAGAGCAGGGTGAGTGGATAAGGAAAAGTAATAGCAGGGGAAGTAGCCCAGTCATTAGAATGGTTCAATCCCCAGCACCCCTGGAGGAAAAATGGACATAGTCGCATGTGATTGTAATCCCAGTAGTGGGGAGTTGGAGACAGGTAGGTCCTTGGTGCTTACTGGCCAGCCAGGCTGGTCCAATTGACAAGCTCCAGGTCAGTGAGGGGCTCCATCTCAAAGGACAAGATGGACAGCTTCTGAGAAATGAACCCGAGATAGTCCACTGCATGTAGATACTCCCATGTACATGCACTTCTATACACACATTTGCACCTGCAAAAACCATAAACTGATGCCGGGAAGCTTCTTGTTGGAAAAGAACCCCTAAGGCATGGTTCATTCATGAAAAGGAACGTTTATATTACATGGCTTTTCAGTTGCAAGTAACTGTTAAGTCTCAAACCCGGGACAAATGGCTGAGGTGCCTATTTACCATATCAAAGCGGACCTGGCCACCCGGTTCTCCCAGCATCCCTCAGTCCCTACCTGTTACAGGGTGTGACTGGTATGCCCCGCCCCCTACCCTAGACTTCTTCAGCCCAGGGACTAGACTTCCCTTCCCCCAGCTGCCCTATATAATCCAGGTTCTTTTTGTTCCCCCTTCATCATCTTGGTCTGCTCCCCACAACCCCATTTCTCACATGGCTCAGGGTCCTGTTCACTCTGGACTCTTCCAGATGTCCCTGCTTCTGACAATGCTCTTCTTTTTTTTTATCTACAATAAACCTTCTTCTTTACCATACCTAGGAGTAGTCATATCCTTTTTTTTTTTATTCCTTTTAATTTTTTTTCATTCAGTAACAGAATCAGCTCTAGATAATGCAGACAGAAAAGGGATACTGGTAATTTACAGAATCATGGGGTCAGTCCAGAGAATTAGTTGGGCATATGCCCACTATGCTTCCGTGAATCGGTCCTATGAAGAGAACACACTCCTTGGCATTGGGCCCAGCCACTGGAGACCACGAAACCAATATCACCAGTGCACACAGGGTGTCGCTCCCCACACAGTGGCCACCGCTGCCTCCAGACATGGAGTGGAGCTGATGTCACTGTGGCCACCTTCACAGAACGGCTTGAACTTGCTCTTCCTTCTGTGTCACCAGCTTTTAGTTCTAAATGCAGTATAGAAATAAAACTAAGTTCCCCAGCTCCAGAGGTGCTGGCCACATGAGCAACTGTGTCCAAGGACATGGGTCACGTGCCAGGGCCGTGAATATCTTCTGCAAGGATGTTATTATCTTCAGCGTTACAGACTTTCCGAAATATTTACTATATATTGATGAATACAAATACTCCAAAAATGATACAAAAGAAAAATCAGTGAAATTGAAGATGAATACAAAAATGAGCACTGGATAGTGTGAAGCCAAGTGGAATAATTGGGTAATTTATGACAAAACCGTGGAGAGTCATAGGAGAGGAATGTTACTCCTTCCATGGACCTTCAGGAAGGTTAGTACCCAAATAATCCAAGACTTGCTCCCCACCCCCACCCCATGTAGACTTCCTCTTGGCTTCTCTGGAGATCCACACGATTCAGAGATGTCTCATTGAGATTCTTCCTGCTTCACATACGATCTTATTTTCCTGATGTGAATCAAGAAATGTTTCTCTTGAGGAAGGAAATTGACCTGGGCAGCATTTCCAGATCCTGGGAAGGTTCCCTGCCCTTGTGGCTCCCACCAATGCCAGTTCTGAAGAGCAGGCTTGGGTTACAATCTGAATTCTTACTATCCCAGTGCCATTTTTGCAGCATTCCTCAGGGAGAGTGGTCAATGAAAGGCCCGCCTGAGAATTTATGCTTCACACTTAGTCAAGCTGGAAACACCCCAATTGTTATTCAAGAGTTTCAGTAATTTTCCATTACCTGCCTGGAATCCGGAGTATGTCTTATTTGCTTTTCCAATGTTTTCTGTGATTTAATTAGGGCTCCCAACAGTGTTTGGAGATCACAAGATTAAGGATCTCTAACTCACTCATTTCTCTCTGAGCCAGGGAGCTATTTTATTTCAGGAAACATAAATTGGTCACCTCCGCGTGCTTTATACTAAGCCAGAGCATGACTGGGAGAGCCTGGAGTTCTGTAGTTTATACACACCCCCAGCACAGCCAATCACTTCAGTCCACAGCTGAGTCCCTTTGCTGAGCATAAATTACTCAGCTGAGGTAACAGTTGAAGAGATGTCATGATTGCCCTAGCATTCAATGAAAACTTCCTTCTCCTGACCTTCTAATTAGACTATTCCACTTGATCATACATCTAAATTAGGAGCAGAAAAAAGTCTCTCCTTTCTGGGGCATTGCTCCTCTTATGGCACATTGCATCTGCAGGACTTAACAAAATGCTACAGACAAGGGAGTAAGTTCACAGTGTACCTACAACTGAGTATTAGTTTCCTCTACGAGGCTGGGAAATTCTTAAGTTTCGCTCAACTCAGCTGCCTCTTCCAGCAGTTTACGATTCTCCTTTGGAGCTGACATTGAAGACTGCACACCCCCTTCACATGGTTATCCTGGAAGTGTCTGAGACAGTGCTCAGTCCCTCTGTCTCTAGCCTCTCAGCATGGCTGCCTCCCAGCAGCTGCCCCTGGTGATGCAAACTCTAAAACATTTGGTTTCTCAGTCACACCGTCCGTCACTCTGGGTTTTCTTCGAGCCCAGTGCGCAGACTGACACTGGCTTGCTCTGTGTGGGTCTGCTTATTTTGTTACTGTTGACGAGACTGTAATGGCAGGGACCTCCCCTGCCTTCTGCATAACTCATTCTTTGGGGCCTAGAATTGTGATTGGAAAGCACTCCACGATTATTGCATGAGCGAACACACCTGTAACCCAAGTTTTCTGCTCACCCCCTGAACACTATGATAATGAGTGAAAAACAGGGGTCGTTAGGGATTGGCATTTGATATCTGCTGGCCATTAACTGTGTAACTTTGGAAAAGTCTTAACCGTTCTGAATTTCAATCTTTTTCACAGACAATCCCGAAACCAGGCAACTTGATCCTGAAACTCAGAAGAAGCATCTGTCCTCTTGAGTCTGCTCAGAATCCGAGGCTGCTCAGAATCCTATGATTGAGGTTTGTCCTTGGTGTTTCATTGGCAGTTCATTCTATACTGACACCTGAGAAGTTGTTCACCCTAGGACGTTTCTTAAACGTAGACTCACAAGTCCCAATGATGTTCTTGTCACTGGGTCTCTAAAGCCCAGTAACCCATATGTTTAAACTTTAAGTTTAAGTTTTAACTCTTTAAGTTTAAACTCAGGGGGAGTTACCATGCAGAAGTTCTGTGTAATTGCCTTTTAATTAGAGGGGTTCTCTCTCAAGTTCCAGGAGCTCACACAGCACAGCCCTGCAAAGCTAAGGCTAAGTTGGTTACAGGCTCTGCAATCTGAGGGCTCTGTTCCTGTTCAGCATTCCAGTCACAGCCTGTGGCCTTTCTTAGGCCATGCAGCTCCCAGTGACTGTAACAAATTCCAGAGTGTCAGCTCTGCAAATAGCCTTTCAGTGTAAACTGAGTTATGGGTCCCAGTGTTCACAGGTAAAGTCTACGGTCTTACACAGGCTTGCCCTGCCGCAGAAAGGCCTAGGTGTCTGCAGCAGCCTCCCACTTTCCCACAGCTGCTGGAATTACTCCTGACAGGTTTATGAGTTGTTTTACTGTCTGGTAAAGTTTTTCTTTCTTTCCTTTCTTTTTTCCACCTTCACAAATCAGGGGAGGATTTTTTGAGCATAGTACACATCTGCCACCTTCTGGAAGATAATGGAAAGTTCATTCAGCACGGTGAGAACCTTTTTTACATGAACACGTCCAAGAAATCCTTGACATTAAATCGTTGTGAACAGCAGGAGTAGGAGAAGGGTAAGAGAGGGTATTGAGATATGATTACAAGACATTTGTGTGTGTGTGTGTGTGCATGTGTAAATGAATTGGTCAAAATGAAAAGAAAAAGTATGTTAAAATGTTATTCCAGGTTTTTTTTAATTGTTTACTTATTTATTTTATGTGTATTTGTGTTTTGCCTGTATTATGTATGTATGTCTGTGTGAGGGTGTTGAGTCCCTGGGACTGGAGTTTTGAGCTGCCATATGGGTGCTAGGAATTGAACCTGGATCCTCTGGAAGAGTAGTCTGTGCTCTTAACCATTGAGCCACTCTGTAGCCTCCCAGGTTTTGTTTCATTTTTTAAAATAGGATTTCAGTCCAGTTTTAGGTTTAGAGGAAAACTGAATAAGAGGTACAGAGATTTCCTGCATGTTCTCTGTCCTTACACTCACAACTTCCAACACTAGGAACATCCTTTCTGAGGGTGCTGTCTTCATTACCATCAATTCCCTTAGAGAGTGTAGTTTGGTATTCTCTCTTGCAGTGTATGCTGAATGTATATTGATATGTAAACATTATAACATCATGTAGAATAGTTTCAAGGCCTTAAAACCCATCTGTGCTCTGCCTGTTCACGCCTCTCTCCTTCATAACAGCTGGCAACCACCAATCATTTTACTATCACCAAAATTTTGCCTTTTGAAAAACATCATTTAGTTGGAAACACACATTCATTGTGTGACCTTGTCATATTGGCCTCTATCACTTCAAAATATGCATTTATGTTTCTCCCCCTTCTCTTCCTCTCTGTCTGTCTCTATCTATATGTCTGTCTGTCTGTCTCTCTCTTTGTGTGTATTTATGGGGGTTGAACCTCTTACATGGTAGGCAAGTACTATACTACTAAGCTGTATCCTCAATTGTATCCCTAACCCTCTTTCTGACTTTTATTTTGAGACAGAACCTTGTTAAGTTGCACTAGGCAGGTCTTGGGGATACTCCTGCCTCAGCCTCCTGAGTGGCTGAGACTCCAGGCCTGTGTTACCAGGCACAATTCGCTGTCTAGATTATTATTTATTCACCCATTGGAGGACATCTTGGAGCTTTACAAGTTTTGGAAATTATACAGAGAGCTAGCACAAACATTTTTATATTCAAATTTTGTGGAGAAATAACTTTTTACCTCTTTTTGGTGCATACTGGTATGATTGCTGGGTAGACTGATAAGAAGATATTTAGCTTCATGAGAAAATGATCATCCCTGGTGGCTGTGCCATTTTACATTTATGCTAGTGAAGACCCAAAGTTCCCGTGCTGACATTCTTGCCAGTATTTGCATTCTAACAGGTGTATCAGTATTTGCATTCTAACAGGTGTATCAGAAAAGGATGTATCCAGTTGTTTTAATAGGCAATTCCTTAAGGATATATGATATAGAACATTGTAAACAGATATTTTTTCATACCTTTGCCCCTTTTACCTGATTTCTTGTTGTTGAGTTTTTTTTTTTGTTGTTGTTGATGTTGTTGTTTTTTGGTTTTTCGAGACAGGGCTTTTCTGTGTAGCTTTGCGCCTTTCCTGGGACTCACATGGTAGCCCAGGCTGGCCTTGAACTCACAGAGATCCACCTGGCTCTGCCTCCCGAGTGCTGGGATTAAAGGCGTGCGCCACCACCGCCCGGCTGTTGTTGAGTTTTTAAGAGTTATTTGTACATATTGGATGCTGGTCCTTCATTCATGTGTCTTTTGTATTTTTCTTTCTCCTAGACTACCATTTGTATTCATTCTCTTTAGAGTGTCTTTATAAAGAAGATTTTTTTCAGTGCAATGCAGTTTGCCAACTATTTCTTTATGGTCATGACTTCTGATAGTCTAAAATGCCATCACTATATTTAAAGCAGCATAGGTTTTCCATGGGTTAGAAGAGTTCTACGGTTCCAAATTTTATATTTAGTATTATCATCTACTGTGTTTATTGTTATGAAAAACATAACTTAAATGCCTAGATGCCTCTTTCATGACTGTGTCCAATTATTCTGTAATCATTTGTTGAAAAGAATTTCACCACTCTGCTGTTTTATTTTTCCTTTGTCAAAGAGCCTCTTTCTGTCTTTGCCTGGGTTTATCTCTGAGTAGTTTGCTCTATTTATTGTTTTGTTTACATCACACTATCTTGACTACAAGAGTTTTATACTAAATGATAAAGTAAGGCAGAGCGGCCTTTGCTCTCCTGCTTTAACACAGTGTTAACTCTGGGGAAGTTTCTGACTCTGCACATAAACTTTAGAATCAGCTTATTGATGTCCAGGACAAAACGTGACAGGATTTTGATGACATTGATTGTAGAGCTCCAGTTGGGGAGACCCAGCATCTTGACAGTTTTGTACTTTTCTACTCATGACCATAGATTAGCTTTCCACTTCTTTAGCTCCCTTTTACTTGCTTTCATCAGTTTCTTTTTTCTTTCAAGATTTATTTATTAATTTCTTTAAAAATTTTTAGAATTTTTATTTATTTGTTTGTGTATCTTTTCTCCCTCTGTGTGTGTATACCAGGACTCCGAGGGTACCTGTAGAGGCCAAAAGAAGTTGCTGAATCCCTTGGAGCTGAAGTTAGATGTGCTTATGTACTATCTGATGGGTGCTAAGAACCAATCTTGGGTTTTCTAGAAGAGCAGCAGGTGTTTTTAACTAATGATCCATTTCTCCAACCCCTTTTCATTTTTATTTCATGTGTATGTATATATGCCTATATGTATGTCTGTGCACCATGTGTGTCCCTCTGCTTATAGAAGCCAGAAGAAGGTGTCAGATCTCTTGGAACTGGAGATGGAGGTGGTTGCTAGCTGTCTGATATGGTTGCTGGGAACTGAACTTGGGTCTTCTGCAAGAGCAACAAGTACTCTTGACCATTCAACCATCTCTCCAGCCCCTCATCAGAATTTTATAATTTTCTCCATGTAGACCTCATACATATTTTATTAAATGTATACTTATTTCAGTATTTAGGCATATGCTAATGTATATAAGGATATTTTCTTATTCAAATTCTACCTATTTGTTGGTAACATATAGGAATAGAATTAATCTTTTGTGTATTAACTTATGTATTTATATCTTGCAACCTTGTTTTAACCATTTATTAGTTTTATATATTTTAGTGATTCAGATTTTATTTAGAGACAATCATGTAATCTGTGAGGAAAGTCTTATTTCTTCAATTTGTATATATTTTGTTTCCTTTTTGTTATATTAGTGAGAAAATTTTTTGAAAAGCTGTAGGAAGAGCAAACACCTTTGCCTTCTAAACTTACTGGGAAAACTTGTAGTTTCTTACCATTAAATATTATGTCAGTGGAAAGAGTTATTTAGGTATTAATTTTAAATTGTTGTATGTGATTTTAAATGTGTTGTTTTTGCAAACATTACAAACTATTACCAAAAAAACTCCCATATAATACATTGGCACTTTGAACTCTGATACTTTTAGTTGAATCAAAACATATGTCTGAGAAATGCAAGTGTAATTCCCATATGGCTTATTTTATAATTTGTCAAGACTGACTTTAAATCATATGTAGAGATGGAAATACAATGGGAAAACCCCAGATAGTCATTATTCTCAGAGTATTGAAAAACCTATTATGGAAGACCAAAAAACAAAACAAAACAAAACAACAAAAAACAAAAAACTCAAACAAAACAAAATGCAATGAATGCTGAGGATAGAAACTAAAAACTTGGAAATGAGCGAGGCAATGGCAATAAAACTTGTTTTGGGGGAGGAACACAAGGTTAGTATTGCTACTGCGGAAGAGAATGTGGGAGAGGAGGCCAGAGGCTAAGGCCAGAGTGAGAGACGGGGTCTGACCAGAAGGGGCTGAATCTCCAAGGGGTGTGGATTTGTCAAAAGGGAAATAGGAAGCCGTTGAAGAATATAAAGCAGATGAACAAAAAGCGTGTATTAGGAAATAGTGCCTCGGACCCCTACTGAAATAGAGACAAAGTCTTCCTTAGAAGCCTGAACAACAGCAGAGCTCAGAATTTACCCCCAAGCATTGTTTTTCATTTTGAGTAAGAGTAAATTGTGGAAAAGAATATGAAACACGCTGTTGGCGTTTTTTTCAGTCTGCCGGGCATCAGATCATCTCTATAAGCTGGGCTAATTTGGTGTAAAACTGACACTTCAACATAGTGGAAGAAACGGTTTTTATATGTTCAGATCAAAACAGAAAGGAGGAAATGTTGACAGCAACTGTCTTCGATCACCTGGGAGACACATCTGTAGTCGGGAAGGAAAGACTGACCCCGAGTGATCATGTGATGGAATAGTCCTGGACCACCACACCTCACTCTCCAAGAAAAAGAAAAAGATTATAACAAGCTGAGCATCAGTATTAATTAGTATGTTCTTCCCAACCATAGAAACGGTAAGGCCAGCTGCCTTCCTCATCATGATAGACTATGACCTCGAACTCTGTTCCCTTAAGCCAATGGTTCTCAGCCTTCCTAAGGTGACCCTTTAATACAGTTCCTCACATTGTGGTGACTCCCCAACCATAAAATTATTTTCATTGCTACTTCATAACTGTAATTTGCTACTGTTAGGAATTGTAATGTAAACGTCTGTGTTTTCTGATGGTCTTAGGAGACCCTTGTGAAAGGGCCATTTGTAATGAGTCATTGGTTTGATTCGAGGCCTCTTGCTTCTGCTACACCCTTGATACTGGGCCCTCACTGGGACTCCTCTTGGATATCTCATTGTTGCTTTGTGTCATGGAGCTCCTCTTGCTATGGATCTGCAGGTCCGGTCCCTTCACATGCTCCAGCAGATCATAGATGAGGTGGGTGTTGGGGTGGCTCTAGTGTGCTGCCCAGGTAAAGGCACTGGGCCTGCTCTCCTGCTGGTGAGGGGAAGGGCCAGGTCTTCCACTCTCATGGCCCAGGGCCAGCTCTCTCACCTGCCACAGGTGACCAGGGGTGAGGGGAGGGAGGGCATTTCCCCCCTCACTTAGCACCACATAGCGGACGAGTGGGTCGGGATCAGTCCATCTGCTCTCATGACCCTAGCCTGCTCACCTGCGCCCCGCCTTCAGGGTCAGGTCTATTGTGCTGCTCTGTTGAGGTTCACGGGGCCGGGCCGTTCTCTCTAGTGCTGCTGCTGCTGGAGGGCAGTGCCAGTTCTCCCATTCTCAGGACCTCGGGGCCAGCCCCAGCCGACCCATCCGACCCCGGCAGCAAGGGGGGAGCCCGTCCAGCAACATTCACAAAGGAATCCATAGTTTCTTCCAGTCTACGCGTCAGTCCTCGCCTGTCAATGAAACAGGTCCATGCAACTGACATAGCTTTCTTTCTGATGTTCCATGTTCTGAAATATCTTAGAAAACATAGTGGGGGTGACGTGCCTGTCATCATATGTGTTCTTATTAATAGAGTGAGTTGGGTTACTTGGTAAAGGCCTTCCTTACTTGACACTGGAGATGGGTTCTGTCGTTTAAGACCCAGACAGGTTGAACGATTGAACCACGGACCAAGAGCTAGTGAGTAACAGAACTAGACTGAGATTTACATTTTTTTGTTGTGATGCCTACACAAGAACAGTGCTGGTGTTGTGGGGAGGTGTTGGGAGAGGATGAGAAGACGGGATGAGATCTCCTAACAGGGACATAAAGGATTAGGGGCGTGGAAAGAGGGAGAGTGGAAATACACAGAGGAGGAAAGAAACAGGGAGAGGCTGCCAACCTCCAATCTGAACAACCTCCAAGGCTGAAACAACCCAGGCTAATCCAAATCAGGCCAGGCCTTTGATTGGCCCATCCGGCGGAGTTCTCCAAGCTGTAGTTCCTGTAGTGTGCCCAGCTGGCAGGATACAAACCATTTGAAAAATATCCGGAAATTGCCACTCACCAGGGAGCATCTGTGAAAAACACTGGCCGCAAATGAGCTGGCAGAGGCTTAGTGCTCCCCGCTTGCCCTGCCTGGTGTCGGAAGGGGTTCCGGAGCTGTGTCCCAGATGGGCGGCTCAGCGCCCGGAGCTTGCTGGTTATTTTTGCAGAATGCTTCTGCAGTGCAAGAAATGTGTTCTGGAAAAGCTGTAGATGAACCAGTCTTCTACCTAGACACATAATTCTTAAAAAATATTATGTGTGTGTATGCGTTCATGCATGTACATGTGTTCAGATGGAGACCAGAAGAGGGCGTTGGTTCCCTTGCAGAGGAAGTTACAGACATTTGTGGGACATCGGGCTTGTTATATGTATGCTAGAATCTGAAGTCCGGTCCTCGTGATTGTGCAACAATAGCTCTTAAGCCCTGAGCCATCTCTCCAGCTAATGCAGTCATAATTTTCCACAGACTCATGGACAGTCTTGTAGTGATACACTACAATTCTTTCTTCAAGATAAAGGACGTCTCATCGTCATTAGCTATCTTATAAATCTGTATTCTTGCTGTAGGGGCACCCAGAGTAGTGAGAGCAAAGACCTTCCAGTGCTCTGAGAAATAATTTGTCCCTTTGAACAATCCTGAGGAAGGATAAACAAAAGATTCTCTTTCCCGGGCAAGTGGGATCATTGCAACTGACCTGCCTTGCACACATTTGCCCAGAGTCTAACACTTAAGCCATGGCCCTTTAAGAATTAAAGCTGGGAAAATCTAATGCAACATTATTTTGTCTCATCCTTTCTTATCCAGTCCCACACCATTCAACCTTTGTAATGGTCTTTTTACAACAATAGCTCTCACCTAAGGGCCAGTGATGTTCACAGGAAAATAACATATAAATATTTTGGTTTGTCTCAGAGTCCAGTCTCTCTGTCTTCTTTCAGGAGCGAGTCTGCCACTGATACCTCCTCGCCGACGGCTGTTCTCTCTCATTTTTTGCTTACTGGGAAGTACTGAGCAGTTCACTAAGAAGCCTGCTGAGTATTCCTTCAAATAGTTAAGGATAAAACGTTCTTGCCGTCTGGATCAATGCACAAACTGTTCTATTATTCACGAACGTGGTGGCCTTTCTGGTGGCTTCTGTCTATTTCGAACAAAACCACAGAGGCTGAGAGGAAGAAATGACAGCGACAGAATGACCTGACCTGGATGGTAAGATCCGTGTGTAGAGCCCCTGAAAATGCCCTGCTGGGACTCACACCAGCACGCAGGGCAGACTTTCCAAGGATCCTGTCAAGCTTTCCTCCAAGCCCTGTCCTGTGGTTCCTTCCCACAGTCTCCAGCTCTCAGCTTCCCTGAGTGGAGAGGTGTGAGAGAGAAGGGGCAACAGGAGAGCAGTGAGAATAATTAGATCTGTTAATTTCTTTAAACGAGTAGAAAGAGAATGTCTCCTCTTTACCTTTGCGCTTGTGAACACAGCCCCAAGATAGACCCAGGCTAGTGCACAGATCCTACTGCCCCTCTGACCCATATAACCTTCCAAATCTAACAAGCTCTATGGACTGGAAGATTCAAGGGCTGATCACCCCCCTTTATAAGTATCTACTAAGTGGTACTACACAGGGGGAAATTTCTAGCACCTTCAAAGAGGTCTGGTGTAGGCTCCTGGGATATTGCCCAAGTCAGTCCTGCTAACCCTGGGATTCTATCTTATCCTTTGTTTATCTTTTTTTTTTTCACATATGGCTTTATGTGTGATTGATGCAAAGCTCTTATGGCTTAACATTTTTTGATTTTATTATATTACAGAGATATAGTTTCATTTTTTTGCACAAAATATTTCTTATTTATGTGGACAGGGCCCCAGCTGCCATGTGCAAGTGTGGATTTTACGGAAGGACCCCTCCCAAGCCTCCTGGACATGGGTGGTTTTGTTGAGAGACTCACAAGCTCAAGTCTATACCAGAATAACAGAAGACAGAGTGTCATGGAGAAGGAAGGATTCTAAGATTTGAAGGTACAGATGGTGCCACACACCTATCATCTCAGCAAGTGGATAAAAGGGATTTTGATACAAGTTCAGGATCAGCAAATCACATGCTCATAGGGACACCCCCCCACACACACACACCCTATGCACAAGGATTGCAGGCCTTCCTCTACTGATCTAATCTACAATCAGATCTCAGAGCTCTATGTTTTAACTTCAAATTCCATTGATTCTGTTGGAAGTGGTCCCTGCCTGTTTTTTTTGAGAGAACCAGATAAGTTTGCTTTCAGGGCTGAGCCCTTGGTGTTGTAAAGCTCTTCCAGGAGTGCCCTGGGAATCAGCAGCTTCCGGCAGGCCTGTGATCCATGCTTACTAACACACAGAAATAATCACAGGGAATAAGCAAGGTCCACACAGTTGCATCATCATGCGTGCAAGAAGAAATGCCAGGACACTCCATTTCCTTACTGCCTAAGACTCTTCTGGCTAGATAGGTACAGATTCCACAGCAAAGGGTCCTTGGTGTAAGATTCTCTGTTTCCTTTGTATCCTGTAAGCTGTTTGATCATAAAAGCATGGAGAAAGAACTAGTTGGTGAGGCGGAGGTAGGCAGACACTGTTTTCCTGGGCTAATTGTGTGGAGGGTGTATAAATTGTCCTGTGTGGCAGTGGACCTTTAGGAGCTTATGTAGATGCTGCAAAGAACTGGAGTTCAGTTCAAGGCAAAGAAATTACCAAGGCTGCTGGAAATGAAGTGGGATCCGTGGTTTGGTTTTGAGTGCTTACCATGTGAGACCAGGGTAAAGGGGCTATGTTAATTCTCAGCTGATTTGTGTCTCTCAAACTAAATGACACAACCCAGGGTAAAGAGTCTTGGGCTTGTTGTAATCAAGCCTACGTGCAAACACAAGATTCCTCATTTGCTATGTGACTCTGGGAGTGTATTTTACCCTTTGTAGGTTAATGAGATGATCAAACAGACAGTTCATGTCAAGTACCTGGCACTATATGGTGTTTGAAGTGAAATCTGATGGTTTATTTTAAAGCTGCCTCGAGCCAGCTTAGGCCCAGCTACAAATGAACAAAAAATGTTAGACTGCTAATGCTAGTTGGTCTAACCATTCACTTCCCTAAACTCAGCTAAACTATCAACCCGCCCACACTAGAAGTTTAGACTAGAATATTACTCACAGCCAAGCTTGTCTGAAAGGTCATCTGTTGGATAAGCTTTAAGATAAACAGGGTGTAAAGAGCACTTGCTCAACTATGTTCATATCAGCATTGTTTGTAATAGCCAAAACCTGGAAACAACCTTGATGCCCTTCAACTGAAGAATGGATAAATTGTGGCACATATACACAATGGAATACTACTCAGCAGAGAAAAACAATGACATCATGAGGTTTGCAGGCAAATGGATGGATCTAGAAAAAATCATCCTGAGTGAGGTAACACAGACTCAGAAAGACAAATATGGTATGTACTCACTCATAGGAAGATACTAGATGTGGAACAAGGATGACTGAACTGCTACTCACATCACCAGTGAGGCTACCTGTAAAACAGGACCCCAAGAAAGACACGGGATCACCCAATGACGGAGAAATGGATGAGATCTACATGAACAGCCTGGAAATGAGTGGGAGCAATGAAGGGCAAGGGTCGAGGGAAAGAGAGCGGGAGATCCCACCTGGTTCAAGAACAGAGAAGGAGAACAAGGAATAGGAGACCATGGTAAATGAAGACCACATGAGAAAAGGAAGAAACAAAGTGCTAAAGAGGCCTACAGAAATCCACAAAGATACCCCCACAAAAGACTGCTGGCAATGGCCGAGAGACAGCCGGGACTGACCTACTCTGGTGATGGATGGCCAAACACCCTAATAGTTGTGCCAGAAACCCCATCCAAGAACTGATGAATCTGGATGCAGACATCCACAGCTAGGCCCCGGGTGGAGCGCTGGGAGTCTAATTAGCGAGAAAGAGGAGGGTTTATATGAGCGAGAATTGTTGAAACCAAGGTTGGATAAAGCACAGGGACAAATAGCCAAACGAATGGAAACACATGAACTATGAACCAAAGGCTGAGGGGCCCCAACTGGATCAGGCCCTCTGAATAGGTGAGACAGTTGATTGGCTTGATCTGTTTGGGAGGCATTTAGGCAGTGGTACCAGGTCCTGGGCTCGCTGCATGAAATAGCTGTTTGAAACCTGGGACTTGTACAGGGACGCTTGGCTCAATCTGGGAGGAGGGGACTGGACCTGCCTGGACTGAGTCTACCAGGTTGATTTCAGTCCTCGGGGGTGGCCTTGATCTGGAGGTGGTGGGAATGGGAAGTGGGCTGGGGGGAAGGGAAGGGGGCAGGAAGGGGGAGAACAAGGGAATCTGTGGCTGTTATGTAGAACTGAAATAGTATTGTAAAATGAAATAAATAAAAGAAAAAAAGATAAACAGGGTATAAAATGCAGAGATGAATTCCATATCTAAATTTTTTTTTTTTTTGCTGTTGCTGAGAAAAAAAGACAAGTGTAATAGACAGAAAGATAAGATGGTGCCAAGTTGTACCCTCCTGATCACTAAACAAAGGGAGGAAGGGCCATGTTGTTACATTTTATAGAAATTGCTCTTTGCCTACAGCTGCAGGGCTGCCAATCTTGACTGATGACTGACTTTGCAAGGTCATAATATAAACTGCCTGCTACTCCTGGTCTCCCCTGTTCTTGTGAGGAAATAAAAGTGTGTTTACTATGACGTAAGGAACACTGTTTCTCATAATAGGAGCTTGTGCGGTTTTTTTCTGCTTCCTGTTTCATCTGTGTTTAGTGTCATTTTAGGCTTCAGGAAAAGAAGGATGAGTAAGACCTGTGTCTCCTCAGACAGTAATGGTTGGAGACAGCTAGACGGCACGGAGTCCGGAGTGTATACAGAGATGAATGCAGGAGCAAGGGTTGGCGCTCACCGCTTTCCCCGGCAGATGATGCTTTCTATGAATTTGAACTCTTAATGCTGTTATTTGACTTCTTACGGACTGCGCTGGACTCTTTTCTAACTCAGGATTGCTAGTCATCCTTGCAAAATGTTAAGGGTTAGGAGTAATTAGGCTACAAGTCAATTCCCCTTAGTCCGATTTTTCTTTGAATCCAATAACCCAGCAATCATTTGGGCATCTTTTGATCTAGGAGTGAGTGGCAGTGAGTACCTTGGGCTGTAGAGTTAAGAGATACAGTTCACGCCCACAGCCTGTAGAAACAGGCAGACGTTGGCATATATGAGGACTCGTCGAACTTCAATGTCCATTCCAACCAAAAATGCCTTCTCATTCTTCTACATTATTATTATGTCTACCTTGGGCAATAAAGCTTATTTTGGCCTGCATGGCATTCCTTTATCTAGTGATTCTGAACACACAATATAACTTTTTCTTTCATGCTCTTATTTTAAAACTTTATTCTCAGAATTGTAGAGTGGTGATTCTCAAACTGTAAAGTTTAAACTCAAATATATACATATGTTTATCATATACATGTCCAACTATTATTGGCTAGTTTCTCAAGGCATTATATATATTACCGGCAAGACAAACATTAATGTGTAAAACATTTGTATATTAAATTACTTTGATAATTGCAATTTGAGGAGTCCCTTCATTGTCACATGGTGTGGCATGTGTTTCTTTGCATTATCTTTGAAAAAGATATGATTAAAATAGTCTCTGCTGATGTATTTTTTTCCTCCTTTTTTCATTAAGAGATTTTTCTATTCATTCTACATATCAAGCGCAGATTCCCCTGCCTTCCCTCTTCCCACCCCCTAGCCCTCCCCCACCCAACCCACCCTCCACTCCCACCTCCTCCAAGGCAAGGTCTCCCACGGGGAGTCAGCAGAACTTGGCACACTCAGTTGAGGCAGGTCCAAGTCCCTCCTCCCTGCACCAAGGCTGTGCAAAGTGCTGATGTATTTTTGTATGCTTATTAGATTTCATCATTGCAAATAGCATCCTCACCCCAGAGTCTTATGTGAAACTCCATTCTGTGAGAGCCAGTTTAATTAAAACTAGCTACTTCTAGGCCGTTTCTGAAGTTATTCCACAGAATGAATGCCCCAGGCCCCCAAAGTGAAGGGAAGGCGGCTGTGTACCTCACTGCTCTGTGAACTTTCACGCTTCACTTAGGACACTTCACACACACCACCTGTCCTATGAACCTGGCTGCCTGACATGCAAGCATCATGAATTCATCTGTAGCATATTGGTAGAACCCATATTTTCCCCTCAGGCAGCCAGGGAGTTCTCTACCCTGAGACTCCTTCTCTAGCAGAATTTCAGCAAACAATTAGAAATGTGCAGCACTGAAGTCTCATTCACTTTTCATGGCAAAAGTCCAGAAACTTCTACTTGGTATAACCATTAAAGACACATTTCATAGCTTAGAAAATAGTTGTAGAGTCTGAACACACTTTGTGGGGGGATGTGGAAGAGGAGAGTCAAGGAGGAAAGAAAGAGGCATTTGCTCAACTCACTTTCGGAAGAAGAAAAAGAAAAAGAGAAGGGAAGAAAAGAAAAGAGACATGAACCAGATATTTTTTTTGAATTAAAATAAACATGATAGTCTTGCCATTTAATCTATATATAAGACCTAAAAAAAAACTATATTTCCACAAAAGAATTCTATATATTCCTTGGATCCCTTTCTATCCTTTCTGGAACACATCTAGAACAAACATTTTAATCTTTGTACTATGAACTTTTACTATCTGGTTGAAAACCATGAACATCTTTTCAGATAACTTTTAAAAGCATAAATGGCGTATGTTGAATTTTAAAGGAGATCTGTAATATTGAAGTATTAAAAAACATCTAATACATGATATATTAATAGATTTGTTCATTTACAAATGCATTAAATAATAAGATGTGGCCGAGTGGCGGTGGCACATGCCTTTAACCCCAGCACTCGGGAAGCCAAGCCAGGTGGATCTCTGTGAGTTCCAGGAAAGGTGCAAAGCTACACAGAGAAACCATGTCTTGAAAAACCAAAATAATAATAAAATAATAATAAAAATAAATAATATTTTTTTTTTAATAATAATAATAAAAAAAAATAAAAGAAAAACAAAAACAAACAAAAAATAATAATAAAATAAAAATAAGATGTGGCAGCACTTCTATGAGAATTTCAAAGCATTGACAAATATAAACAAGTGTAAATGTGATATTTGATAACTATAATATGATTTAATATCCCTAACTCCTACTGTTGACATCACCAGTTCTGCAATGGTTGATTGTATTTTTATAATAAAAGAAAATACTGGATATAACATCCTATAGGAGTAGAGTTATAAACAATTTTTTCCATACTATTTCATTTATCTATGAATATCACTCAGGCCAGGAACCATCTAGAATGAGGTTTCCAGAACATGCCATACTGTTCTAACAGGCATCTTGCTTCCTCAGTACCGAACAAAGGAACTTTGAGGGAATGTAGTAGTCTTGTGCTTTCCAGAAGGTGTTGGGCTTGTGTTACTGAAGAATAAATTGTCTGGATTAAACCACACTTAAGTGTCTTGCTCCATTTCAAGAAGTCTGCGTCACCAAAATTTAGTTGGAAATGCCTCCAAAGAGAAACAAAGGGTTCAAGGAAACAGACTTACAAGAGGTTAAGAAGGGGCCATTCAAATAAAGAAATGTTATGGCCAAGAGTTGTCAGAAAAAATTAACTCATTCTCCAGTCTCCTCAGCCTTAAACAGGATTTATGTCATCCTCACATATCAGATGCCATGAAATTTCTGAAAATGCATCATGGATGACATGTGTGGGAAGGTGGAGGAGAATTTATCTTCTCACATAAAGGGCAGGATTATGAACCAAAGAGACATTGAAAATACAGGTTATGAGTAAAGGCTTTTGATACAAAGCAGGGATTTGACTATGGTTCTTTTATCTGAGTGGTATCCTGATAATTAGTCAAGCTTTCTTGGAGATCAAAGAATTCATTGGAAAGCCTGTGCATTGTAGATGTTTCCAATAGCTGTCACTGTTCTTATATGGACTGCATGAGAGACTAACCTGTCTGAGTCACATGCTTAATTTTTCATTGGATTTCCTTTTATCAAAGATTATTCAAAAATAGATTGATTCTATCTACAGTGAGTTAATTCTCTTTCCCTTTGCTTTTCAGATTATAACTTTGTATTGATCCTCATTTGAAAGTGATATTTGTAATAATCTTCACTGTTGTGAAGATTAATGGTCTCCCCCCAACACATACACAGGATGAACAGCAAATGCAGCCATTAATAAAAGCTTGCTTTTGCTAATGGAATAAATCAGAAAGTGACATGTGTCAAGTTCAAGGAGATTTATTAACTGCTGGTTGATTTTTCCATCCCTTTCCTCTTCTCTGCCTTAAAAGTAAAACGTCTCAGATCAGAACTGCTCTTTACTGATTGAATTTTGAAGTGGCTCCTATTCCAAACATCTCTCTTATTGACTAAAATAATATACCCAGATAACAATTTTTGCTAAAATGTAAAACTGAAAATAGTTATCTTAAGAAAAGATGTAAGGATGAAGTGATGGCTCAGAGACTAAGAGAACGGACTGCTCTTTCAGGGGACCGCTCTGGTTTCAATCCAGTTCTCACATGGTGGCTCACAACTGTCTATAACTCCAGTTCCGAGAGAGTTGATATCCTCTTCTGGTTTTCATGGACACTGAACACATGTGGTGCACAGACATGCAGTCAGGCAAAACACCTATATGCGTAAAAAAACAAATAAAGGAAGGAAGAAAGGCAGAAAAGATATGACTATCGAAAGAGATGACATATCAAAAGAGATAAAACTAACTCTCTTATGCCAGTTCAGTGTCGATGTTCTAAGAAACAATGGAAGGTGACTGGGTAGACATGAAGAGGACTGTGGGGATGGTGGATTCAGTTTTTGCCCTAGATGGACAGACGGTTGTTCATGTTGTGGTTAACTCACAAGTGCAAGTTATATAGTTGTGTATTTTCTATGTGCTCATGGTACTTCACAATAAAATATTGTAAACATGTGATAACCATAGCCATAGCCTCACTAAGGCTCATGGAAGTTGGATGACCATTTGTTGTGTAGCAGAAAAACTCTATGTCATCCTTCTCAGTATTATTGGCTAGAAAGCAAGCACATTTCAACTTAGCACATTTTTAAAATAAACATCTTACCGGGAGAAAATGACACTACCTATGTAATTATATAATGATATAGTTATGTAGTATAATAATAGTAATTACACATTACATAATTAAGTAGTCATGTAAATAATTAACAACAGCTATAATAAGTACTATGGAGTATAAGGTTCTGGGCATGTTTTTCTGTCAGGCTATTATCAGTTCACAGAGGGACAACAGTGAAGTGATAATCCAGTTACAATCCCAGTCTTGAAAAGACAGAATAACCAATTTATTAATAAAATTATTTGTAAGTAAATTAATAAATGAACAATTCCAGAGGCAAAGCCAGTTTTACCACAATAAGACCGTAAACAAAGAAAATTTTAATTCTTCCTTTGCCCTGACCATTGCCTCCATTATCTCACAAGTCACCCAATTAAGGTAGAATTCCTGACACTTTGAAGGACCTTACTTTGATCTTCAAATCTCTTATAGCTCTCTTTTCACACAAACCATTTTAGTCAAAGCTTCAGGCTTTGCCCTCAACAATGAGGTATTTCTGTCCATAATCAACAGGAGTATGACCTTTAGAATTCTTTCTCAATCTGAACTCAGTCACCTCTTAACTTTTAGAGTAGATCTGCAAGGCTGTGTAATTCTGTGACTCAGATAGCTGGACCTTGAGGACCCTGGTGGCCAAAAGAAATAAAAGAACACAGAGGGAATGGATTGTGCTACCCACCTCCCCAAGTCAGCTAAGTACACATTCCTCTGGTTTTTGCTTGGGTTCAGCTATTGGGCCAGTGATTGGAGAAATAGAATGAGTTAGGAATAGTTCTCAAGGGTGACTTGTCTGTTGTTTGGGAGACAATTGGCTGTGTCTACTGAAAGGCATGGCTTCTATCAAGAGGGCTTCCTGTTTGGCTACCTCTTGTCTTTCTAGGAATCACTCGTCCCACTGGCCCTTCTGAATTCTTGTTCTTGTTGGTCTTAGTGTTCCACGGTTGGCTTCCTTGATCACCACCAGACCATTGTATGTGTTCTCATTATTGCACCCTCTTAAAATTCTCCAACTGAGTGCATGGCATCTGTTTAATGCTGTGAATTTGATGGACCCAAAAGCCTATCCACAACCACAAAAGTGAGTAGACATCCTAGTATTTTGTGGGATTAGTGTAAGAGTTGCTTTATAGACTGGTGTCTGATGCAAAACAGAAGTATTTGAGCCCTTCTTTTTGAAGGTTTTGAGGAAGAAAATAGATGCTGTGGAACAATCTTTTTGTACACTGTGAATATTTATTGCTCTCATTGTTAATAAAGAGCTGACTGCCAATAGCTAGGCAGGATTTTCATGCAGAGAGAACTCTGGGAAGAAGAAAGGCAGAGTCAGGAGTCACTTCCTCCTGGCACTGAGAGAAACAAGATGAACATGCCATGCTGAAAAAAAGATACTGCCACGTGGTAGAGCATAGATAAGAAATATAGGTTAATTTAAGTTGTAAGAGCTAGTTAATAACAAGCCTAATCTATCAGCCAATCATTTACAATTAATATTAAGTCTCTGTGTGGTTACCAGGGATCCAGCAGTCCCAATGAAAAACTCTATCTACAAGCAGATATAGAATCACTTCCTTCCAGGTCACTAACTTGTTCTGTCAATGCCCTTCACAGAGAGAAAGTCCAAGTTTAATGGGATAGTACAAAAGATGAGATCAGTCTAGACTGAAGTAGATATAGAGACCTGAGAACATAATCTGAATCCCTGGTCTGGTCACTCGCAGACTTTGTAGTTATCAATACAATAACCTCCATTGCTGTGGGTCCCTGGCAAGGCAGAAACATCATGATGGAAGCAGAATGGAAGAAATCTATGCACCACAGGAAAGTGAAGAATTTGAGGGAGAGAGAAAAGAGGAGGAAGAGGAGAGGGAGAGAGAGGAGAGGAGAGGAGAGGAGAGGAGAGGAGGAGGAGGAGGAGGAGGGGGAGGAGGAGGAGGAGGAGGAGAGGATACCTCCAAAACTCTGCCCTTAGTGACCTACTTTCTCCAAAAAGGCACACTAAATAATAATCTATTTAGTTATGAACTCATCAACATGCCAATACTCTAACAAAGTTAATATACTCATGATCCAGTTACCTCTCAACAGTACCAGCAGCTGGAACCAAATCTTCAACACCTGAACATTTAAGGGGATGCTTCATTGACAAACCACAACAGCAATCATTTCTTACAACATAACTAAGTATCCTGACCAGATACGGAGGCAAGCTGGTGGTGGCTTCAGAAAGCATCTGGAATGTTCGCTCAAGACCATGCAGATTACACTGGCTGCCATGTGCTTCCACTCTGGAACTGTCCTGGGTGTGCTACAGGATGGCCCTGGAACTACCTCCTCCCATCTACTCAACTTCAGGGAGCCGAGTTAGTAGAGACACACAGAAAGGTCTAGATGATTCATAGCCACCCATGGAAAAATAGTAGAAAAATCTGACACTTCACAAAATCTTCCAAGACCAACCAAGATGGCAGCCCCAGCAGAGCAAGTAGGCACCATCTGGATTCTATTCTTGTGCCATTCTCCTCTCTTTAGAAAAACTTCGTTTTTTACAGTTTTTTCTCAAACTGGTGTTTCCATTAGTCCTGGAACAGACTCTTGCAGTCCATAGGTGCACAGCTCTCCTAGTTTCTGTGATAAGCACACAAATGTGATTCGGTGGTGACCCTCTCAGAGTCTGCAATGTCCTAGGGAAAAGGCAGACACACAGTGAGGCGTGTCAACTCATTTTGTCCATGTTTGCACAGAAATAGGCAACGTTAGTTTTAGTGAGACTGGTTCACAAATAGAACTTAAAATGCCATGTTGGTATTTTTGTTTCCTAAACATGATAGCTTAAGGAAGAGGAGTCCCTCAGTTACTTACTCTGAAGGCCATTACTGCAGTGTGTAACCACTTCTATTATGTGACTGACTACAAGATCTTAGACTAAAGCCATGTTTTCTAATTAGTTCTGCAACTCCTCAATTCCATCATCACAATACAATGAGGGGGTTAGCTCAAGTGCTGCTTTGGGGTCCCTAAGGCTTTGAACTTCCGTCTTTCTCCATGCATTGCCTAATTACCTGCATTAGTATTTATTTTGTTTACATAAGTCAATATGTTTGTTAGACTTTTCTAAACAGCTCTTTCCTTAGCAAATATTATGAGTGTTGCTTTTGCAATGGAGATATTAATAGGTCAGAGAGAGGAATGGGGCCATGCACGGCAGGACACAGATTATACAATAAACAAGCCAGGAGAAGGCTTCCTGGTGAATGCAGAGAACCCTGGAAGATTGTAGGAAGTTGTAGGAAAACAACATGGGGCAGCACTACAAAGGAATGGTGAAGGGACATCACACACACACACACACACACACACACACACACACACACACACTCCTTGCATTCACAGAGAGAGCACTCCTCAGGCAGCCGCTGTATCAATACCCTTCCACACCAAAGCAAAGAGTGGAAATTTCCAGCAGGCTGAAGTCAGTTTCTACTTGTTAACCCCCTGCCTCCTGAACGTGAGCAAGGCTTTATGGTAGCTGCAGTCTGCCTATGAACTTTGCCTTAGGAACTGTAAATTTTCCACGTCTTTCTGTTTCTGAGTGCTCCCTCTGCTTGCTTTGAGTTGAAAAACTTCCTCTTCTAATAATTAAGCTTTATTGCTATTGAGATTATAATGAGATAACTGGACAGCTTTTTAAAGTTGCATTTTAAGAACACCAGTGTACAGTAGTATTAATAGCAAGCCAGAGCATGTGTCCCTTGATGCTTAGTATCTGTGTCCTCTTAGAAAAGAGAGTATTTTCTGAACTGGTGAAGAGACTAGATAAAACTGTCAACATCATTATTCAGCCTGGTTACCTGGTAAGACTCTAAGGCTCATGAGGGTTTCATTAGTGGCTTTTGAATTTCCCTCCTTTCAGATAGATAGCAGCTTGGGAGTTGAAATGCTCTGAACTTTGATTCAAAGAGTTCCTGGTTTGGGCCCTTAGTATCAAAGTTTTGTAACCACACAGGTGATAGCAAATCCACCACCTCAATAAAACCTGGAAGAGATGACAGCGGTTTATTGAGTACTTTGTAAGGTACAAGGTATTATCTTCAGCCTTGTTTTACATTTGAGAAAATGGAGTTTAAAAAGGTCAATGCTTGCTTGAGATCCAAGGATTATAAGATCAGCTCTTGCATTTGAGTCCAGGTCATATAAAGGCCAAAAATGGATCTTTCTTTCTTTCTTTCTTCCTTCCTTTCTTTCTTTCTTTCTTTCTTTCTTTCTTTCTTTCTTTCTTTCTTTCTTTCTCTCTCTCTCTTCCTTCCTTCCTTCCTTTCTTTCTTTCTTTCTTTCTTTCTTTCTTTCTTTCTTTCTTTCTTCCTTCCTCCTTCCTTTCTTTCTCCCTTCCTTCATTCCTTTCCTTCTTTCTTCCTTTCTTTTTATTTTTTCAGTGTGTGTTTGTCCTTGTAAATTATGTATGTGTATATGATGTACATGTGTATGTGTACATGTATGTAATGTCCATAGAGGCCAAAAGACGGTGCTGGATACCCTAGAGCTGGAGTTACATAGGCGCTGGGAACCGAACTTTTGTCCTCTGGAAAAACAGTAAATGTTCTCAACCACTGAGCCATCTCTCTTTTCCCTAAAATGGAGTTCTTAACCACTACATTGTCCATATGAAAAGCTTGTTATTAGGGTTTGGGGTACTTACTAACTAGAATAATTTTTCATTATTATTTTTATTTTCTATCACTTCTCCTCTCCCCCAACACCCCAAGTCACCCAGTTGCACTAAGGATAAAGATTACACCAAATAATCGATCCTGTCGTTTAATTATTTCTTGAGATCCCACTTTATGCTTGGCACTCTGCTAAGTTATGGGAAGAACTTCGGAGATTAATATCCAAGCTCACCAATGGCTTTACAGTCTTATGGAAAGGTAAATGTATTTACAGCCAGAGCTAGAAGACAACCTTAGGCAGAGTGTGATAGCGTCATAGAAGTGTTAAGTGGCCAGGTGAAGAAGAAACCCATTCAAACAGGAGATCTGAGCTGTTTCAGGGAATTCTTGAATTGGACTTTAAGGGGAGGCTAGGACTTTAAAATCAGGCCACATACAGAGAACAAGAAACAGCAGGAACAAAAACAGCTTGGACACAGCTGGAATCCTGAGCTTACAGGGAACACGTGCTTCTCCAGGGTGACCTCCCAACATGCCATGGGGTACTCTCAAAACTACAGGGCTCAATGTAGTTTCCTTTTCCCATCCAAAGTCACAGTTGTCTAAAAAGTCTACCTTGTGGTGGGAAAAATCTTGGAGTAGATGTAGGTGACAAATTGCCCTGTTCCCAGCATGTCACAGGCTGACCTATATCACAGGAAGGACCTGCTGTGTTATGCTGTGTAGCATAACTCCTTGTATGTTCCGTTGGTGGCTATTTCGATTGCCTGGGCTTCTATCCAGGCTCATAGAAATGCAAGTGATATTAATTTTTAGATATTTTAAAGGGGGAAATCCCTTTTAAAGGGCTCTCAATATCCTGAAGTCCTGTAGATAAATTGAACTGTGTGTTGTCTGTTATATACAACAACAAACTGCAAAGTTAAAGTTAATTGCTTCATAAACTGCATCTGGATAATTCCATAAGTGGGAATTTACTTTGACAGATGATCCCTCCTGTTATTTTTATGGAGTCTTAAACTAAATATCTGCTTTGGGAGGAAAAATAGAAGCTGTTTTTGATGTTATGTGCTTTTAATAACCCTGCAATGATTCACAAGAGCATAAATTAGTAGTGACCTAGTGGAGTGCAAGGATGAGCTGGTGTATGGAGCAGGAACTGTGGAGAAGGGAGCAAGCTTACCTTTTAAGTATGTTCATTTTGGATTCATGTGAGTGTTAGACATCTTTGAAAACTAAGCCAAGAAATAACAACAACAACAAAAAAAAAACCCTACCTTCAAATGACTCCATCTCTGCTTTTGAAAAGACATAGACATTTCTGGAAGGATGGCACTTAGGAAATACATCTTCCCTTGCAATGCATCCTGCAGGGAGGAGCGGGATGTGGATCAGCGAGCAGGGAACAGATGGGAGGGCACCTTCTGTTCATTCACCTGTGGAATCTTCTTATGTCTGTGCCCTGTACATGCATTGCATGCTTATGAATAAATGTAATAGTAGCAGTAACTCTGAACAAGAATGAGCGCTCTGACAGCTGAAGGGACAGAGGGACCAACCAAAACTGCACCCGAACCCTTAACAAAACCTGTTCCTCATCACACTGGGAATGTCTCTCTGGTTTAAAGACTGTTTTCCCCACTTGACTCCTGTTCAGAACCCTTAATTTGACCTTAACTTGTTACAAAAATGCTTTCTTTTCTGTTTGTCTAGGAAGGGCCACATATTAACCATTGATAAGCATTTACAATCTAACGAACAGGTAAATGCCACAGTGGAAATATTCGAAGGGAAGCAGACATATCAAAGAACACAACACCCACATCTTACCTCTCCCCAATTACTAAATCTGTGGTGTGTTTAAAGGAGAAGAAAGGGTCTCAGGAAAAGGTTGTATTCTTTTTTTAGATTTATTTATTTATTATGTATACACTATTCTGCCTGCATGTACACCTGCATGCCAGAAGAGAGCACCAGATCTCATTACAGGTGGTTGTGAGCCACCATGTGGTTGCTGGGAATTGAACTCAGGACCTCTGGAAGAGCAGCCAAGGCTCTTAACCACTGAGCCATCTCTCCAGCCCCCAAGGTTGTATTCTTTTGCATCTTTGTTTTCCAGGTTTTGCCCCCATCCCTAGGAGATCATATGCATTTCAGAACAAAGTTTAGAGCGGCAAGGAAAAAGGGTAAAGGTCACTGTGTCCCTCATATGGGAAGGGGACCAAGAGAAGAAACAAAGTGTGAGTGAGAGATTCACCTTGACAGATCAATTGTACTGTTCTGAGAATGGCAGCAAAAACAGGGCATGCCCAACTCTTTGGGCAATAGAGCAGAAAAAGCCTGTCTGTTGTGGGGCACTACTGGATGAAAGCCAGCCCTGTTTACTGGCAGGTGGCGGATGCGGTGGAAGAAGAGAGCAGACCCAGGATGTCTCCTGTAAACAAGCCGTGCATATAGTGTTTTCTGGAGAATTCCTCAGCACAAAGGAGTCCCTCCAGTGATAAGACATCTGTGACATAAGGGGTTCTTTTTTGGAATCCTCAAATAATACTACGTAACTAACCCCAATTTGACAATGTTAGAGACGCTATGGGTGTAGTCGGAAGTGGCCAAGTCTCCAGAGACTCCTGCGGAGTAATGTACCGTGGCGTAGTGAGATGAAAAGATGGCTGAATACTGAAGTTCTTGCCATCTCACCGTTTTCTAGAATCTTCCATGGCCACCGAACCCTCTTGGGTCCCCATCCCCACCTGCTTCCTAGCCCATGCCAGAGGCACATAGGTCCTGAGCACAGTGAATTATGTGGCACCCTCCAGATCCCTGCTATTCCTTCTTGAGACAAACTATATATACATGTGTATAGGGAGGGCAGGAGACCGCAGATCTCATCTTTCAGATCGCGTTATGAACAGCAGAGGCAATTTTTCTTGTAACTGCCTAAGACTGTTGCTTCCGGACACCAGTCTGAGACCTCGGGGCACAGGAGTGCCTGAGACAATGTTTCCTTGCTTGTTCGTTTCTCCAGAGCCTATGGCGGTAATCAGGGGTGTCAGTTGATTTTAGCACTGGAAAGTTCATCTCACTCTCTGGGAACAAATCCTCAGCTGGTAGGGAGGGTAGGACGGCTCAGTCATAAACCCCTGCTCCATCATTTAGACTCTTGCTCTAAGCATTTGGGGAAGAAAATATTTCTATCAGGCCCTCTTGTAAAATTTCATTTTATTAGTATAAGCTTCCAAGCTTTTGCTCTTGGATTCCTACCTTGGGGACTTTGTCCCGTCTCAGGCCCTTTAAGGTGGGAGACATAAGTTTCTGATACACTGTCCCCAACATGATTAGCTCAAGACTTAGTCAGGGTGAGGGTAATCCTGGAAGCATGATGTAGTTATGTCAGTAAATCCAGTTTCAGGGAAGCTGTTTAGGAAAAAAAACATAAAAAACAAAAGATGACATGGTGGCTCATGGGGACTCCAACTGCGCTTCCGGAAAAAGTTTTCCTGCTTATGTCCTATCAGAGGGTGGGGCCTTGGCTCCTTCACATTTCAAGTACATGTTTCATTCATTTATCCATAAATACATCCATTAATTCATCTAGTAAATGCTTTCTGGGTACCTGCAAATTATCAGGCACTGTAGTAGATGTTGGAGAAACACAGTGAATAAATGCATGCCTCCAGCTTGAGCATCTGTGAGTTCTAAATTCTTTAGGAAATCTTGGTTAAAAGGTGAAGGGTGTGTCTGGGGTTAATATGGGAAGAATTTGTGGCATTTGCTATCATTTTGCATCCTCTGACTGACTCCGTAAAAATAACATACATCATGTTTAAGGAGATGGAGGGCTACTTCCTATCTAGACTCAAGTGGAAAGTTACTGGTATGCTCAGAAATGAGCTTACATAATTATGAGCTGAGCTCAGACGAACTATAGTCGTTAATTTCTGGAATTTCCTTGGGCTGTGAGTAAACTGCCGTTTGACCCAGGTTAAATATGATGCTCCCTTAAGTGGAAAAATACACAGACGGTGGAAATTTTATGTTATTTACCAACAGGAAACTGAGACCTCCTACATGACTTTCTGACCAGAAGGTTGCTCAGTCCACCATTTTCCCAATAGGTCCTAGCAGAATGACTTCAGGCTTATAGTGCATAGGTTATGATTTAGAGTTCAGTCAGTCAAAACACAGGTCTGAAATCTAACTCCAGTCCTCACTAGCTGATGAGAAACTAAGAAGTGTTGGGTATCACTGAGTCTCAGTCTTATCAACAAATGGATGTAATAATACCTCTCATGCAGGACTGGAAGATTTAAAAATATATTATGCAAAGGATGTTCAGCTTGGTGCAGGGTTAGAGCTCAGAGCATGTTAACTGTGGGGGTGGCGATAAGGTGAGAGTGGGATGGAGTGTGAGAAATTTTTTCTCAGGGATTTCTAGGCTGGAGTCACTTTACCTCTGGTTGACATCCTTGTATCACTTCTGTCCACACAACCTGTCGTCCACCTCACTCTTTCTCAGCTACTTGAAAGTTGTTTGAGAACATGGAGATCTTCAGTTATTTAACCGGAGAGCTGCCCACTGGTAGAGTGTCCATACGTGAGGATGGGCTGTGGGTGGGCAGTTCTTGAGGGTCCATAAAATGAGCAGATCCGGAACTTCGCTGGATGAATCTGCTGTGTGAGGCTAGTTGAAGGTTGTTCATGGAAGGTACCTCTAGCTAATGCTGTCTTCTCTTCAGCATTAGTAACTATCCTGACCTCATCTGATGCCAGTGGGATTCAAACCAGTCAAAAGTATCCAGCAGGATTACAGGGAAGGAAGCAGGAGCTCGGTTGCTTCATCCTTTGTTGTGGCCCTGCTCTGGTGACATGCTGCCCTAACCCAGAGGGATAATACTGTTGATGAGCTCAAACTCATGGCAGAGGGTGGGCAAGAGTCGCTTTTCTTCGTAGGTGTGGCCAGAAAGCACTGCTCCCATGTAGTCACCCACTGGCCTTGGCTCTAACACTCTTTCTATGTCCTTATCAGCATAATCACTGAACCTTGGGAGGAAAAGCATGAGATATACATGTTTTATTTAGAACTGAAATTTTACTTCCTTAACAAGTATTTTTCCAAGCCACAGCCCCTGAAACAATATATGCAGGTCTGGCAAAACTTGTAGCAAAACTCCTATATTGTAGTAAGACCCTCTACTACCATTCTTTACACTAATTTTTTTATTATCACTGGCGCCGTTTCATCCCTCGATTATGAATTCACAATGGCTGCAACATCATGCACAAGATCTGCAAAAGTCTAAGCTAAACCAAATCCCATCATGGAGGAAGGGGTTGGTTCCCATAGCCATAAAGATACCAGCAATTGAGAGATGCTGGGAAAGAGAGATGGTTTTCTCAAAGAGTAGCTCCTGATAAGTCAATCACTCTCCAGTGGAAGGTCACTCATTCAAAAACATTTGGGTGGCATAAACTGGTCTTGAGAGGTTTTAAAAAATGATGTTGAGTTAGTGGGTAGGGAAGAGGGATGAGATCTGGGAAGAGTTGGAGGAAGGGGTAAATATGATTAAAGCACTGTGTGCAAAACTCTCAAAGGACTAATACAAAATTTAAAATACTTGTTAGCTATAAGGCATGTAATAATTGAGCACAAATGTGGTCACCTCTTGCCTGGGAGAAAGTTTAGGAATCACAATAGCTGTCAATCATTAAAAAGTATAAAATAGTAGGGGAAAGTACCCTAAAGAAGAACTAAAGTCAAGCATCTAGCACAACCCGAATTGAAGAGTAAGCCAGAATGAATGCTGAAAGAAAACAGCACGCTTGGTCAGCATAGGCAGGGTAAAGTATTTAGATAAATTAATTAATTTAATCAAACAGGCCACTGATTTGACAGGGATTGAGTGAAATAGCACAAGTAGAACTCAGGTTGCCGGAGACTCTGGAATGACAAAGGAAGTGAGGAGATGTAGATAGAGCAGCATTTCATATACAGGACCCCTCATATGACGATCTATGTGGATGTTGTACACAATCCTTATTTCTGAAGAACTCACCTTGCTGAAATGCACACGTTTCTTCTTCACTGACCTAACTTGCCATGTGGGGTGAGAAATAATCAAATCTGGACCTTTAATTTGAGGAAGTGTCCACATAACAAAGCATCCCTGACTAGATTCTTTAACTACTAAATGCATTGCACCGCCCTTTGAGAATAAGGTCGAAGAAAACTTCGACCATTGCAGTCCTTGCCCACAGGAATGAGCTGGCACTGAGTCCTTTGCAAGGTAAGCTTGGAGCCTACTCAGACATGGAGTAAGGAAGCTCATATTGGCTGTGAGGAATAAAACTAAGGCATCATAGCCAACAGCCCTGGATTAGCTTCTAGTAAAGGCAAACTCATGACTGACCACAGAGGCAGGAAAGGGTCTCTTGATCTGCCCTGTAGAGACATGTGTTGCTCTTGGGGTAAATGGAGAAGATAATTAGTGCGCTCAGTTCTACAACATGGTCAGAGGCTCTACATAAACAGAGAAACACCCTGGTGATGTTGGAAGGCAGGTCTTGCCTCCTGTTAAGTAATCACAGCTTCAAAGTTGTTTATGCAGATCAGCCATTAAAATGCCAAGAAAAATATTTCCATGATCATTTATTTGTTCTGTTTCACAGAGCCAAGAGTCCTAGGCTATCACAACATCTTAGTGTCTTCAAACTCTTTGTTAGTACTTAGTCTTTTTCTGTGACTTAACACAATCACTGTCCTTGTGTGTGTGTGTGTGTGTGTGAGTGTGTGTGTGTGTGTGTGTGTGTGTGTGTGTGTGTGAGAGAGAGAGAGAGAGAGAGAGAGAGAGAGAGAGAGAGAGGCTGAACATATAGGATAGCTTTTAAAAGCAGCCAACTGACTCTAGTTGCTGTCCGGGACAAGATTCTATTTATGGTTATCTCCATTTTACTAAATAAGACCTCCCATTTATAGTAAAATTCCCTTTGAACTAATAATTAGGAGAAATAGTGATGTTGTTTAATCAAGCACTTCTTGGCACTCCCTTTATCAGAAGTTAACATCAATTTTCCTTTCCCCCTGGTCCCAGGCTGGTCTCAAGTCCTTCTTTGATCAATAAATACAGTAAAAGTTATACTGTGCTAGTCACAGGCTTAGGCTTTAAGGATGTCAGCATCTTCTGTCTTTGTTCCCTCGTAGGATTTAGCCACTTTATAAAGTGGTCCAGATGCCTTGCTATGGAGACCACAGGGAAAATAATGATATGTATGTTGTTCAAGACATCTTAAAGAGTGGTGTGTGTGTGTGTGTGTGTGTGTGTGTGTGTGTGTGTGTGTGTGTGCGCTGTGTAAGGAAGCTCATATTGGCTGTGAGGAATAAAACTAAGGCATCATAGCCAACAGCCCTGGATTAGCTTCTAGTAAATGCAAACTCATGACTGACCCAGGCAGAGTAGTAGAAGACCCAGTCAACTGCAGAAGTATCAGAAACAACATAGTTTTCACTTAAGCCAACGAGCTTTGGAGATGTTTGTTACACAACAAATACAACTGAAATAGAAAATGAAAGTGTAGACCACGTGCAGCTAGCTTTGGATAAGTTTGTCTGAGGCCATGAGAGTCGCAGAGACTGATCATCATGGAGGCTGAGAAAGTAGTGAGGATTTGCTATTAGAAATCAGAGGAGGCAAAATTCCTACTCTGCAATGCCGAGTTCTTTGACCACACTGTTGACTATGGCAACTTATTAATGCATGTATAGATCTGGCTAAGGAAATGTTCAGTGGAAACACTCAAAGTGACACTTGGCTTCTTTGAGTGGCCCCTGCTAAAGAAGGGGAGGACAGAATCCAGCTGCAGGAGAAAATTCTTCCTTTTAGAAACAGAATAAAGAGGAAGGTTTCAACCCATGGATTCACTGGATCCACTAGATAGAAACAAGGCTATGTTTACTTAAGGAGGCAAAGGGACTGGTCTTCAGGCAAAGGCCACATTCAGAGTTCCCAATAAAGATCAACATTGGTTTGTGGTACACACCCCTTTGTTAAAACTTCATGGGTCTTAAGAATGTTAGATTCAAAAACTTCAAAACATTTCTCCACAGTACCCTGACATGCAGTTTCTAAAAAGACAGTTGTATCGAGGGAATCTATGCCTATGATTTCCACTTAATGAAGTGAATTAAGAACTTAATGTGCCAAAACATGCAAAAGAGAAGTTTTAACAAGAGCACCACTATCCTGGACTGAAAGAGATAGCATAGGGAAATGTAGAGATGGCTCAGCAGTTAAGAATATTTGTCATTCTTGTAGTGAACCCAAATTCAGTTCCCAGTACTCACATGGTGGTTCACAACCTGTGTAACTCTGGTTCCAGGGCATCTGTCACCCTCTTCTGACCTCAGGTAATAGGCGCACATGTGGTTCACATACATACATGTAGGCAGACACACGCATAAAAATAAAATAAATGAATCTTTTTAAAAATGTGAGCAAGACATAGTGTAACAGTACGAGATACAACAGAACTTGTGGGATCCGGACTTTACATAAGCAACAGCCAGGCAAGTACATCTACTCAGCTACAGAAGCAGAAAGGTGGGCCTTGGTTTACGGAAGAGGAGGGGGGCTTTTCTTTGTGAGCAGTGTTTTGGTGATGGGTGGGTGAGCATAAAAACAAGATAAAGAGGGTAGAAACAAGGGGCTGGAGAGATAGCTCAGCAGTTAAGAGCACACACTGTTCTTCCAAGGGACCCAGGTTCAATTCCCAGCACCCACATGGCAGCTCACAACTGCCTGTAACTCCAGTTCTAGGGGACTCAATACCCTCACACAGATAAATATGCAGGCAATACACCAATGCACATGAAATAAAAATAAATTTTAAAAAAGAGGGTGGAAACAAGAGCCACCAAGAACAACATAAACATGAGCCCAAGAGTGAAATGGGAGTGAAGAAGCTGGCTCTAATCTAGAAATACCAGCATCGTAGCATTAGCATTAGATCCTTTGTCCAAGTAGATTTGAAAATTACTATGGACCGGTGACTAGTCTGGACTGCTCTTCTGTCACTTTGTGAATGTGAATGTGTTCTACTGTTCATTTTCACTTGGGCCTTCGTCCTCTGCTGAGCTTTGGGAAGGCACAGAGCTTTCCTTTTTAATTCAGAAGTCGGTTGGTGCCACATGCATAGTGGCTGTACTCAGGGAATGGTAATTTTGGAGCTGCATTCAGATCTGGACCTGATTCTAATAATGAAAAAATACTGGCTTTTAAGCCTGGTCAGATGTCATCATAGGATGAAGCTTTTGAGGATCTTGGGAAAGGATGATGTACTTCGCACATGGAAAGAATATAAATAATTTAGAACCACAATATATTAAAGGTGGTAACAAATTTTGTACTTTCATTCATTTAAGAGATGGTGTTTATTTCTCACTCCCTTTGGTGTGGCTGACACTGCAAATTTATTTATCTAGTAGAATGTGGTACAAGCCTAGTCTAGCCTAGTCTAGACTTGAAGAATTAACAGCCTTTGTTTGATGGAAGTCTTGGGACACTGTGTAAGGAATCTAGCTATCTTGATGGAGGGACCATATGGCCAGCCCCAAGCTACTGTGGCCATTCCAGCTAAAATGCCAGGCATGCAGTTAAACCCCATTGGGATGTTTGCTTTGAGACTATTATTTTGTGAGGAAGCCAGGCTGGCCATACTGAGATGCCACATGGAGAGGAATGCAGATGTGGTTGGTATCTGTGAGCTGACTGACACCCAGATGTAGTTATAGGCATAACCTTAGACAATATTATAAGAACTATTATTCATTCACAAATTCACTAAAAACACTTGTTATTATTTTAGGCCACTACATTTGGAAGAGGTTTGTTTTTATAAAAATGGATAACTGATAAATTATTAGCTGCAGTTGGCACATTCTAGACGTGCGATCTTAGCTGAAATACCACTTAAAGTAGCTTTTGTTTATATTAGAAGGGGCTTTCCCCTGTATCTCAGGATGACATTAACAAATCAAGCCTAATATTTGTTTGTTTTGTTTAATTGTTGTTCAGACCAAGACGTTCTGGTTTTCTCTCTCTCTCTCTCTCTCTCTCTCTCTCTCTCTCTCTCTCTCTCTCTCTCTCTCTCTGTAGTTCAGGATGTCTTACTTCAAACTCTTGATTCTCCTACTTCAGGCACCACACCGGGTGATCCCATGATTCCAATGTAGTGTAGAAAGAAAACTTTTATTCTACTTATTTTGTAATTATGCCTGGATGGGAAAATTTACTCAACAGATATTTACAAGATTACCAAGCTTAGAGAGGCAGAAAACCACCAGGAATGGTGGATTTTGATTACTTAAAAATAACCCAATATTATCCAATTTAATAATATACCCAACCCTGGACAATAGAGAAAGGAACTTCTTCAGTTTTCTGGAGGAGTTCATGTAGGATACATAGTAAATCTGTCTTAAACATTTGGTGGAATCCTCCATTGAAGCCCTCTGGGCATGAAGATTTCTTTTTTTGTGAGTTTTGAAATTATGAATCAAATTTCCTTAACAGTGTTGAGACTATTCAAATGGTATCCTTCATGTTGAGTGAGCTGTCTTTACTTTTGCTTTACAAGGAACTGATGGATGTCAACTAAGCTTTCAGAATTTCTGCATAGAGTTGTGAGCACCATTTCCCAGTTATCCTTCCAACCTCCACAGGGTCTGCAATTACATCGCCATCTTTATTTTGAGCACCAACAATTTCCATTTTCTCTTTTTGTCAGTCTTAGAGTTTGTCAGCTTTATTGGTCTTTTCAGAGCACCAGCTATTTTCCTACAATTTTTGTTAGTTCTTTGAGAATTTTGTACAATGTGTTTTGACAATATACATCCCCTCTCCCAACTCCTCCCAGGGTCCCCCTCCCTTTTCTTCCCACCCTATCATGTGTTCTCTCTCTCTCTCTCTAGCCTATCAAGTACAGTTTGTGCTGTTTATATACTCTAGGTTGTGTGGCCATCAACTAGAGCGTGGTTGACCTATCAGGGCACACACCCTTAGAGAAAACTGACTCCCCTTCCAGCAGTGGTCAATTGTCAATAGCTCTTTAGTTTAGGGCCAGAATTTTATGTTCACATCCCCACTTGATGCTGGCATTTTGTCTACCTTGAGCTTGCATGCCTTGTGCCTGCTGTCTTAACTGCTGTGGTTTCGTATGTATATCTGTTCTGCTACGTGTAGAAACCACTCTTTCCTTAATACTTCTCTACCACCTCTGGCGATGGATAATCTTTCATCTTTCCACTCTCTCTTCCACAATAATCTATGAGTTGGGAGGAAGGAATGTGATGCAGATACTCCATTTATGAATGAACATTCCAGAGTCTCTTATTCTCAATGCCTGACCAGGTGTGGGTCTCTGTGTCAATCACCATCTACCGCAAAAAGAAGCTTCTCTGATGAAGGTTGAGAGAGGCA
Organism: Peromyscus leucopus; assembly: GCF_004664715.2. NCBI lineage: Eukaryota > Metazoa > Chordata > Mammalia > Rodentia > Cricetidae > Peromyscus > Peromyscus leucopus. Next base: position 23,893,145 of record NC_051072.1, on the reverse strand, counting down.
TCAATTTATGGATGTAACAAAAAGACATCAGGAGTTAGTTTGATTATATGTCCATTTAACAGAATAATAGTAGTAGTATATTCTCCCCTGGAACCTATGATCTGTCTATCTAGCCACAGGTTCTTGGCCTAGTAATACTATCAGGTATTAGACCCATCTTGAGGAGTGGGTCTTAAGTACAATCAGAAAGTGGTTGTTTCCTCCAATTACATCCATGCCTTTATTGTACTCGTGGACTTGCCTTGTCTTGCCAGTCATGATTGCAGCTTGCAGCACTCATAGCTCAGTAAGATTAATGATTACTTTTCCTCTGGTAGCCACGAACAGCCCCTTCTAGCACTACAAAGGCCAATTGTTATGGATGAAACTTCCAGGCAAGTTCCAGCTTGTTTTCTATGTGTTCTCTGACTCAAGCAGATGGTGTCTTTTACAATAGGGTCTTACTGTCAAGTTCTGGCAAAGGCCTATAATGTTTGGGGGTATGTGGGACCTCATAGGCCAGCAACTCCAAAAGAACTTCAAAATCTGTTTATTAGTTTATATTATCTTTCAGGACATTGTTGCCTCATTATAGAATAACTCCATTTAAACTTTCTATATGTGTGTGCATATGTATATATTTTATGAAGCTTATATGGTAGTAGGCACCCACAGGACTTTTGACAAAAAGTTGACCAAAACTAGACAGTATTTTTTCAAAAGAAGAAGTGTGAATGGCTAAGGAATATTTTAAGTGTTCAATATCTTAACAATCAGATATATTCAAGTTAAAATTGTTTGAAATTTTATCTTACAAAACAAATGAGAACACAAGCTGTGAGGATGTGTTGAAAGAGGATCCTTTATTATTATTGGTAGAATGTGAATTGATGTAGTCACAATGGAAATCAGTGTGGAAGTTCTTCAAAAGGCTAGAAATAGATATAGCCTGTGATCCAGCTATTCCACTCCTGAGCATTTATCCAAGGGAATCTGTATTGTACCACAGAGGTGCCTGCTCACCTGTGTTCACTGCTGCTCTATTCACAAAGGCTAGGAAGTGGAAACAACCTAGATATCCATAGTGAAATGTGGTGCATTTACACAGTGGGATATTATTCAGCTAAGAAAAATGAAATCATGAAATTCTACAGCAAATGGGTGAAAAATGTTGCATATTTCATCTCATTTGGGGATGATAGCTTTGAATTTTCAGCTATGTATATTTCATTTGGAATACCATAGAGGTCAGGAAAGGGGCCATGGGGGAATTTCCACAGAGGGAAGATAGAACACAGCAATATAAAGGCTCAAATGGGAATAATGACATCAACTCTTGGATTCACTGATTTTCTATGTTTTGTTTTTACATTTTTATTGCATTAATTATTTTGTGCATGAGTGTGTGCATTCCTTTCTGTGTATGAGTGGGACTGGGGCTCAAGGGCCATGGTTCTACCTACTGGGGACAGAGGACAACAAGCAGGAGTCAGTTCTCCTCCTGCACTGGGTGGGGCTCAGGGACAGAATTCTTGTCATCAAGCTTGGGGCTCAGCATCTCAACCCACTGAGCCATCTTGCCGAATTCTCTTCTTTTTCTGCTTTCAGTTTTACTGATTTATGCTCTTATTTTCTTCCTTCTGTTTGTTTTGGGGTTATTTTAGTGTTATTTTTATAGTTTCCTGACGTTTTTTACTCTTCAGAAATACTATATTAGTTAAGTATACATATTTGTTTCACTAAATACAGTACACATTAAATATTATCAAACAATCAATTATTTAGTGACACTGTATTTTCCCATAGTACATATAACATTCCTCCCACATATTCATGAGAAGCCGTATGAGTGTATTCAAAAATAATAAAACTTACAAAATGTATGTGGATGAAGAAAAATCAAACAATCATACTAACTCTGTGTGTCTGGTGTGTTGGGAATGCCAATCAACATGGCTTACACAATATCAGGAGCAAACCATCAATCTTTTCCCTACTGCTCTGAAATTTTCCCTTAGGCAGTAACCACACAGTGGAAAATCCCCAGCATGAAGGTTCATAGATGGAGTGTGCAAGCATATGCTGGTTGCTAGATTTGCCTGTCGATGGTGTTTCCAATAATGAAGGGTTCTCTGAACAGCAAAGTATCTGAATGGAACAAGCCTCAGCCCAGTGGTTCAGTGGTTCCATAAAGAACCAAGTGTGCTTCAAAGGGAATGGTTGGCATCTTTTCTTTTTACATTTATATCCATGTTTATTTAGAATTATTTGGCCAAGTTTTTAAGACAAAGAACAAACCATTCAGTTGAATTTTTAAATTATACTTACTTTTTTTTTTTGACATAGAAAACCTGAGAGAATATGGACAACCAGAACTATGAGTATTTTCTTCAAAGTCATTCACCTGGGTGTAAGTGGAGCCTGAGTTCCCAACCTTGTTCTACTAACTCATTAATAAGTATTTATTGATTCTACAATATTCCAGATACTAAGTTGCAGAAGAAAAGTATTTTTGGCCTCGTCAAATCAGAGTAGGGAGAAACAATAAATAACACATTAATGATGTGTGTTTTATAAAATCATGTGTGCTGAATGTGGAAGAGAACATGAAGCAGAGGGAGGGAAGTGGGGGTCAAGCAGGGGTGGTGAAAAGGAGATTCTAAGCAGGGTGACCAGTTGTCCCCTTTGGGAAGTTGTGAAGGAAGGAAAGCTTAACCCAGGAGGGTGTGCGGGGATTGTGTGGGAGAGAATGTGCCTGAAGTTTCTGAGATGCACGAGTCTAGTTTGAGATATGATACCTTCTGCAACAGGTCATCCAGAATCACAGAAGTATAGATCTGTAGTGCTGGAAAGGCCTGAAAACCCAACAAGTCTAGCATCTCAGCTGGATCATGAATGCTCAGCACAGAGCACAGAGCACAGACCCACCTCTCAGTTGATGCATGAGTGTTGAGCACAGAGCACAGACAGAACACACTCATCCTGGCTTTCCGCAAGTGGCCCTAGGCCCAGGTCACACTGTCCTGTATGTTAGCTAACCCCTCCATCTTTATTTGGCTACCTCTGGTGGCTCAAAACTCTTAATGTTGAATGCAAACTGCCTCCTTTTGCCTCACTTTGAGATTCAGCCTCTACCCTTTTAGGTAACACAAAACTCTGTTCAGCCCTGTCCTTTGTGCAGGGACACCACTGAGACAGTTAGCAAAAAGTTATGAATAGGGCTGAAACTTCATGAGACTGAGTTCAGGCACATTTAGACAATATGCAGGCTTGCAAGCTACTTAATCTCCTAAAATTTGGGGTAATTTTCACCCCAGAAGGCTGTTAGGGGGCATCTGAGAATGTACCTGAGTTCATTAACTGTTAGTTGTCAGTGTATTTTTTCATCTGTCAGGTAACATAACTCTTCCTTGTATTCTTTCTGGTATTAAAAGCCATTTATTTACAGCCCATAAACAGAGCTAATTTAGATTCAGGAGCCTGGAGCTCTTCCTTTGTGCTCTTGATACAATGGTTTCATCAGTCTGGTCTCATGATTTCAGTCAGACACAAAATACCCAATAGCCTTTGCTGTGGGATGTTCTGTATGTCCTGTGGGAGCCCGTTCTTGGGTTCCTCGTGGCTTTACCCAGCAGGTCCACATAGAGGATGATTAGGACCACGGGCCTGAGTGCAGGTGTCTGAGATGGTCTGCACTTGGCTGTGCTGGGGGATGGTCTGTATGTCAAGTTGCTCTGATTGGTCAATGAATAAAACCTGATTGGCCGTGGCTAGGCAGGAAGTATAGGCAGGACTAACAGAGAGGAGAAATAAAAGAACAGAAAGGAAGAAAGAGTCACTGCCAGCCGCACGCCAGGACAAGCAGCATGTGAAAATGCTGGTAAGCCACGAGCCATGAGGCAGGGTATAGATTTGTGGAAATGGATTAATTTAAGATATAAGAACAGTTAGCAAGAAGCCTGCCATGGCCATACAGTTTGTAAGCAATGTAAGTCTCTGTTTACTTGGTTGGGTCTGAGCGGCTGTGGGACTGGCGGGTGATAAAGATTTGTCCTGACTGTGGGTCAGGCAGGAAAACTCTAACTACAAGCCTTGGCTAGCTACTGCCTAGTTTTATGGTTTTCCCACCACAGACCATCTGCCTCATGAATTTGTCACTCTTTCCTAGAGAAAAGTAGTGAAGAGAGAAAAGGCTTCATGGAGTGAAAAATGCTCCAGATAAGCCACTCTATTACTAGAAACTTCCAAGGGAGAAATGCAGGCAATACACCTCTTAGTCATTTTTCTATTGCTGTGAAGAGACACTATGATCAAGGTAACTCATAAAAAGAAAGCATTGAATTGGAGGTTTGCTTACAGTTTCAGAGACTTAGTCCATTATCATGGCAGAGAGCATGGCACAGATAGCAATGTGCTGGAGTAGCTGAGAGCTACATCTTGATCTGCAAGCAGAGAGAGAGAGAGAGAGACAGACGGACAGACAGACAGACACTCTGAGCTTGGCATGAACTTTTGAAACCTCAAAGCCTATCCACAGTGACACACTTGCTCCAACAAGGCCACACCTCTTAATCCTTCTAAACCTTTCAAATAGTGCCATTCCTTGGTGACTAAGCGTTCAAATATATAAGCCTATTCAAACCACCATAATAACTAAAGTATAGACCATGAGTTAGAAGCACAGGGTGTCTACTCAGATGCCTAGAGCAATGTTCAATATACTGAAGAGTCTTGGGGCCATCCTGTTGCCCACCCAAATTCCCAAGAAATCAGAAATGGACTCCATAGAGCCTCTTTGACAGATATTCTCAAACCAGTTATGATGTAAAAGATTACAGCGGTAATAGCAGAAGTAATTGCCATTTATTAAATACTTTCTGTGTGCCAGGAACTGCAGATAAAAAGATTGTATCTCTTTGAAAATATAAAATGCAATATAGTGCAAGTACATCCTTGGTCAAATTTCCCTTCTAAAAAGCAGCTAGCAGTGGAAAGATAGAACTACCACTGGGAACTCCACTTCCTCTTCTCCAAAACCTCTCCTATCTCTGTGGCCCTTCTTTCCACAATAGATTATATCTAATTCAGGCAGCATTAACCTACACATGTAAAACACCTCTATCAATAGTCACTGCAAGCCCTTCCCATAACTGAATAGGTTCATTGGAAGATAGTTTTGGGTTTAAAAAATTTTCATTATAGAACTTTTCTTTTAGCAAGTATGAATTAGTCACCAAGCAGTGCTGTGTAAGTGTGGTTCATAGCATGTTGTGTGTTTATCTCTGTGTGTACATTGTTTAGACTAACTAGTGTATTTACCCAGCAGCAGGAAACCTGAATCAGGGCAATTTAGAAAACTCAGACAACGTTGTAAATAGTTTCAGCATCTGTTTGTTGAAACATTCTCTCTTGTATTGTATTCAGAAAATCCAGCATTGTTATTTTTACTCATTATCCATTTTCATCCAGTTCAATGCTCCCTCAGGCTGTTCGGCATTCTTCTGTCTGATTGTTAAGCTCTCAGGGCTCTCACTGGGTCTGCTCTTGACAGTCCATCTTCAGAGCAGAGGCCTCAGGATCCGTAGTTGAGTGTTGGTGATGGGGACATTCTTTGTCTAGCTTGTGTTCACTCCTTAGTGAGCCCCGCTTGTGTCCCCACCTGTTGTGAGGGGTAATCTAGGAGAGGCCACCTTAGAGAAGACTGACTGACTCTCTCTCTCCCCACATTTCTCTTCTGATAACCACATGATGTATATTTTCCATCCCCTTTTTTCATTGAATCATCCTCCATTATTCTCCTCACCCCTTTCATATGGCCTGTGTTCTACCCTTCCTTTAAGCCCACCATGAACTCTTTCTAGTTTCCTGGCTTCTACAGGCACTCCAAGTTCAACACACAAATCTAAGGATTTGAAACTAGAATCCATGTATAAGAGAGAACACATGGTGTTTGTTTGTCTGTGTCTGATGGTTTTTTTTTTTTTTTTGGTCTCTGATGTGTAAAGACTAAGCGAGAACACTGCTATCTGCAAACCAGCCACTCTCAACAGATGTCAGATCCACTAGCACCTTGGTGTTGGACTACCAACCTCCAGAACTATCACAAACAGATGTTGTTCTACCCGCCCAGCCTATGGTGTATGGTGTGTGGTGCATGATGCGTGGTGTGTCATGTATGGTGTATGGTGTATGGTGTATGGCGGTTTAGATTGACTCACACATCTCTTACAAGTTGAATGAATAAGCACTATTCCACTGCTGCCATGTTCCAATGTTTATCGTTGGAAACACATCATTTGATATAACCTCCAAAGGGCAGGGGCTCTCTTTGTTCTACTGACTGCTGTAACCTCGGATTTCCTAATAGCCCCCAAATATATATTTTGAATACAAGATTATATAAGCAAATGCCAAATCCAACACCTCAGGATTTCCTAAACAGGAAAGATGTTATTCCAAGCTACAGGCAGTAAGTTCTAAGAGGGACAGCTGCAAAAATATTAAGAAGACCATGGCAAGGTAAGCTTTTGTTTTCTTATTTCTGGAATGAGCACAACTTGATAAACAATTTTTGTATCAAAACATATTCCAAGGGAAACTAAAGTAGAAAATAGCTTTGCTTGAATGCCTTCATAACTGAATTTGATCAAAGTAAACATCAAAGTGATAATATTTATTGAAAAGTGAACTTTATAAAACATAGCAGTGATTTATTCAAAAACTTTGTCTTCAGAGATTTTTGTAATTGTGATTGGCATTGCCTCTTCTGGAATGTATCTCTCAGACTTTGAGAAGGTATATGAGAAAACTTTACAGATGAAATAAAAATTTATTGAGTAGTATTTTTGAGCAACTTTCCTTTATCACTACAACTTGATATTTTTATTTATCTATATACTTCCTGCTTCTGGTCAGCAGCAGCCAAACTGACCAAGATGCCATTATTTTCTCCACTGGGAGCTGCCTTTGCATTTTTTTCAAATCATTTTTGTATATATGTGCTAGATTATTTCAGGATAACTTATAGTATACACAGATCTATTTATCCACACTGGTGATGATCTTTCCCTATTTCGGTTCCTACAACTATAATGAATCTTCACCAAGTAGTATTAATTCTCTAATTTTGTTCTTTCTCAAAATAAATTTGGCTATTCTATATCCTTCTGATTTCCACACATTCGTCAATCTGTACAATTATATTTGTTGAAACCACTAATTTCCTTCTAAAAAGTCAATAATTTTCCAGCTAAAATTAAACGTGGACAGACTTAAGGCTAGAATTGCATCTTCTTTCTTATGAACACAGTGTGTTTCTCCATCACGTAGGTCCTCAATTTTTCTGATCAAGGTCTTTGTAGTTTGGATCACTCACATAGTTTGTCAGATTTTTCCACAAAGCTTTCATCTTTCTTGACACTATTGCCAATGGTATTGTCTTGCTTCAGTTGGCATTTTTTGTGGCTAGTATATAGAAGTACAATGCAATTTCCATATCAATGTAAAATTCTACCACTTTACTAAATTCACTTATTCATGTAGAGATTGCACACATTTTCTACATAGGATGATTGTATCATCTGAAAAAATTAGTTTACTTCTACTTTTTCAGTCTGGGTAATCTTATTATTTTTCTTGTCTTATTGCACTGACCAGAACATCCCATGTGATTTTAAAAATAGTGTTTTTATTACTTCTTGTGAATTTCATACAATGCATTTTTAATTGAACTGCTGAAACAGATAGCCTTTTGTGTGTTTCTTAAGGGGAAATAATTGGTTCTTCCATCATTAAGCAGGAGGTAGATATCGGCTGCAGATTCATTTTCTCTGTAAAATTAAGGACTTTCCTATTTGTAATTTGTTGAAGATTTTAAAATCATCATGAATGAGACTTGTCTTCTTACCTGCATTTTTTATTATGTAGAATCTATTAAGCTTATCAGTGCTTCTCTGTGTATATTTCTCTCTTACTTCTTTTAAGACTCCCCCCTTTATGACTGGTTTTGAACTATTGGATTATATGTGTCTTGGCATAGTCTTTATGAATGTTGTACTTGAATTTGTGGGTTTATAATGGTTATTATAATATATGTAATGTACTGCATATATAAGTATATATAATATATGAATATTAATGTCATCACCGTACGCATCTAACAGCTCACTGATGCTCTGTTCATTTTTAGAAACAGGAATCATGAGATTTCCCATTGTGAATTCTGGGTATGAGCACTATTCTGACCCTGTTTGACTTCCAGACATCCTAACCTCTCCCCATTCCAGATGATTTTACTCCTGGCCCGGGGTAGTTTCATGATGTGCCTGTCAACTAAAAACATAGAAGAAATGTCAGGTGTTCAGATAGACCTGTCTACACAGCTCTTTCTTGGCCAGCATTCTTTCCTGTGGGCTCCAGTAACCTTGTTCATCCTGAACTTTTAGCTCTATCATCCCAGAATATTCCAAGATCTACATGGGTTCCATCTCTTTTCTGTAGACTCAAACTGCTCTTGAGACTGGAGAAATCTTAGGGCTGTCCCCATTTCCTTTCTGTTTTTACAGGAGTTAGTCATCTTTGTTACATTGAAAACACTGTTAAGTGTCTTTTCTTGTTGGTGGCTTAAGAGGCTTCTATGGGGACAAATCCGGTCTTTCTTCTATATACTGGCTACTAACATGACTTGTAATACACACTAACACATTTACTTGGAAATAGTCCACATACTGTGAGAGAGATACAGATAGGTAATAATTTGGCTCCAAATTTTAAGATTTGCAGAATTTTTCATGAAACTATTGTTAAATGGTGATTTACTGTAGTAATACGGTCTACATGCTGTTGTTTGTGTTTAAAAGACTTTTATTTGGTTGTCTAAGTTGAAAAATTAAAAATTGGTTGCTCACTCAACTAAAAAAATTACTAGTCCATCAAATTTCAAAGTCTACAAAACAGTATTTGAAATGCCAAAGCTAAGAACTAGTAAACTCCAGCTAGCTAAGAACCATTAATTTCTGGGATGACAAACAACAACAGCAACAACAAGAGTTTGAAGCTTGGAATCAAGTTCATATTCATCATTTTTATTTCCAGATTCTAAAACATATTTAGTGTCTAATATCTGTTTGTTGAATGAATGAGTGGATTTGTACCTAACCACATAATAGCCTGAGGCTGCTGGTCTGCCAGGCTCAGGAATTTTCCAGTCTAGCCCTCCTCCAATAATTGATCTACTTCATTAAAATGGAAACAGTGCAACTAATTGGCTTTGATACAGGTTGTTTTCCCAGGTCATTGATGGGGCTGTCACACACTCCTCAGCAGAAAAAGAAAAAGAAAAAGCTGTTGTGAAGTACTTGAAGCCAAAGGCCTAATCAGTAGAAGAAAGTGGTGAGTATTCCCAAAGCTGAGAACACAGACACAAAACTGTCAAAGAAATGACCAACCAGACGCCTACCCTGTGGGTTAAAATCACGGATGTCCATTAGAGTCACCTGAGCTACTTTTAAAACATGGATGCTAAGCCACTAGCCAGCTTCAAACTCAGTCTATATGGAGGTGAAGAAACTGATATATATATATATATATATATATATATATATATTATATATATTTTATACATATATATATATGTATATATACACATCTTTTTCTCATTGAAACCGATATTTTGAAGCTCTTGGGTAATTCGGTACAGAAATCATAGATCAGTGCTTCAGGCTAATGAAATAATAACCTCTGTCTCTCTCCCTTGGTCAGTATCAGATTCAAAGTGCCCTACTTTCTTCAAATAAGTAAGATATGAATAAAAGCCCATATCTTTATTTTGCTGTGGTTTTCCAGTTCTCTTTTCCAAGCCCTGCTCTTGCTATCCTGCTGAAAAATTAAACCACACTTTGGTTAGCATTGGTCTAATTTCATAAATCTGTAGTCAAACTTAATATTTTAATTTCAATGACTATCCAGTTCAAAACTCCCTTCTCAAGTCTCCGTGGACTTCAAGGGATGGAGGGAAAAGAGTCAGCGAGCTGACTGACCACAGAAGGCCAGTGAGTGGGAGAAAGTGGAAGACCTGGCTTTAGGAAGTTCTTTTAAAGGATGACTCCAGCTGCGGATGTCATCCAGTCTGGTCTGTGGGTGTCTTCATTCCAGCTCAGAATCCATCTGATCCCTTAGGCATCCTGGGACAGCCTTCTGCTTTATCCATTTTCAGGATGGTGGTTGTCTATCCTGAGCCTCTGCTGGTGGGGGCTTTTTCATGCTTATCCAATCTTTATGAGGTTTGGGACAAGGGAGGCATACATTTTAAGTCTATATATTTAAGTGATCCTCCCCTCTCCACTTAGGGGTGGGGATCAAATGCAAAACTTCATGAATGCTACACAAGTACTCTACCACTGAGCTATATAGCCAGCCCTAATTTAAGAGCACTAAATCAAGCCAACAAGTAGCTAAGTGAAAGGTAACCTAATGTCTTGACAAATACACTTAAAGAACATTAATTAGAAAAATATGTGAAGCCAAGTATCATCAAATTATCAAATATTACTGAATTTAAGCATGGTATATACTTATAATCCCAGTATTTGGGAGATAGAGGCAGGAAGATTGAAGATAAAAATGTAGTTATATTGATATAAAATGTGAAGTGTCTTGAAGTAAATTTTATTTATTTTTGTTTTAAATTGTATTCATTCATTGAGAATTTTGTATGTGTTTTGATTGGGTTTACTCCGTCCCTCAACTCTTCCCAGATTCACCCCCCTTCCCTATCCACCGAGCTTCTCTCTCTCTCTCTCTCTCTCTCTCTCTCTCTCTCTCTCTCTCTCTCTCTCTCTCTCTCTTTCTCCATCAAGTCCAATTGGTACTGCTAATTCATGTGGTTTTGTTGGTTTGAGGTGGTCATGGTACTCTTAGTTTTCTTCTCCTCCTGTTGATGCTAGGGTTTTACGGTTTGCTGTGCTGGACAGGAAGTCTTCCTTCCTAATTCTCCTTTGTTTATCTATCCCTCTTATCTCAAAGTGTATTCTCCTACACTTGTGAATGTGGTTACCTTCTCTCTTTCTCAGTGTCTAGAGTTCCTTTAAGAATTTTTCATGGAGCTGGTTTGGCTGCCACAAATTGCCTTAGTTTTTTTGCTTGTCTTGAAGTATTCTTATTTCTCTATCAATTTATTTGGTTTTTGTTGTTGTTTGGTTGGTTTTTTTTTTTTTTGTTTGTTTGTTTGTTTGTTTTTGAGACAAAATTTCTTTATATAACAGCTCTGGCTGTCCTGGAACTTACTCTGTAGACCAGCTGGCCTTGAACTCATAGAGATCTGCTTGCCTCTGCCTCTCTAGTGCTGGGATTGCAGACCACCATTTCCAACTTTCTCCATCAATTTAAAGAGATAGCTTTACTGAGTATAAGTAGTTCGGCTATTATTTACTCTAAATGTTTGAAATACATCATGCTATACTTTTCTGGATTTTAGTAGGTTGTCAACCTAAAATCCAAGCAATGTGACATTACTCTAATATCTTCAATTTTATAGGTAAATTGACACTTTTCCTTTAGAGCTTTTAATATTGTTTCTTCACTTTGTATTTTTGACATTTTGATTGTCATATTTCCTGGAGTGACTCTTTGATCATGTCTATTTGGATTCCTAAATGCTTCTTGCTTTGGGGTGTTTGGCTTTTTTAAATAATATTTTGAGAGTATAATACAATTATATAATTTCCCCCTTTTAAGCTTAGGGAAATTTCTTCTATAATTTCATAGAGTATACTTTCCATGCTTTTATGCTTTGTCCTATTCTTCTTTTCTGCTTTTTTTTTATGGTTAGGGCTCTTGAATGTGCCTCAGACTTCTTCAAAGTTTTGACCATAGTCATTTATTTATTTTTCTTTTTTTTATTTATTTTCTTTTTTTTTTTTCTTTATTTTTTTTTACATTTACTTATTTGTATGGGGAGAGGGCACATTAGATTCCTAGGAAATCATCATTTAGACTGAATAATTACCAATTTATAGCCAATTTCATCTCACCTATTGTTTATACAATCTTGAAGCAAGAATCAGATAGAAAATAGTTTCATTTAAAAATGTTCATTGTATATATTCATTATGCCTGGCACTGCATTGCATAAGGACACTTCCACACAAGCACACTTCATATGCTGAACACATTCCTCCATATCTCTGTATCTTCCCTTTCTTCCTGTCCATTCTCCTCATTCCTGGAAGTTCTGATTCTGTATTTATGCCATATATACATATATGACATTTTTTTTTTGGAATGGCTTAATTCAGTTACTATGATGATCTCCAATTGTATCTGTTTCCTGTAAGTGATGTAACTTTGTTCTCTTATAGATGAGCAAAATTCTGTCTTATATGTCATATATTTCATATTTTCTCTACCCATTCTTTTGTTGTTAGGCACATAGTTTGTTTCATTCACTTAACTATTGTGAATAGCGTTAAAATTAATACTGATGTACACATATTTCTGAGATATGTGGACTTGGTATCCTTTAGGTAAATACCCAGGAGTGGAAGAGCTGGGTCATATTTTCAGCTTTTCAGGAACCTGCTTGTTGATGTCCATAGTGGCTGAACTAGTTTACATTCCCACCAGCCATGTGTCATGGTTCCTTTTTGAGTGTGCATTGTTGGCTTTCTCAAATACCACCATTCTAACTGGAGGAAGATGAAATCTTATCATGATTTTCGTTTTGCTCAGCAAAGGAAACAGGCAATTGAATCAAGAGGCAGCCTAAAGAATAGGAGAAAATCTTTGCTAGCTATACACTTGACAGATAATTACTGTCAAGAACATACAAAGAACTCAAAATAACTAAACAGCAAGAAATGAAACAACCCAATCAGTAAATGAGCTAGTGAAATGAACAGTTCTCAAAAAATGGATTATAAGGAAATGGGGGGTAGGCTGGGGGGAGGGAAGGGGGACAGGAAGGGGGAGAACAAGGGAATCTGTGGCTGTTATGTAGAACTGAATAGTATTGTAAAATAAAATAAAATAAAAAAAGGAAAAAATGGATTATAAATGGCCAACAAGGCGATGAAAAACCACACCAGCCACCAGAGAAATGCAAATTCATTTCATTTTTAATACATTAAAATAATTCTAAACTCAACATGGTTATCATAAAAGAAACTATAGTATGAGGAGAAATAGAGACAGAGAAGGAAGGGAAAGTAGATGGAACCAAAAAACCCAAATCACCCAATAAGGAAAGGAGCTAGGAAGGGAGGGGGAACATCATTTGATTAGCATTTTATTCTTATTAATGTAAACTTATATGGAATAACAAAAGTTTTCTTTTATGAAGGTTTATTTGCATATTTACCTTTAAAGAGCTCTGTTCTTTCCCAACTCATTCATTCATCATGGTAGCAGTGAACTTCAGCACCTGTAGACAATAGTCAGACTCCAGAATCTGCTTATCCTTCCTGGAAGGTGGACATTATGGCACTAGAATGAAGTCAATGTATTTGGGGCATATTTTCCCCTAAAACAATAAAAATAAAACAGCCTCTCCCCCCCACCCCGAACTCTGGTTTTATCTTGTTTTATTTTGACTTTGATCAAAAGACTTCAATAAAGATAGACAAAGTGTAAAGCTACAGGAGGTTAAATCTCACCATACAGCAATTTCACCCATAGGAGGACGATGAGGGAGCTTTCCCACCTCTGCAGATACAGACCATAAACGTTTCCTAAACTCACAAAAACTAGACTTGAAATCCTGTGGATCTCAGGTATCTCGAGGATGAGGTAATTTAGCTACCAATCTTGGATTCTGCTGACCTCCAGAGGGAGCCCTGTAGCAGCCAGAGTGGTGCTCACCAGCCACAGAACAGACATTCTTTGAACTGCCAGTGCAGTGTCTATGGAGTGAGAGAGATTTCTGAACAGTGAGCACTTTTCATAAGTAGGATTTTGAAGCCATACCAGTGAAGCCTGATGAGCTTCTGGATAATAGGTATTCAAGTAAAACTGTGTCTAGTAAAGCCACGTGTTCACAGATGACAGTGGAATCCAGCCAACTGTATTACTTAGGAAACTCTATGAGCTAAAAACTTTGAGTAACATGACTCTAGCTAGACACAGCCCACTATCATGGCTATTTTATTTTTATGGCATATGCCACTGTAAGATCCTGAAACTCAGAATTATCATCCACAATGTCTGTGGTCAGTATGAATGATCTGAGAAGAAACTACTATTGGCTTACATAAAGGAACAAGGGTTCTGTTCTTTAAAATCAATGGGAAGCCTAAAGCCTCAGCAGTAACCCATTGTTCCTCAACTATAACAGTCTTTCAAACATTCCTGGTTTTAGGAGATCCTATTGAGGCCAGACCAGGTTCTCTGGCTTTCATCCTTACAATCTGTTAGCAGTCTTTTATCCTGTCCTTTTAGGGTAAAAATGACAAAGGCCATACTATGGCTTTTTGTCACGTGACACCTTTCATCAGAGGCTCTTAGAGCCAGAGGTGGTGAAGGAATACTAGGAAACAGTGTCTTGTGGACAGTACAGGGCAGGCGGCCATGTGAACTCACAGCAGAGTGATCTCAAGCCAGACCAAATCTCAGCACTCATAGCGGAAGGTTGACATAAGCCCCACTCGTAGCCAAAGAACTACTGACAGCTGCTGGCTGCTGGGAGAGGGAGAATCAAGAGCATTGTCAGCACTTGGTTGACCATGCTGACTGGAAAGCCACACACCCAACAGTATACATGGCAGCACAAATAGCATGTGATGGGAACAAAAGAGGACCAGTTGGGTGGGTAGGGAAAGGGTGGATGTGAAAGAAGGTGGGGGAGAGGGTGGGTAAGGTCAAAACTCATTGTATGGAACTCTCAAAACTAAAACTGATAATGTATCCATAGACTTGCTATTACAAGTATATCTGAAATAAGGCAAGCTGAGAGAACCTGTCTCAAAATATAAGGTGGACAGTAACAGGAGAAGACATTTGAAATCAATCTGGCCTCTACATGCATGCCACACGCCACACACACACACACATACAAAATCAGTGTTTTTCTTTGAAGTGAGGGAGTCACAGAAAAGGAAAACAACCTTTACAGTATTACAGCATATTATTTAATCAAATTGTAAATAAAAACACCAATGATTATTCTGTTTCTTGACCTAAACAACTTGGCCATTCCAATGTCTTGCTTTTCCTTATAAGCAAAAAGCACAACAAAGCATGGTTGTTATGAAGTAACGTAACTTGGTGGGGTTTCATAAAAAGTGAGTAAGGGGGGTGGCTGTGACTCTGCGTCTCTGGGATGCTTTATTCACTCCTGTCACATGTAGAACTAAGCCACGCTGGGTTCACTCCAGTGGGGTCTAGAAACCCAGTTCCACAAGAGCAAAAGTGTAACAACATTCTGGGTAAGAGCTCAGACATCCCTTTGATGCAGTATGATTGGTCACAGGGCCACTGCCCAGGACTGCACAGTGATACCCAAAGCAGACCCTTAAGGGTCCTCAGCATCTGCCCTATTCTCTAACATGGTCTCTCTTGAAACAGGCCTACAGGAAAGCTGTAGTCAGTTAAAGAAGGAGAAAACAAGCTCTGTTTAAGAGCCCCACTTCCTTATCTGGAACGGAAGAATTAAGAAATACATTTGTGTGTGTGTGTGTGTGTGTGTGTGTGTGTGTGTGTGTGTGCATTCGTGTGCATGCATGTGCAGGTGCATGTGTGTGTATAGATTCCATACTTAACCTTATAGCCCAGGTTGTGCAGCTGGGCCCAGGAATCTGCATCTCCAAGTCTCTATCTTTATGACCACGCTACCAAATAAAAAACAAAATATAGTACAAAAGTTTCACTTTTATTAGTCATAGGAATTTTAAAAAGGGAATCATATATTTCATGAATTTTTAGGAACCAGTATATGCTTGGGGAAATTATGAATTCCCTCATTATAAAAAAAAAAAAAAAAAAACAAAACAACAGCAAGAGACATAATTCCCCTGACCCCAGATATCATGAGGAAGTAACCTTATTAGGGTGTTTAATACCAGTTTCCAAACATGAGCAGAAAGCCTCAGCATCCAGACAGCTCTGGCCTGCTGGATTCTGCCTGTTACCTACTTTCTGACTCAATGAGGAGTGAATGCTGCAGGACAGGACCTACGGCATTCATTGGGACTTCGTTGAGTCTAAGGTGTGTGGGGTGAACTGCAACTCCCAAGAACGCTCGCGAGCAGCCCCAGCAGTGGAGGCTGTACTGCGAAGCAAAGGTAAGCTTCTGGGTAGTGTTTCGTATGTTTATTTTTTCTTGCAGAACTCTAAATAGTTGCTTTGGCCCCATAACTGTCCTCGCCCGGAGCCTCAGAGCTGTTTACAGAATCCAGGAGCTGCAGCAGTACATTTCCATGAGCTCATGACCAGCCCCAGCCGTACCTTTTCCCGTTTCACACGTGCCCGAGAATATCCACGCCACTCAAGCCCCGCTTTGGGCTTGTGCTTTAACCACAGAGCAGCAGAAGTCAGATGGTTAATTACCCCGCTCTCGGGGCTTCTTTACAATCCCTGCTTTGGTCACTAACTATGTTAAAGCAATCGGCAGGCCTTGTCTTGCCTGTCTCTTTATGCTAATTAGCTAGTTCTCTGGGCTCCTCCCCCTGCAGCCTCCCTTAAGAACTGTGCACATCCAGCTGTCTCAGGGTAAACTCTGACCAAGCAGAGAAACCTTGACTGAATCCTGCAGTACTTTCTCCTCTGCAGTGGGTTTCTCCAGGAGTCCTCTTTGTGCTTGAGGGACTGGACTCCAGATCAGAGAAGAAAGCGAAAATGGCTAAAACTGACCGAGAGAGATAGTTTTTGTAGGATTTTACATTATAAAAGGAGAAAGTCTTCAGGATGTTTTGAAGCAATGAACGAAGTCTTGTTTCTAGCCAAATAAGTTGGCATCTCTGTAGGCAGGAGACGTAACACTGGTAAATCTTTACTGCAGGGTTCTTAACCAGGGGGGAGCTCTGTCATGTTCTTCGAGGAGTAAATGTTTTACATGCGAGGCGAGATCTGCGTGTGCCTCGGTGTTCTTTCCAAGTGACTTCTGGAGACAGTTTTAGATGATTGGCTAAGACAAAATACCCTAGTGTGCCCCGAGCCACAGCCAGATTGTTGGTGCCATGTCTACCACCCAGAGGAAAGACGACAGCCCCCTGCTCACCGGTTTGGGCACGTGTCAGCTGAAGGCGCAGGAGGACCAGCAACAGCAAGGTGGGTCTAGAGAGCTATGTCCTGTGTTCTGTGACTTTCTGGCCATTTGCGTGTCTGGGGAAAGGGTGGGCTGGGGAAGCACTTGGGAAGCTCTGATTAAAAAATGTATTTTTATATTTTTGGTTGTGAGCCTAGCCTTTAACGGCTGAGCCATCTCTTTAGTCGGGTGGTATACACCTTTAATCCCAGCACTCGGGAGGCAGAGCCAGGCGGATCTCTGTGAGTTCAAGGCCAGCCTGGGCTACAGAGTGAGTTCAGGAAAGGAGCAAAGCTACACCCTGTCTTCAAAAACAAAAAAAAAAAACAAAAAAAAAAAAAAAAAAAAAAAAAGTTTTTTAAACTCTGCGGTGTCAATGGTTAGAAGACTCTTGATAATCTTCTAATCAATGGTTAGAAGATTATCAAGAATACATATTCTTTGGAAACATGTACTGAAACTTCTAGCCATTGTCAGCTGTGTAGAGTGTGATAGAATGTATATAACTAAAAACACCCATTGGGGCAAGGCTGACTTGGCTACTGGAGGAATTTAGTGGAGAACAGTTTTGCTAGCCTGGAACTATTTCCCATGTCCTAACCACTGGTAAGGGCTTTGTTTGAATCTAGCTTTTTTTGTGAACTTCTGACTCATTCATTTGTGGAAATACATATTTTTGACACTCATTTTTTTATAGTCCCCAAAGAGCTGGAACAGACAGCGTGGCATTTCACTTGATGAGCATCTCACCTCCACACCTCATAGCTTTTCCATGACTAAACTCTAAAAGCATTTCAGATTGACTACTCAACCGGCAGATGATTGACAGGAATAGACCAACTATTACCCCAGTTCATTGTTAAGGATGGCAGAAGACACTTGTGGGCAAAGCCTGTGTACTGATGACATCATCACTCCCCACCCCAGAGGCAGTCAGTGATGGGTCTAGGATATATAGCACAAGAGCCCCTCATTTATTTCTCTGTAGCCTCAGCTTTGGATTTCACTCTCACAGAGAGCAGCAGCTAATGAGCTGAAACCTCCCGTGTTCAAGGTGGCATCTGTGTGCTAACATTCAGTGAATGTCTCAAGCCACCTCCCTGCCAGAATCCTGAGCTGAGCCAAGTGATCTCATGCCACACAGGGCTTAATACAGCATGGCTAGGAGAGGATTCCTGCAAAATGACTACAGTGCCAACATTTCAGAACATGCTACACCATCCAGGTTAAAATAAATAGTTTTGAACCAATAGCCGTAGACAGCACTATACACATTGCTCCTGTGTTACTAGAAAATCTTAGTTTATCATGGTTTTGTCCATGTCTTTATTTGTTGCTTTATTTTTACTTGAAATGTTTAAGACCTTACCTCTCCTCATCTAGATGTAATATTCATACTAGAAAAGTTGATGAGGGGAGCCTAAAGAAATCAGTAAAAAAAAAAAAAAAAAAAATGGCCTGTAACTTTCTATCTAAAGATAGGTGCTATGAATATTTTAATAGGCAGTCTAGCCCTTTTTTCAGTGTTTGTACTTGGATTGTTATTTTTCTTCTTTTTAAAAATAAAAACTAGACTTATTTGACACATAGTACTCTGTAAACTGCCTTTTAATTAACAGTATATGATGCCCAAATTCTCATGTCATTATATGCTCTCTAGAGTGTTAGTTTAGTGGTCAATGTTAGACATTTTTCACTAAAATTAACATTGTTAAAAAAATACAAATTAGTAGTAATATCTGTGCATAGATGATTATTTTCTTTGGATAAATTCTTAGAGAATGATGTGTTTAAAAGATTATTGCAATTTTTAAACTTTTTTTTCTGGCCAAGTGGTTTTCCACTCTGCAGGAATGAATGAAAGTATGTTCTCAGTAGTCCTGGGCATTAATTTTAAAATTTGTTTCCAATTTTATAAGTAGAAAATAATATCCCACTGTTGTTTTAATTTAAGGAAGGCTGCCCTAATGGTTTCTCCTTTCCTGGCCTTATCCAGAGAAGGCTGGAAATATCATTACGATGACACACTTCCCAAAATACCAAGAAGGCTAGCAGCCTGCTCCTGTTTTCTCAGCCTGAAACTCTTTGCTCGGAATGTTTTGAAAGCAACCATATTCTTCTGTGGCCAGCTCTCAAAATATCTGCCCACAAAAAACCATAATCCATAAAGTTGTGAGGCACTCTAATGAAGCCCAGACCGGCCATTGAGTGCCACCAGGAATGTCATCTAGAGGTCTGAGCTGACAAGAAACACTGTTGAATGCGGTTCCAGTTCCCAGAACCTGCAAGTTTCCCTGTATTGCAGTCTTGGGGTGTAAATTGCTCATTCAGTGTGGTTGCAGTGGCTTTTCCCAACAGCTATGTTTGCACCTTGCTATTTATGCAAAGTTCAGCAAAGGTCCACGGAAGCAAAGCCACTGCCTCAGAGTGACGCCTGGCTACAGATTTGTACACCAGCTCCCTGAGAGTCCATGCCTGTGGCCTCACTTCAGCCAGGTTGATCTTCTAGCTCTCTCATCTACCGTGTGGACTATGATTTACTAACATGTAACTGCACTGAAGCATGACCAGCTTTAGTATACTTTTGTATTTCTAGCCTTCCATACAGTGTGCGAATGTATTCTATTTTAAATCTGGTAATTGAGTCTTTCTGTCTAGTCACTCACAAAAATGTACTGTTTTGGATGACTGCAGAGATAAAAGTTATTTATTCTTTGACTATTTAGGCAACAACTGTGCAAAGCATTGTGTCAGATGCCAGATAGATAAATGAGCTAAGCCAATTCAGCTACAGTTTCCTGTCCACCCCAACTTGATTCTCAATGGCAAAGACACTACATTTGTCCAGAACTGAAATTGAGCACCTTCCTCTTTCTTCTTCCTTCTGTCTCACAGCTTCGTCTATGCTAATTTTAATCCATTTATCTGTAATATCAACTACACTGGTATATATTAATGTATATATTTGTGAGGTTCAATATGAACTCAGATATTAAGCAAACAACCATCCCTGTGCTTTCTAGCACTTTAAAATTTACAAATGATTACATATATATTCCCATTTAATGCATGCAGCAAACATACAAAATAGTGCGCTAGTCGGGGTGAGAGAGAGAAAAATTATGGATACTGGCAAGTTCAGGTATAAGCTTGAGCCCAAGCAGAGACTGATGATGTTCCAGTAAATGTCTGTTCCTTGTTCGGAGGAGAGCAATCTTTTGTTTCATTCAAGCCTTAAGCTAACTGGGGGAAGCCTGCTCACATTGTGGAGAGCCATTTACTTAACCATACATTTTTTTTTTTTTTTTTTTCGAGACAGGGTTTCTCTGCGTAGCTTTGCGCTTTCCTGAGCTCACTTGTAGCCAGGCTGCTCAAACTCACAGAGATCCGCCTGGCTCTGCTCCGATGCTGATTAAAGCGTGCGCACCACCGCCCGACAACCACACATTTTAATGTCACTCAAAGCACTGTAGACATGTTGATCAACTATCTTGGTACTGTAGCCCAGCCAAGTTGGCACAAAACATGGTCTACTAAAAACCAGTATATTATCTCATTTTAAAATTGTGTAGAAAGACTCTTCAAGGTTAAATTACTTTTCTATGGTTATATAATAATTAAGGACTATTTTAAATGTTATTTTTGTCTTATGTAATTGTTTTTACAAAGTGTGTGCTTTAGTATTACAATATTTGATCTTCTTTCATAGGTTCATATCAAAGAATCTTTCCCACAAGTATTCAAAATGCCTTGGAATGCCTCTTGATTTTCTTTGTGTGTTTTGATACCAGTTTTCTGACATCAATTCTTTGAGGATCCTGTGATTCAATCCAATTCTGACACTATGGAGAATTAGCAAAGACTCCACAAGTTAATCACATAAGCTCACAAGAATAACCTGTTTTAGACACCCATCACTAATGTCAGGAGTCTGCAAGCTGCTTACACCTCTGCCAGCTCAACCACAAATTCAAAATTTCCCAACCTCTCCCAGACTTGATATTTCCCTGGGATGGCTCACAGAATTCTGTGTTGCTCTGCTTGTGATCACTATTTCATTATGGAGGATGTAGATGATTAACCAGGTTAGAGACCAGACTCAAGGTCTGGGAGGATTATGAGCATAGGAGCTGGTCTCTATAGAGTCAGGGTGTGCTTTACTCTCATATGTTGATATATTCATCAGCCAGGAGACTTCACTGGTCAGTGTTTAGTTTTTATATGAGTTTCATTATGTAGGTGTGATTGATGATGTCATTGATCATGTGACTGAACTCAGTTATCAGTCCTTCTCTACATCCCTTGGGTGAGCAGGAGCTGAGTAGTTCAACCCCAACCATAGGCTTAGTCTTCTTGATGTGGCCAGCCCTACCCTTAAAAATATCTAAGGGTCTACTATTGGTCACTTCATTCACATAAAAAAAAGCACACTTATCACTCAGGAAATTCACAGCTTGTGAAGTTCTGTGAAAGGACTAGGGACAAACAAAACATATATTTAATGTGTCCTATTTGGTAATTTTCTGGTTGTGCTTTATTCTCAACATAACTTATTCAGTTTCCTAAAAGTCAAAAATTGCAAGACATACCAAGATGCCTGTTTTCTAATAAGGAACAGAAAAGGTGTGGATTCTGATGGGAGAGGAGGTGTGGAGAAACCAGGAGGATTTGGGGGAGAGGAAAACAAAATCAGAATATGTTGTATAAAAAACCCTACTTTTAATGAAAGAAAAATATACAAAAAAGTGAATAGAGACCAACACTCTCAGCTTTGAATTCATAATCAACACATTTCAATTAATACCTAGCATGGAGCAGGTGAGTATCAGACACTGAGAACACAAACACATTTTTCTCCTAAGGTTACTTCAAATGTGGGTTTTCTGAGGAATTAAATATTAAGAATGGAGCAAATATTTTTCAACCCTTTGGATAGATTCAAAACCATAAAATACACATTACATTTGGATTATTGTAAATGTGCTATTTTCTTCAAATGTTTCCTGTAGCTATGTTTGAATGCCCTTCATTTATTACCTAGGGAACTTATGAACTAAATGAAATAAACATACCTGCACAAAGAGAGACTTCAATAGTTACTGCATGATTATAAATATATAATTTCTTTTAGGTGAGGTTATCAGTAAACACTGTCATGGTTCTCCAAATAGATTTGTACTTTCCTTTGTGGTTCTGAAGCACTGATGCTGCATACACAGTGCGACATCGTATAAATGACACACAGTGTGACGTCATATGAATGCACACAGTGTGACATCACATGAATGCCACACGGTGTGACGTCATATTAATGACACATTGTGACGTCATATGAATGACACTGTGATGTATGGATGGCACGGCATGACGTCATAGGAATTGAACAGTGTGACATCATATGAATGCGTACAGTGTGACGTCATATGAATGACACTGTGGTGTCATATGGATGACACAGTGTGACGTCATATGAATGACACGCAGTCAAATGGACTCAGACCAAAGGTACAAGATCTACACTTACTTCTGTTTCTCTGCAACCAAAAGGAGCCTCGCAGAGGGCTCAAATGACTTTTGTTCTAGCTTTGCAGTATTACTTGCATTTATAGCCACAAATTGATAAAGATAGGTATGGATTGCTTTTAAAGAGTTTGGAAAGGGAGAAGCTTTAAGCCTGAAAACTATCTGACTCTTGTGTTCAAGCTTGTACCTAGTGTCGGGAAACCTTACCTTAATAAACTTCCCTGGTGGATGGTGGTGGTAAGTGATGGCTTAAAGATACAGTTTCTATTTTGTAAGGTAAAAAGAGTTCCGGAGGTGGGCTGAACATCAGTATCAATATCATTAATTCTTCTGAACTGACTGCTTGCCACAAGGACAAACATTGTGGAAAGTATATTTTACTACATTTTTTAAAAAGCCACAGTTGCCCAAGGCCATATTAATTACGTATTTGAATACACACTTAAGAAAAACAAATAAACAAGTGCCCTTTGTTTTTCTAGTCTTGAGAATAAAGCATCAAGGCAGTAATCTGTACATCCTTGGTTCTCAAAAGTTGTTTGTTTAAAAACAATAAAATTGATAATATTCTAATTAGTGAAAAACTACAAAACTTATTACTAATACCATGAGTGCTAGAGAAGGTATCGTTAGCACTTAAAAAAGGGGGGGCAACAAAAAATTCAACACTAATTGGGAAAATGAAAATCAAAATATTTAGAATAGAATTGAGCTTTCTGACCCTGATGACAGCAGCACATTTTTAAGATAAGCAAATATCAACAATTAATGCTGTTGGATAGTAGAAGACAAAGAACTGAGAGCACTCAGCATTACCACTTCTAGTCAACACAATGCTCAAGAGTCTAGCCAGTGTACTAAGTTTCTTTAGGAGAAATAAAAGGCTTACATATTAGAAAGAAAGTGCCTTTATTTAGAGATGACTGATAGAAAAATCCCAAAGAGAATCAAGAATATCAAGTCAACACACAACAAACTAAATTTTAATATATGTGTGTGTGTGTGTGTGTGTGTGTGTGCAAAACATTACAATATATACAGTTGCATATTAAGTCAACAGAATATGTGTAAAGTCTGTGCACTTAAACACGAGCAAGAGAAGCAATAGCTCACTGAATTTTAAGAAATTCTCTATCCTTGGGGACTGGAGGGATGGCTGAATGGTAAGAGGGTTTGGTGTGAAAATATGAGCACTGAGTTCAGACCCTAGCACCCACATAAAAAGTGGGGGTGTGGCTTATAGGTGTACCTGTAGCACTAGTACTGTGGTGGGCAAAGAAAGGAGTACCCCTGGGTTTTCTGGCTACCAACTTAGCTCGGTGAGAGACCCTGTTTCAAGGGAGTAAATCTCCCCCCTAACCCCCCAGAGAGAGAGAGAGAGAGAGAGAGAGAGAGAGAGAGAGAGAGAGAGAGAGAGAGAGAGAGATCCTGAACTCATGAGTTGGAGGGCTTGATATTATTAAGGAACCAACCTTCCCCTACACTGATTTATGGAATCAATGCATTCTCACTCTAATTCCAGCAGCTTTTTGTTTTATTTTGTTTTGTTTTTACTTGACAAGCTGGCTTAAAATTTATAAAAAAAAAAAAAAAAACAAAAACATAAAGAATCCAGAATAGTAAATAAATCTTGAAGAAGACAACCTCTGATTCTGGATTTCTAGATGGTGTAATATTGGTTTAAGGATAGAAAAACAAATTTTGGGGGGCAGAATTGGGTATCTATCAATTAATACATTTTAAAATTTTGTATTTGTTTTGTTTGTGCATATGTGTGTGTGTGTGTGTGTGTGTGTGTGTGTGTGTGTGTGTATGTGTTATGTGTATGAGCACGCATATGTCATGGCTCACATGTGGAGGTCAGAGGATGACTGGTGGATGTCAGTTCTCTCCTTCCACCATGTGATTGGAATTGAACTCAAATCATCAAGCTTGGCAGCAAGCGCCTTCATCTGCTGTCAAAAACCAGATATAGGGCTGGTCTTTAACAAAGAGCCCAAATAACTCTAATAGGAGAAAAAGTAGTCTTTTCTGTAACAATTCTATAACAAATATGAAAACATATTACTAAAAACAAATTTCAAAATCCATTTTTCCAAAAAAGCTAGTTTGAGAAGGAGTGTGACTAAAACACAAAAGCTAAGTGTATAAAATTTCTAGATGAAAGTGTAAGAAAATATTTCTACCATTGGAATGGGCAGTTTTTGATGGCAGGCATGAAAATCACTAAGCTATAAAAGTATATAAATCAGATTACCAGCATTGAAAATATCTGTTGTTAAAAAGATATTACGAAGAAGGGAGACTGGGAGAAAATGATTGTGTCACATATACATACAGCACTCTTACAACTCAAGAAAAATAATTTGATTTAAAATGTGGGCCAATGGTCTGACACATACTTCTAAAACAAAATGACCAATAAGTACATTTAAAATGCCCAACATTAAAGCAATGCAGAATAAATCCACCACAAGGCATCACTGTGCATCTGTGAGTGCCGTAGTTTGAATTTGGGGTGTCATCACAGGTCTATGTGTTAACAGCTACTTAGCAAGTGTGGTACTCCTGGAGGCGTTGGAGTAAGTGAGGCCCATTGGAAAACCTCATGGCTGTGAGGCCCTTGGAGTTCATGGGTTTTCTCCCTTTTTCTCTTCTCTTTAAACTTTCTGACCATGAGCTTAGTGGCTTTGCTCCTCTATGCTCTCCCACTGCTGTGCACCACAGGCCCAGAACGATAGGATGAACCAACCTCAAACTTAAACTTCCTGTGAGTCAGAATACATTTCTCCTCTTTCTAGATGGGTTTTTGAAAATATTTTGTCACAGTATGGAAAGATGATTAATGTAACCATGGCAGTTAAAATTTAAACTACTGATAATACAATGTTGGAAAGAAGATGTGGAGAACTCTTGTGCATTGCTGTGAAGTAGCTTAACCAGTTTGAAAACTGAGTCAAATTTTGTTGTTGTTTTGTTTTTAAAGTTAGCCCTATGAACCATCACTTCCACTAGGAAGTATGAAATGAATGAATGCACATAGCAGATTTTATTTATAAATGGCCATACATAGATAAGCACACTGTGTGTATTCATAGCCTGGAATACCATTTAGTAGAAAGAAATGGATCACTGAAATAAGGTGAGTCCTGGAGAATGCTATTTTGAGTCAAAACAAACCAAACACCAAAAAGCATATGATGTTTTAGTCTAATTACATGAAATTCCAAAACAAAACTGGGCCATGGTGACAGAAACCACAACAGTTGTTCTCGAGGTAGGGAAAGTATTCAAACAGGACATGAAGGAACTTCTTGGGCAGTGGACATGTCTTACATCAGAATGGTTACTTGAGGATATACAGTTGTCAAAACTTAACCCATGCATTTTATTGTATGTGATTTACCCTTCTGTGTTCTTAAGTGTGAGATTGCTTGGGGTGTTAGCTCTTTTAAGTTGCCTCCAGGCCTCTTTTGGACACTTCAGCGGATAATGAAGGGACTGGAGTGTCTTGGTGAATTTTAACTACTTGCCAAAGAAGCAAGAACGTAACAGTGGTCTGTTGGCAGTGTAGCTGCAGCTTGGCTCAGGAACTAGCAAGCCTTCAGTATGAAATAGGAGTCGTTAGCCTCTATGAGCTTAATAATTAGCACTACTTTGTGGTTTAAATGATCCCTGAGCTGAGAGCTCCCATATTAATAGCACAGTGATGTAAAATTAGCAAATTAAAGAGATTAAGACAGATAGATTGAAATATGATAAAAATCACTATCTCACAGCTTGGGCTAGGGGTAGAGATTAGTGGTGGATTGTGTGATAAGCATGAACAAAGCATTAAATTTGATCCCCTGAACCCCCCAAAAATAGTTAGGGGGAGACCTTAGCATTTTGCTTTTTTAGGCCCCTGTCTGACATCAAACATCATTTAGAGTCAATGGTTTCCCTTTCCTCAAAATTCAGTTTTTCTGTTAAACCCATGGTATCTGATAAACATTCTTGTAGTAAACAGCAAAAATGGACTATTTCATGAGCTCCCCACCTCCCACGCTCTCAAGTCCTTCCTCTTGATTAAACTCATGAAGTGGTCCATTCATTCTATTAAATAGATGTTTTCTGAACCTCTGGCACAAAGTACCGTGTTGAGGTTCTTAGAGGGCAAAGCTCTCAGAACTTCCTGCCTGCGAGACACCACTTTCTAACAGGCCGAAAGGGCAGACGATGAAGAAAAGAAATAAAATATATGGTGTAAGTGGTTATGCTACAGACAGAGAAAACTTGAGTAGAAAGGACGGGGGGGGGGTCATCATGGAGGGTGCTCATTAAGAAATCGGGCAGGCCTCATTAGGGAAGAGGAATGTGCAGAGAGACCTGAGGCAGGACATAAGGGAGGAAGCTGTGTGACACATGGGGGGGGGGCGCACAGCCCTCGGGGTTTACTCTGGCGCAAAAGCACAGGTAGACAGTGTGGCTGGAGTTTTCCTGCTTTGCCCACAGTTAGGACAAGTCTTTGTCACCCGCCAGTCCCACGGCTGCTCAGATCCGACCAAGTAAACACAGAGACTTATATTGCTTACAGACTGTATGGCCGTGGCAGGCTTCTTGCTAACTGTTCTTATAGCTTAAATTAATCCATTTCCATAAATCTATACCCTGTCACGCGGCTCGTGGCTTACCGGTATCTTCACATGCTGTTTGTCATGGCGGCGGCTGGCAGTGACTCCTTTTGCCATCCTGTTCTTTCTTTTCTCCTCTCTGTTAGTCCCGCCTATACTTCCTGCCCAGCCACTGACCAATCAGTGTTTTATGTATTGACCAATTAGAGTAATTTGACATACAGACCCAGCAGGGGAGGCTCATGAGTTAGACTCTGCGTGTGATTTTGGTTCTTGACTTGCTTGCTTTAGTGCAATGTCACTCCACGGTTCCCTTCATGTACAAGGATGACTATCTACACACCCATGATAAATTCTTATTATGAGTTAAGCATGGTGCAGGGTAAAACCATAAAACACAAAACAGAATACTCACAACAATGTTGGAGAATAACTTGGGGGCTGTTATATAACAGTGTGTGAGTTGGTGGTTCCCAAACTTGGGGTTGCACCTAGCACTTGAGAACCAGAGGCAGGATT
This sequence comes from Peromyscus leucopus, assembly GCF_004664715.2. Classification (NCBI taxonomy): domain Eukaryota; kingdom Metazoa; phylum Chordata; class Mammalia; order Rodentia; family Cricetidae; genus Peromyscus; species Peromyscus leucopus. The sequence continues at coordinate 23,865,278 of NC_051072.1, read as the reverse complement.
ACAAATTCCAGGCTAGTCTGGGCTATAAAGCAAGACTTTGTCTCAAAAACTAACCAACCAACCATCAAATGAGCACAGTTGCTGGAAGTTTCTAAGTGGTGACTTTCCAAGTAGAATGTCTGTAGGGATTGATGGGACTGAGAATTTTCCTTTCTAACATGTTCTCATCTGCCGTTTGTGGCTGCCATGGGTCACTGGGTACCAGTGCTTTGGAAGGACCAAAAGAAGCCTGAGTTGGCTTAGGTTAGTGTTAAGGATCCAGTGAGAGCTGAGAGAAGGGATGGAGAGCACTTATATAAGATCTTTGGTTTTGACTCTGCATGAGATGGGAGTGACTACACACTAATTTGGGCTTTTTGATCATTTATAGCTTTGGCATTTTTGTGGAGAGGTAACCACCAAAAAGTTAGAGATGGGGTAAAAATTGTTATGCCCCGATGTAGCATGAATCTTAAAGAGTCTTATTAATAAAACAAACCCAGAGCCAAGTATTGGGGTGAACACTGGAAGATCAGAGAGACAGAACAAGCCACAGCTACCTCACCTGGCCGACTTCTCAGCTGATCCTGTTTCCTCAGACTGGAAGCTTCTGTGTCCTCATCCAGAATGAATCTCAGCTGAACTGCTGCTCAAAAGCCTAAAAGTTTAACCACCAAAAGCTTCTAGTTTCTGGTTTTCATGCCTTATATACCTTTCTGCTTTCTGTCATCACTTCCTGGGATTAAAGGCATGAGTCACTATGCCTGGCTGTTTCCAGTGTGGCTTTAAACTCACAGAGATCCAGATGGATCTCTGACTTAGGAATGCTAGGATTAAAAGTGTGTGTGCCACCATTTTCTGGCCTCTTTATCTAGTGGCTGTTCTGTTCTCTGACCCCAGATAAGTTTATTAGGGTGCACAATATTTTGGGGAATACGGTATCACCATACCCTGACAATTGCATTGTTGTGTTAAAAAAATAAGTTTTAGGCCAAGCTCTTTTGAGCGGACAGGCACTTAATAAGCAAATATTTATGTGCAAACAAGCATGATGTTCCAAACTTTCTTTGTTTTTAGTAATCTGATTACATTTTTCCTACCAAGTTTGCTTAGATGAAACAGCATTCTGTAGACAGTTTTCTGTGTAGTTAGTTAGTAGCTAGGAATTTTTCTTCACTAATGGACACTGGACCTTCAGTAAAAAACACTGGACACTGAACACTGAACTTGGGTACAGACCGTGTGCTTTGCCAGATTCTTCTATCGATTTGTGCAAGACTAGGAGGCACTCCTAAAATATATTAGATAATCCAAGGTTCTTAAATGTCAATAATTTCACTAAAAATCTATTTCTGATGCTAACTGCAATAACTCTCACATTTTTTGATATTGAGATAGATAAGTGAGAAGCTATTAGTGAGAGTTTCATGGTGTTGAAAACAGCCCCTTGGGTATGAATACCCAAGTAAGTCATCAGATACCACCAAAGGTAGTGAACTTTGGCTAGCCTTCATGGGTAAATCATAAACCTTTGCTCATGTCTTCCAGCCAGTTGTGAGTGTCATAGGGAAAAGTGCATTCTCATGGGTTCTGCAATCAGGCATATATATATATATATATATATATATAGAATATATATATATATACACACACACACACACACACACACACACACACACACACAGTGATAAAGTATGCATAGCACTCAGAGGCAGAGTCTGGCGGCTGGTCCCATGGGATGAAGAGGCAAGACCTCGACATATGTAATGTGTGTGCTGCCACAGTGGCTAGGGAAGGTGCTACTAATCTAACTGCAATCCTTATCATCTGTTCTGTGTTATGTGAGGGTCCTTTCCAACAAGAAGGACTTACAAGAGCCTGTGGTTTGAGGACAATCACATGAAGTAACTAATGTTCGACAACTTTTTTGAGAGCAGAGAAGTAGGTTTGTATCTTAGACCATGCCACAGCATTAACATACCACTCAGAAACAAATTGTGTGTGTGGAGCATTTGTTAGATGCCAGACACCACTAAGCACTTCATGTGTTTCTTTCATTACAAAAGGTAGCTAAGATAACTCTGAGTCAGGCCTGAGTCTGGGTTGACTGAGTCACGCCCAGTGCCCGTTATATATTCAGATAAATTTGTGAAAGAGCTGCCCTGGTGGCTGGTGCCCTTGAACTCAATTTGTGATTTGGTTGCTTCAAATAGGCTGTAACTAAGTCACCAATTAAATTCTATATGGATTTTGAACCACATCAAATAGATATCAGGGGGCTAATTTTTAGTCTAAACAAAACCAGTAAGAAAATGTAGCTATATCTGTGCAAACCTATAGACCCTAAACTAGCAACCTATTGGTCAGGCTATCAGTTTTATCTGCTGAGAACCCATGTCTTTTATATCTTACGAAGTATTAAGCAATGTAATGCACCATTTTTTAAATTTTTTTTTATAAACTGGGTTGAAATGGCTTGAGAGAAATGTTTGGGTTGTTGGCTATTCAAAGCTACAAATTGAAAAGGGGCTAAATAATGGCCATTATTATAATTCACCTTTTGTTTTTGACAATGCTAAAGACCGAACCCAGAGTCTCACACATTCTAGGCAAGTGCTCTACTCCAGAGCTCCAGTCCCAGGCCCAGCTTTCTTTTTAAATTTAAACAGGAGACTATGTTTCAAATGTTGGGTCAGCTATTGTATTAAATCATTAACTTGACCTGAAATTTTAATCAACATTTTGGCAAAAGAAGTTTCACACCCCAGTTGTTTTTTAATGAAGTATATGGGCAAATCTAGCAAAATACCCAAAAGTCAGGATTTAAAATGCACTAAAAATTGCATTCATTGTAAAGCTGCATTCCTTCTACCCAGTGATCAGATACCTCACAGCGGGGGATGGCAACTGACAACCAAAAGGTCATAGGAATACGATCTAGACTTTCAACCAGGGACAATGACCTGAAGGGATTTGTACAATGACTTGCTGAAGTAATTGGCATCAAATCTTCTCTTGTTCCAAAATCACTTGCAAAAGCTAGGATACAGTGGGCATGGTGACACATGCTTATGATCCAAGCTGCTCCAGAGACTGAAGCAAAAGAGTCACCAAGCTCAAAGTCTGCCTGGCCTAAGAGCAATTTCTGTCAAGGGCAGCCTGGGCAACATAGTGAGATCTTGTCTCCAAGTGAAAAATGAAAAAAGAGGACTTCAAACACATCTAAGTGGAAGAGCACTTACCTAGCAAGCATGAGGGCCATGGGGTAAATCCACAGAATGGTCAACCAAAAAGCACACGAGTTCTAAAAGGGGTAGGGACATTGCCATGTAAGGAGAAAGAGCAAAAACAGGAAAAAGTCTGAAAATGTTAGAAGTAGACCATTTTGATTTTGGGTTGGCTGTGCTATCCTTTAGTCATCTGTAGAGAAACATGGTTGTAGGTAGAGATGTGTGTGTGTGTGTGTGTGTGTGTGTGTGTGCGTGCGCGCGCGCACATGCTCGTGTGCATGTGTTCATAAGCTGACCCAGAGGCAAAACACAAACTAGCACTACTGACTATGAATTCTGTTTATTTCACAAGACAACTTTGCTTACAAGGTGCCTCAGTCTCAAATATGGGTAGAGTTAAGGTATTTTCCACTGTTTTTCTTTTTGAGAAAGGAATTAAGCTAAAATTAGTTAAGGAGAGTGGCTATTTGGATTGTGAAGAAACAACTAAGGTCTGGAGGGAGTTTTAGAAAACAAGCATAGCTACAAATTTAAAGATGCAGAAAAATCTTGAAGACAAATCTAAAAAGCATCATTGCAGACACATGAAACTTCTTCCTCCCTGTGTGAACAATTCTCGCTCTTTCAGCCTTAAGCTTAAAAGACTGTTATTGTCCTTGATCATAGCATACAATTAACCCTTAAAAATTAATAAATCAATTTTCTAAATAGTTCATTCAAGTGATTGGCATCCATAAGTCAGTGAGTCTCAAGGTTTCAAAGATCACTTAGTCCCACTGACATTATACACCACATGTCTTAAACTAGAACTGTGCTCAAGGTCAGTGGCTAGGACAAAGAACCTCATCTTGGTACAGTTGTGTAAGAGCTGCCACCTCATAGTGATAGAGAATTTAAGGTGCAGTAACTGCAGACTTATTTCATTTGAAAATACCAGAGTCATAAGGGACCAGTGTGTGGCTCAGTAGTTACACTAGCCTAGAATGCCTAAGGCCTTAGGTTCAATCACCAACACTGCATACATAGAAGAAGAAAATAGACCTGACATATAATAATTCTAACATTAAACATGTATATAAAGCTATGAGTGTGTAAGAGTGGGTGGGGGAAGAAATGGCAAGAGAAGGTGGGAGATTAGTGAGGGCATGTAGACATTAGAAGTATGGAGCCAAATGCATCAAAGAAATGAGGAAGAGGAAAACAGGGAGATGTTGATTTAAATATCCATCAATGAACAAATAGATTAAAAATGCAATGTGTGTTATATAATATAGTATAGTTAATGCCATTTTATACTTCTAAAATAAAGTTGTAAATGCTCTGTGTACTTCATCACCTCTGAGAGAGAAAGGTAGATACATAGGTAGGCAGGTAGATAAATAGATGATAGATAGATAGATAGATAGATAGAAAGATAGATAGATAAATGGATGGATGATAGATAGATAGATAGATAGATAGATAATAGAGAATTGATCATTATTCAACCTTTGCTGCTACATGGATGAAGACATTATGCTAGATGAAATAAGTTAGATTAAAAAGACAGGTATAGGGTCAGAGAGATGGCTCAGCAGGTAAAGACATCTGCCACCAAGTCTGATGACTTAAATTCCCCTTCTGGAACCCACATGGTGGAAAAAGAGAACCATCTCCCCCAAGTTGCCCTGACCTGACCTCCATGTGTACAATGTGGTATACACACACACACACACACACACACACACACACACACACACACACACTGTAATTTCAAATACAAATATTGGCAAATTTAGAAGACAAATATTGAATGTCCCACTTCTATGAAGTATGTGGAAATATCAAAGACAGAAGGTAAATAGTGTTTTCCAGGGCTGGGGAGTGCGGTATAGAATGAGGCATTACTGTCAAATGCAAGGTCTCCGGTAAAGGATGAGAGTGAAGCTCTGGGGATAGGGTTATGGTGATCCTTCTACAATGATGTGAGTGCAGTTAATGCCATTTTGTATCCTTAAAATGTTAAAGTGGTCAATGTTTTTACTTTACCACTTAGAAAAGTGAAAAAGTCATGCAATTAGCATGACTTTTCCGATCCTCCAAGCTTGATTTATTCTAAGACTCCTATGATTATGAGATATTACATTTGAAGGGCCATTTTCAACTCTCCTGAGAAAACATCAGGTCACATACATTTTAAGGGTGAAATTTGTTCTCCTACTTCTGTATGATTATATTGTGATGAACAGAGTGTTTGCAGTGAGTATACAGATTGCTCTCTACCCTTTACGCCCTAATCCTGTCCTAGTGTGCATGTTATTTGTACAGAACAATCTAGAGCGAGCAGAACATTATCCCTGCTTATTTCCAGCTCCCAGGAATCTGAGGGTAGGTGAGCCTTCCCATCCAGGAGCAGACTGTGCCTAGACTTCCTGTATGCTCCCAAGAGGACAGGGGCTGAAGCTGTCTGGGATTGTGAAGCTGGATGGCAGGTTGGCTTCCTTTTTGTTGGCTAGGTCTGCAAGGACCAACCACAGTAGAACACTTGGTTATTCCTGTGGAAATGGGGGAACAGGGAGTCTATCTTGCTCAAAAACTCAGACGGAGATGGGCGGGTTTTAGAAACTGGAGAAAGTCACATTTATTATTTTCATCCTGATTGTGTTTTGTGAACCATGAAGGAATTTAAAAACAGTGTTATCTCTCTGCTGAAATGGAAGGATATAAGTTTATCTGAATTCAATGCATGAATATATAGTAGTCTTTTAGAATAGTGATTTAATTCTTAGGAAGAAAATACTTTTGCATCAAAATTACCTGCTTAATTTTAACAGTAAACACTGATGCATAATTAGTTGAGAGTAACATTAAGAATAAGGCACTTTGAACCCATGTGCCTGCTCAGGGCGTATCTTTAATGTCCCATGAAACCTAGATTGTATTTCTGCTCCTCTCCTCCCTAAGCAAAGTGAAGATCCATTTACAGCATATGGAAGCTTTTTCACATTGCGAGCTATTCTGAGGGGAAAATGTGTGACTTACAAATGCTGTCAAATGAAATATGTATTTCCAAATGGTACTGGCTGACCAAGCCCATCCAGGGACACATTCTGTATGTTTATTATCCCTCAGGCCTAAACAAGAGGATGCTGTAGAGAAGGAGCAGACAGACCACTCTGGAATTATCACTCCAGAGTCCCACATATGTTCTGATAAACATATTTTATGATTACAGGCACCCTTCTCACAGAAGCACGCAACGTTCTTATTAATAACTACATAGCACCTTCAAAGTATGGAGAAATGGGTCTGTTCTTGTCCAAGGAAATACTTTTTTTGTTACTGTTTTGCCAGAGGCTCAACACATTGTCACGGGACTTAGAGGTGCTAGGATCACCATGTCATTTACCTGCAAACACTCTGGAACAAAGTTCCTTAGAGTCAGAATGTGAGCATGTAACAGTAAAATACAAGACTCCTTCTGCATAACTCAAATGGCAAAAGTCAGTGTGCAGGAACACACATGTGGCATTGGATCCCATCCCCACAGGCCTGTCCAGGTCCATGAGAGCAGAAAAGAGCTGTTCTACCCTAGCCATGCCAGTCTTCAGAAACAACTGTCAAATCATCCGAGAGCTTACAGTGGAGACCCGGATGCAGGCTGGACTGACCTGAAAGCTGGGAGACTTGGAATCAGCTGTGAGCACATAGAACCCCAGGTACTCTCTGTCTGACACTGGCACATGATGCGATTTTAAAGTCTTAATTTCTTCGTGGGTAAAGGGTATAATAACTCACCCTGAAGAGCACATCATGGAGGAAGGGCTGGAACTCATCTCTTAGAAGCCAGGCACTGTGCTCAGTGATCACACAGTAACCTCCCTGAATCATTACTATTCAGTGAGGTGGGCCTTATGATCCCCATTTCACAGATGAGGAAGTCTGCTCAGAGGGGCAATGACCTTCCAGCACTCGCATAGCAAATTACATGTCTTTTCAAAGCGTAGGCTTCTAAAATCCATGTATTCTGGCTCCTAGTAATCATTTATTTATTTGCTAAATATGAATATATTTAAATGTGTTTTACAATTGCCAAAGTATGATGCAAATGCCTAAGTCTTTGTACTATGCCAGTGCATAAAAGCAGAAGCCAGAGAACTCAGCAAGGTCTAATGTTCAGTGTTCACTGGGGTCATATCCAGTCAAACATTCCAAAAGACAAACAGGTCAAGACAAGCCAGGACTTGCAAAAGCATTTCCTATGCCATACTGTCTTGAAGAGGAAAAGAAGAAAGGAAATTAGCCAAAGAATAGACTCTTGACATTGAAACATGCAGTGCAGTATGTTGTAATATTCATAAAAAATCAAATTTGTTTATTGAAAATATTTTTTTTAAAAAGCATTAGGAAGTAAACTTAAAGAAATGAGGATATTTTTTCCTTTCCATTGATTCATTGCTGGCTCTTTTGCTTTTGTATTTTTGATTGAAAACAGATTTTTTTAAATACAAAATACAATATATTCTGATTATGGTTTCCCCTCCCCCAGTTCCTCCCAGATCCTCCCCTTCCCATTCAAATCTTTCTTTTGCCTCTCATTAGGATACAAACAGGCACCTAAAAAATAAGTATAAGATAAAATTAGTTAAAACAAAAACAAACAAACTGGAATAAGGCAAAAACAGACAGAAGAAAAAGAGCCAAAAAAGCTCAAGAAACATATACAGATGCAGAGACACACAGAGAAACCCCATAAAAACACAAAACTAGAAACCTTAATATATATGCAAAGGTCCTATAAGGGAAAAAAAATACAAAGCCCTGACAAGGCATCATGAGACAAAGGACCTCCAAAAATGCCATTGATTTCATTTTGTGCTTGTCATTTGCTGCTGGGCATGTGACCTGGCCTTAACAGTGGTTTGTATACCTGGTGAGAGTCCATTTGAGAAAAGTAATTTTTCATTTGCAAGCAGCTAATGACTGGAGATAGCTTCGGGGTTAGGAACGTGGGCTTGTGTTCACTTCCCTTTTTAGCAGTGAGACCTCATCAGGCCCAGACCTGTGCAGGCCCTGTGTATGCTCCAGTCTCTGTGAGTTCATATGTCCCCTAATCCTGATTTTTTTTTTTTAGAAAGCCTTGCTTCCTTAGGGTCCTCTGTGTTAGGATTCTGCTGCCACTCCAGCTGCATGACTGAGCATTTGTGCAATCACGCAGCGCACAAATGACGTAAGACGCAAGACCCCTTGCTTAGCTCCTGAACTGTGCATGTGTGGTCATGCAGTTGGAGTGGTGGTCCTAACACTCCTTCTCCTCTGGATCTTAAAATCGTTCCACCTACTTTTCCCCTGGGTTACCTGAGCCTTGAGGGGAGGGATTTGATGGAGACATTCCATTTAGGACCAAGTATTCCAAGGTCTTCCACTCTCTGCACATTGTCCTGTTGTGGCTGTGGGTCTCTGTATTTGTTTCCATTTGCAGCAGGAGAAAGCTTCTCTGATGATGGCTGAGTGAGACACTGACCTATGGATATATCAGAATTCTGTTGGAAGTCATTTTAGTAGAACAGTAGTATTTGGTTTCCCCTAGCTCCCTCGTCGATCATTGATTATTGCTGTTTCAAGTCTTCAGATTCTAAATACAAATAATCACTGACTACAACCATGGGCACAAATGGTTCATAGTTGAGCTGGAGTCATTGCTGGAGTGAAAGCACACACAACACAGAACTTTCAAGGGTTTGCTGTATTTCCAGAATCATAGTCAAGTCTGTGCTGGACACTCTCTGATGCTTCTTGTACAAATAAGATAGGCCTTTGTTCCTGTGCTGCTATTTTTTTTTTTTTTTTTTGAAATTGGCCTCTGTCTGTATCTTGACCAAAATAAAATTCCATGAGGAAGGGACTGAGGGTCTCTGGAACTTACATGGATGGATCCCTTGAAGGCTGTCAGCAGGAGGAGTAAACAAGTTTGGGAATACTGAGCCAGGCTGGCTTTGGGTGGTGTTGCTTGTATTCAATGTGACAGAGAGTTCTCCTGTCTTCCTATAAAATGATTCTTCTGTGAAATGATTCTTTTTCCAAAACTGACTTAGTCACAAGAAGAGAAACAGTGTTCTTTGCTTTCTTTTTTCCAGTATGTACTCCTCAGATATGAATCCAAACTAAGAACTGTTAAGTTTCCTACAGTTGGTCGGTGACAATTCTTTTTCCAATAAAAATGGAAAGTAGTGTTGAAAGTTGCAGAATTAGGCAGACAGGAGAAAGGGTTTCCCTCCCTCTTTTTAGAATATTTCTGTATGTCTTCCAATCAGCTGATATTTGCAGTACACAAATTGCTCATAACTCCAGCAGGGATAGCCAGCCTGAAGCCACTGCAGGGGCCTACTCATTGAGCTAGTGCTATGTGAGTCGGGCTGAAGACCTGCTGTGCAGAATGCCTGATTCACTCTGGGGTCCTGTTTTCTGCTCTCAAGCCAGAGCAAAGCATCTCATCACATAGAAATGAGAGTGCACTGTCATAGTAAATAACTACATGAGATGCTGTGGCTCCCCTCATCTTCATGAGACTGTACAGTCATAGTAAATAATGACATGAGATGGTGTGGTCCCCCCATCTTCATGAGAGTGCACTGTCATTGTAAATAACGACATGAGATGCTGTGGCTCCCCTCATCTTCATGAGAGTGAACTGTCATAGTAAATAATACATGAGATGCTGTGGTCCCATCATCTTCATCTATAGAGGCATGTTCTTAAATATTACCACAGACAATTTGCTGCTTATTTAGTTCTGTGTGCATTTCGCAGAGTCCCCCCTTGTGTGGCTAGAAATATTACAGAATGTCAGTGTAATTCTATATTGGTGCCAACTGGCACCAATTCTATATTCTGGGGCTATGTTTTGTCTTTCTCAGAACATCCTCAGGAGATTTTAATAAAGCTCTGGAGTTTTTGTTCTTTCTTAACAAACGAACAAACAACCCAACCCTTTCTGGGGGTCCATGTAAGTAATTGAGGTCACTTGCTATGATTGTCTACTTTTCCTAAAAAATGTGATCATTTTTTCACACTTGAGACTTCAAATGATTCATATTCCTTTTGAAGACTCAGAACTGTGACAAATGATTTTGGTGAAATGCCTGCTTCCAGGTTAATTGTGTAGAAATGAGCATTTTAATTATTGTTTAATAATCTCAAGTAATGACATCTAAGTTTTTTTTTCATGAAAAATGGGCAGATTCCAGACATATTTTTAAAACAGCAAACAAATTTCTACATCACAAAGGAATTCATGCAAATATGAATGACTAGTTTCAATATCAATAGTGACATTCCAATATCTGTAATATATAGACTTCTTTTAAATTGATTAATTAGCATGGTCTATGAATTCACATTGAATCATAATCAATCAGAGTATATGGTTTGAGTCGCATCATTTCCTCACTAATTGGCAACATTCTCAGTATATCGCAAAGAGTTACTCACTAACTTCAAGAGTCTCTACTGCTATCTTTATGTATTTGACGTTGGTTGACCGAAATCTGGTGTTCTTCAAGACTTCTTGAATGACTAACTCACCAAGAGAGGGTAAAAGTGTAGGTTTTAACACACAGTTTGAATCTCTAACAAACTCAGGTCAATGCTGCTGGTTTATCTCAACCACACTTTGTGTGTGTGTGTGTGTGTGTGTGTGTACATGTATATGATGCATTTGTAGAGTATATTATGCATGTGTGTTCACATGGAGGTCAGAGGACAAGGCCAAGTGTTGGTTCTTGCCTCTCCCCAGGGTCTTTTGTTGTCCACTGCCACAAACAACATGTTAGCTGACCCACAAACTTCCAAAGAGTCTCTTGTCTCTGTCTCCCATCTTGTCACAGGAGTGCTGGGCTGTAAATAAATCCTCAGGATACAAACTCTGACCTTTGAGCTGCAAGTGTTTTACCCACTGGACCCATCAGCCCAAGGACTACATTTTTGAAGAGCAAGAATTTCTAAGGCTTCTTCTGGCCACAGCCTGAATACAGAACCATACTGATATTAAGCTGTTTTAAAAGAGGGGCTGAAGGGTGGAGGAGAAGGTAGAAGAAAACTCGGGATAAGAATAAGGAAGTGAGTGAAAAGAAAATGCCATTTTGAGAAGTGACCTACTTCCACCAGAGCTACCACAAAGGGGCATGTCCACTGCTGACAGCTTAGGACCCGGGGGCGGGGGGACCCAAGTTTTGATGAGTGTTTTCTATGCAACTTGTAGCCTGGTGTGTTGCTACATGTTCACACACACACACACACACACACACACACACACACACACAGAGAGAGAGAGAGAGAGAGAGAGAGAGAGACAGAGACAGAGAGAGACAGAGAGAGACAGAGAGAGAGAGAGAGAGAGAGAGAGAGAGAGAGAGAGAGAGAGAGAGAGAGAGAGAGAGGTCATGCCTGGGTGTGTAGGGAGAACTGTACATACAGGGAGAACCAAGGATAGAGAGATGGATGGTAGACACAGAAATTCTGCTTTGTTTCAAAACAGGGTTTGAAGAAAAAGCTGTCCCTGCAGGCAGGACTTGCTTCAATCCTATAACAACCTTTACACACACAAATACACACACACTCACACAAGCCAGGTGGTGGTGCATGCCTGTTATCCCAGCTTCCAGAAGGTAGAGGCAGGAGGATTAGTAGTTAAAGGCAAGCCTCTGAGATATATGAAGAGGGAGAAAGAGAGAGACAGAGACAGAGAGGCATAGAGACAGACACACACACAGTCATACACACACACCACAGAAAGAGACACAAGACACACACACACACACACACACACACACACACACACACACACACACACATATATATATATATATATATATATATATATATATATATATATATATATATGGAGAGAGAGAGAATTTAAAAAACAAAAACAAGACAACAGGCCGTGGACTGTCTTCTGACTTTGACAGTGACAGAAAAGGATGGGGGCCCAAAGGAAAGCTTTAGAGAACAAAGAATGCCTGAGGAGAAAAAAATTAGGGAAGAAAATGTGACACAGACACATGGAAGATCCAGAAAGAAAGGGAGAGGGACATACAGAGCCTGTCAGGGATGCAGTCCAAGGGGAGACTTCCAGTCCTGGTGGCAATTAGAAGTGACCCATTCGGCAGGGGTGGCCCTCTGCAGAGAGGTTGCTGCCACCCTCTTTCCTGCAAGGCTTGTATGGACATGGCTTTCCAGCCCTGGCTAGGGTAGCTTGGTTCTGGCCGGTGCAAAGAATTCAGTTTCTGCATTCCCTCAACTTACCAGGTAGCGATGAGCAGAAGGCTGTTTCTAGGTGGGGAGCCAAGCGGCAGAAACCTGAGGGTCTCTGGGCTCTCAGATTCAGGCCAAAGCTGCTTCATTCTTGGTCTCTTCTCTACCTTCAAGAGCCTCCTTTTGGTTCAGTGGATCCTTTCTAATCCCTTCCTCTAAGACGACGCATTAACAAAATCTCCAGCCACTTCTAGTGGAGATAGGTATATTCAACAGATTGGGTGTCAACTAAATATATGGAAAAAGAAAGTAGAGGCAAAAACTTATAATTCACCCTAATTTTTTGGGATAAGGAAATTGTGGTATGCATTAAAATAATGGTGAAGTTGTGTATTTGTTGTAAACACTGCCCTGGCACTTGAAGATCCTGAAAAGCGGAGTCACTGCATATATACATAACACTGAGCTGAGCTCTTGCCACGGGATTTGGATGGGTGTCCTGGATAAAGGTGAAGATCTCTGACGTCTGATAGGTGAGGAGTAGGACCGTTGGGTTACTTCGCTGCCAATATACACAAGATCTCCCTATCTTGAGCCCCATTTCATCTCTTTTTGTAGAAGTTCTCAGTCCTATCAGTATTTGAGTCGTGGTGTTCTGGGGGCATGGTGCACTAGATTGCTTTCCACATTCCCACTGCTATCCTGAACTTTCAGTTGAGCTTTCCTGGTCTGCTACATCAGGCACCACCCATCATTCTGTTTCCTAGCTTCCAAAAATCTCATGCCACCACACAACTGCTTGAAACTCTCCATTGCTGTGTGTTCTGATTTCCGAAGGAAGTAGAAGAGCATGTGTATATGTCAATCAACAAGGTTTAAAAGGGATGTTATTTCATACATGTTTCCCTTGGCGTGGTGTAGACTGTGCGTAGCATCCATTTAGAGCATAATTTGTGCTGGCAGACCTGCACAACTGGATGTACACCAATGCTATGGTTTGGACCCTGGTTATTTCCTATTGCCAATAGGTTAGAAACTTGGTCCCTAAGGAAGCACCGCTAGGAGGAGGTGGTAGAAACCTCATAGGTAGGATCTAGTGGATGAACTTAGGTGGTGGGGTTTGTTCCTTATGGGGTGGTAGGACTCCGGGTACATGATTTCCGTTTCTTTTGCTCCCAGAACATGAGATGAAGGAATCGGCTTTGCCATTTCCGTCTTGATGCCCTGCCTCACCACAAGCCCTGAGTCTTGAAAATGTCTTGTGCATCATCACCTTGCAATCCATCTCAGTAGATTAAATGGGCTCATTCATGACTTTAGCAGAGAGAAAACACTACATTTTTAAAATAAAAATTTTAAGGGCTTTGTTTTATTTTCCAAATCTCCTCCTGGGTCATCCCACTCCAGACCCATTGAGCTGAGAGATGCTTAGAGTCCATTCTTGGAAAAAAGACAATTGTGTAGACTGGGGAAGAACCTAGACGGAACAGAGTGTGAAGACTGTGTGATAATCCATGTGCTAGGCAGTGTCAAGGAGAGAGGGTAACTGCACTAACACTAACGCAACTTTAATATGCTCATGGATCTCTAGCACCTAGCATAGTCCTAGCCAAAAAAAAAAATGATACTCAGTGTTTGCTGAATTAACAAATAACATGACCATCTTGCTTTATAATATGTCCTCCAAGCTACAAGCACTTTGTAGTAAACTCCTTAATGCTACCACTGAAGATTATTTTGCATGTTTCAGTTGTATGTTTTGATAGAGGGGATGTCAACGTATTGTTCATCTAGGACTAGAGGATGTCACACTGGTTTTTTTTTTTGTTGTTGTTGTTGTTTTTTGTTTTTTTGAGACAGGGTTTCTCTGTGTAGTTTTGGTGCCTGTTTTGGATCTCGATCTGTAGACCAGGCTGGCCCTGCCTCCCGAGTGCTGGGATGAAAGGCATGTGCCACCACCGCCCGGCATGAGGTCACACTGTTTTAATGATGATTGCCAAAAGTCTACTTCATAAGAGTGCCATATATCATCCTAATTTGTAATTTGTATCTACAGCACATTGTCTGAAACTATTTCTTTCAGTCACTAAGGAATCTGACAGCTCAAATATAATGAATGCAATTTCTGGAAAGGGAGTTATTTTATAAAAGAACAAAGGATTAACGGAAGTTTCATATTATAAAAATGCCAGTGTTGCAGCGACCTCTCCTCCTCGAGGGGAGTCATTTGGTTCTCAGGGAAGATAGCAGGAAAATCATGTACAAGAACTGAATAGTGTATCTCAGTAGCATGGAAGAGAAAGTTAGTGTGGTGGAGCATTAGACACTATTTCACAGGATGTGATCATGGGGAAGGGAATTTCTTTGTTGATGTTTACACAGTGTGATTGTGTGATAGCTTCTCAAAATTCTTCCATTGGAGCTTTATTATTAGGCTTAGGGATGCAAATTATTTCAACAGAGCACTGACAGTATGTTGGTAATGAGTGCTAAAAGGTGATTGCTTGAACTGCTATTTGACTTAGGCTCATTAAATGTATTGTCATCAGTTAGTATGGTGGCTTGAATGAGAATGGCCCCCACAGGCTCATAGATTTGTATGCTTGGTCACCAGGGAATGTGCTATTTGAAAGGATCAGGAGGTGTGGCTTTGTTGGAGGAAATGTATCACTGGAGGGTGGGTTTTGAGGTTTCAAAGGCCCAAGCCAGGCCCAGTGTCTCTACCTGCTGTCTGCTGATCCAGGTGTAGACCTCTAAGGTACCTCTCCAGCACCATGTCTCCTCCATGCCACCATGCTTCCTGCCATGACAATAATGGACTAAACCCCTGAAACTGTAATCAAGCCCCAATTCAAAGCTTTCCTTTGTAAGAGTTGCAGTGGTCACGATCTCTTCACAGCAACAGAACACTGACTAAGGCAGTTTGCAAGGCCAGCTATGAGTTTTAGGATGGACATTGATGTTGTGTCAGATATTTAGTTGGAGACTTGTTTACAGTTTCAGAGGGTTAGTACATGGTCATCATGGTGTGGAGCATGGCGGCAGAGAGACAAGCATCACTCTGGAGCAGTAGCTGAGAGCTCATATCCTGATCAGCAGGCAGAGAAAGAGAGGCAGTGGGTTGGCATGGGCTTTTGAAACCTCAAAGCCCACTTCTTGTGACCCATCTCTTCCAACAAGGATACACCTCCTAATCCTTCCCAAACATTTCCACCAACTGGGGACCAAATATTCAAATATATGAGTCTTTTGCTGGCTATTATCATTCAAATAATCACAGCAAGGAAAATGAAAAAAAAACAAACCTTCAAGTATTTGTAGGGGGCATTAGAGATGTCAGTGTGCTTTGATTACTTGAACTTCCTTTCTTTTGCAGAAAAACATGTCATTGCTCAACCAATATTTGTTTTTGAGAAAGGAGAACACACTTTCAAGGTAAGATCAAACTATTCTGGTTTTGACAAATAATACTTTAAGGAGGTAGTTAGACTAAGAGATGGTAGCTGCAGGATTTTATCTTGTCCTTCTCCACTAGCTGAATGCTCATGGAGTTGGGACTCAGAGACATCAGTTTGGTTGAAAATTCTAAGTTGTGGGTAAAGTGGTTTACCTAAAATAATATGCTTATTTGGAGTGACTTTTAAAAGGTGACTTAAACAAACAAACAAACAAAAAGAAATAGAAGAAGATTAAGAAGGCTGAGGATCTCCTTAGGTTCCTGTTGTTGAAAGAGCCTAAAACTGGGTCTAAAAACTCCAGCACGCAATTTTAGTCTGAGTCCATTTGATGTTGAAGCATCATCCTGGAACCATAGGGCTTGGAGGATCAGCAGCACCCACCCATTACCTTATTATGGTTGTGAGAATTCATTCTTACATCCAGTCGTTAATGAACTGGTCACAAATAAACTAACTTTGCTCCATTGTTGAAAGAGCAGATTCTTACACCAGATCAACCACTTCAGAATCATGAGAGCAGGTGCCTCAAAAAAAAAAAAAAAAATCTACATTTTCAATGAGTTTTCAGAAATGATTCTATAGTCACTGACGTCTATAACCACTGGGCTAGACTTCTCTGTTGACATGTTCTTGGCGAAACTGTGGTGTGTCATTTTATCCTTGTGAGCTAAAGAGCTCTGGAATTCTGAAATTCTCTTATACAGAGGCAGGTGGAAAATTGATGTAAAAACAGCAACTACTCAGCTTTCACTGGCAGTTTTGTGTCTTTTCAGAGACCTGCAGAAGACAGGCTGGATGAAACAGCAGAGCATGGTAATGGATTACGTTCTGTGTTACCAAACCCCAAACCGCAATCTTTATACAGGGAAAATAAGTAAAGCATAGCATTTAGGCCTGTGGCACCGACCTGTAAAACTAATGGTTTTCCTTGCTTTTAAGTGTGCACAGGGATTGGTTTGAAAGACGACAGGCAGATAACTGAGAACAGGGACCTGAGCGAATAGCCTCTGTCATTCCGAGCAGAACTTCAGGACATGTATACAACTTCCTGCAGAAGCCTCATTTCTATCTGTTCCATGTTAATATGCCTGAGCATTATAATCACCTTAGGACCCCTAATATTTAATGCTGGGCTCCACGAGTCATCACATTGTGAAGTGATAACTTACATACACAAAGGGGTCGGTTCTACTGTGTGTTACCGTAAACACAACATTTACTGTTCCTGTTGAATTTCTTTCAGAATTCAGTGGTTTCTCCAGAAAGCGGATAAGGTCTTCATCTGTTACATTTCATACTACAGATTCTCAGGCTCTAGGAGGTAGGTATAGTTTTGATTACTATTCTACATGTGAAATTTCTAAGCAGTTTTCAAACTGGTCATTTAAAAGTGAGCACCTATGAAATAAGAACATGCCAGCACTTTAAGAAGAAATTCATCTTACACTATATCTGAGCCAACTGAGAACACAGTTTGCCCATGTGCACCCCAGCATAGCCCAGTACTGCTCTGCTTAATGGGTTTTACTGCCTTTGGGCTTTGTAAAGCAGCAATTTATGTACACATATCTCCACCCAGTATGAGTTCACAAGTGGCATTTTTTGTGTACCTAAAAGAATGTCTAATACAGGTAAGTATTCAAGAAATATTTACTGAGTTGAGTGGAAATAAAGTTAA
Organism: Peromyscus leucopus; assembly: GCF_004664715.2. NCBI lineage: Eukaryota > Metazoa > Chordata > Mammalia > Rodentia > Cricetidae > Peromyscus > Peromyscus leucopus. Next base: position 23,847,699 of record NC_051072.1, on the reverse strand, counting down.
CTTATAATAATGAGAAGCTGTCTTTGTCTCAATTGATAAAAATAAAAAAAAATTGGCCGGGCGGTGGTGGCGCACGCCTTTAATCCCAGCACTCGGGAGGCAGAGGCAGGCGGATCTCTGTGAGTTCGAGGCCAGCCTGGGCTACCAAGTGAGTCCCAGGAAAGGCGCAAAAGCTACACAGAGAAACCCTGTCTTGAAAAAAATAAAAAATAAAAAAAAAAACCAAAAAAAAAAAAAATAAAAGTAAAAAAATAAAAAATAAAATAAAAAAAATAGTTTTGTTTGAATTGGAGATCTAAATTTTTCTCCGAACAACAGAATCCTAGTCAAACTAGATGAAAGACACACTTCTTACTGACCTGTATCTGCAATCTGCTTTTAGTGGCAGCTTCGTCTCAGACGCGCCTGAGGTCCTCATCATTCACCGATGTCCCAACCTTCCCCCCATCTGGACCAGGTAAGGATGGACTCCTAGACCCTCAATCCTGACACTTTGATGTCTCAAAAATCATTCTTATCAACGATGAGTTTTCTTTCTCAGACATCATAAGATGCTAATAGTGTGAGCAACAAATCAGACAGAAGTCGTAGCCATGTATGCCAGAGGGCTATCTGAAGAATACTAACCTTACATATCCAGTGAATGTATCTTTTATTTTTGGCAAAAAGCTTGAGCTTGGAATGTTTTAGGAGTTTGTAAATAAAATAAATGGATGACTATATTTAAAGAAGAATTCTGTGATGTACTGTATGCTGAGTCAGTTGAGAATTTAGTTTGCCTTGTTTCTATATCAAAGGACTTCAGGAATGCTCTTCATAATAGGTTTTACAGCCTTTGTGCATAGGCAATACTTTATGGAAGGTAGATCTACAAAGTAAAAACAGCTTGCTTTTTAAGAAAATTAGTATTGTTTACATATGTAGCTTATATAGTACTCAAAATACAACCATGCTTTCGAGTATTATTCTAACACTTAGAATATGATTCTGTGAGAGATTTCACTGATTAAAATATTATTTTTCTTTTCTCAAAATTCATAATGCTTTGCCAAGTAAAGTGATTTTATTGTGATGAAATGTCTATCACAATGAAATGGTTGGCACTACCTTCATATTAAACAATGACTTACATTCCTGGGTATTTTTACTTGTATTGAACAAACAACTGCATTTTCCAGTGTTTGTCACTATGAAATTCTGTTTTTCTATCTGTCTGTCTGTCTGTCCATCCACCTGTCCTTCCATCCATCCATCCATCCATCCATCCATCCATCCATCCATCCATCTATCCATCCATCTATCCTTCTTATTTCCTTTTGATTGTCCTCTGCCCTCAAACTGCAGAGTTTTCAAACAGTCAATCGACATTAATAACAGTAATTACAGTCATGACTGAGCAACAGTGTATCAGACACTTCTCAGTCACAGAAGAGATGTGTCTCCATTCAGTAGACTCTCTGAACCCACATGGCAAGCTGCATAAGAGAAATGGGGAGGGAGCTAGTCCCAGAGGCAAGGCATTCTGCTTCACTGTTTTTGTGTAAAGCAAAGGGACAGCTTTATTTGATCTATATAACGACTTCATTTTTAAAAATCAGACACTCAAAGGATAGACAAGGCGGAGAACACTCATCAGTAAGCAGCCCTCCTACTTTATACTGTACAGAGTCATAAATGGTGTTGGCAATGAGAAAAGTAGCACAGTGTATGTGGTCCATTTGTTGTCTGTTTCCAGTAATAAAGATAATGAGGACTACCAAATCCCACTTTGGTTAGAGCAGCAGTTCCATTCCAACACCATGAGATGATGCGCTGAAGAACACTTTAAAGGAGCGTTTCTAGTCCCTTGCCATCTCCAATAGATGCTGGCCACTGCAGTACCAGGGCAATAGCCTCCCTTTGAAAAGTACAGAATCCTATGTTGCAGCCATGACCAATTCTACCCAGCAACACACCTAGAGGAAAACAGTCTGGCATCATTGTTGTCATAGTTTGGTTTTTGTTACTGCGACAAAACAGTGAGGAAAAAAAAAAACAAACAGCTTAGGAGAGGGGAGGGTTTATTTTACCTGTGATGAAGAGAGGCCAGGGCAGGACTGCAAGCAGGAACCTGGAGGCAGGAACTCAAGCAGAGACCATGGAGGAAGGCTGCTTCCTGGTTCCCTCCCTTCAGCATGCTTGACTTGCTTCTTCAATGGCCAGGACCGCTTGTCCCAGGGGTGGCACTGCCCACAGTGTGCTGGACCTTCCCACATCAGTCATTAGTGAAGAAGATGTCCCTGTAGACCGGCCGAAAGGCCTATCTTCAGCAGGTATTTTCTCCATTGATAGTCACTCTTCCAAAGCGGCTCTAGCCTGTGTCAAGTTGACAAAAAACCAAAACCAACCAAAACCAAACAAACCTAGTCAGCATAGGTGCCATCTTTACTTCTCTCTAAAAGAGGACGTGAAGACGTTGTTGATAGTGTTGGAGCAGCCTGTGAGAGGCATACATAAGCACACAGGCTTCATTATCACTGCAGGGTTTGTAATTTGCAAATTTTCTTATGACTATAAATAAGACTACGTCTTCTATAAAAGGCCTACTTTTAGACTTTTGAGAATTGAGCAGAAGTAGATAGCAAAACCCACCCGGCTATCACATTTTTAATGGGACCAGCCCTCCAATGAGCCCTACTTTCTAGTGGTATTAGTACCAATAGCGACATCTACTGGTGATCTCAGAACAGAACAAAATGTAAAATATTTCACAAACTTTAAAGGTTTTTTTTTTTTTTTTAATTTTTTTTTCTTTTAGTAAGGAAAAACAATGTTTTTATGACATCAAGTCTGGTGCAGAGGAATATTGACATGAACAGCGTGGAGCAAGGTATGACTTCAGTTTCAAGAACCCCCGAAATTCTACCCTTCATCGTCAATTTGTCTGTCTGTTTATTTATTTAATGTATTTGAGGCACAAGGGAAATTGTGTTAGAGTTTAGAAGAAAAACACTGGGCAGGTAAGCTATAAGACCCCAGCAGCTGCCTGATGAATAGAAGGGGTAAAAGCCATGCCACTGAGGTTGGCACAGCCATGCATGCCATGGAGGTTGCTCCTGAGATCAGGTGGATAAGTAGCCACATGGCAAGGAGGGAAACTTTGGCGGAAGAGTAAGGAAGCTCAGAAAATTGGTGTAAGTCTGAAGTGTCAAGGGAGACATGCGTGGAAAAGAGATAGAAAGAAACAAAGAAAATATCAAGCTTTGCTAAATAATGGAGAAAAGTAGGCAGACTCAGGACCCTATTGGCTGCTGTCCATAAGTTTTGTTTACCATGCATATTTTAATCTCTCTCTCCCTCCACCTGTGTGTGTGTGTGTGTGTGTGTGTGTGTGTGTGTGTGTGTGTGTGGTGCTGGGTGTATGTAGGCAGGGCAGAGTGACAAAACATAAAGGATAAAAATATTTGATTAGACAAGTCATATGATCAAAAGAAACACTTATTTGGCAAAAGAACTGAGTAGCAGGCAATTCATGGGCTACATTGACTTTGACTAGTGTCAAAAAACTTACTTGTGATTTTTTTATTTAAAAAAAGCATCATATTAAAAATAGGGACAAAGGAGGATTTCACCAAAAGGTAAGGTCTTTTCACTCTGTTCTTTAAAGGTCCTGTGAGACTTTCAGAGCATGTTTTAAGACCTGCTACTCTGCAGCCCCCTCAAGTTCAAAGCTGCGAACACCTAAGCAAAACATCTGGGCCTGGTGCTTCGAAACCTTGCAAAATTAAGGAAAATACCAAGCACAAGGTAAGAAATTCCCTTTGGTAGGAGCAACGTTGCAATCGTATTAAATCGACATCGCGATCATATTCAATGGGAGAGTGTTCCCTGAACCAGATGATGTGGTTGCTGTCACTCCAAGTAGGAAGGCTGTGTGTGCAGCAGGCAGTGGGAACTCCTGAGCACAGTAGGAACTTCACAATGCTGGCTGCAGGAAACTCAGGGAGGCAATGAGATGAGCAGGGGCCAGAACCTCTAGTCAAAAAGTGGAGTAGGGGGTTCTGCCTCCCCAGCTGTCCAACCTCATAGGGAGGCTTTGCCAGTTGAGGTCACATCAGACATCTTCACGGATAACAGCAGCAAGGATTCCATACACAGAATAACCGTGGGTGGAGGAGGGGAGCTTAGCAGCCTCCAGACACAGATAAGAATTCTCTCTTCTGAACGCTGAAGGGTCTGAATTACTCACTGCAAGGCTTTCCTAAGGTGATCCTCTTTTGTTGGGGCATGCAGACGTGGGGTTCCGGAATGTTCTATGGCTGTGACACTCTGGAGGAATGGGGCACAATTTAGGCGGCTGGAATTTGAGTTATTCCATCAGCCATTTGTTTTCAAACTCTTGAGCTTGTTTAACTGGTTTGGTTTGGTTTTCCCTGAACATAATGACAGTAGCACATGGAAGTGAAGTGTATCAGCCATTTTGATTAAGGGAAAAGAATCAGAATGGAAATCGTCTTGCCCTGCAGCTACCTGTGCTTATCCAAACAAGGCACCCAACACTCCCCTAACCAGGAAAAAATGAAGCCGAATTTGGTCAGCATTGTCCAAAATTGTTATGCTTCCAAACCTTCTTCTTTATAAGATATGATTTTGGTGAGACCCACTGTGAATTTTAATAATAATTTAATCAATTATGCATGGCAGATGACAAGGGGTTTATAGGATAAAACATATTCTTAATTTTAGAATGATATACTACTAAAAGTTTTAACTAAATACAATCTAGTAATTACTTTTATCTATTTAGGAATGTTGGGAAGAATGGTGTTAAATAAACCTTAAATTTTGTAAGGAAAAGTTGACTAAGTTTTGAAATGTTATACACCATTTTAGAATGGTGTATAAGTATAGACCAAATTTTTGTTACATGTTATAACATTATTATATATAACTATAACGTGTAGTTATAGTTATATTTCTGCCTTGGCATGACTTTATAAATCTTACCTGTGTTTGTAGATGCATTTGGAAGCCAGAGAACACTGGGTGGCTGTGGTAGCGAAACTCTTAGGGTACTCCCAGGACTGACAGCCCTGAAAAGTCCCCCACTAATCCAGAAGTAATCATTAAGCCCCAATGGATAAAGTAGGTAAAATTTACAAAAGGCAACAAGTTTGTGAGTAGTATAATGAAATACGCCATCTCTGAAATCAAAGACTTGTACTTAATGTTACTTCCATTTGGTTGTGTGAGAACTTGGGTGAGTTCTCCAAGTTCTTTCTGCCGGTCGGCTCATTTGTAAACTGTGGGCAGCAGGAGTAGAGAGTGCCCTGAGCTGTGAAGATCACGTGAGACGAGGCACGTGAAGGGCTGGGGGCGTGTCCGAACACAGGAAGCTTTCAACATGTGTGACTATAACTAGTTTCTGTCTGATGTTTCTAGACAGAGCAAGTCTAACGACCCTTCAGATGGATTTCTTCTCCTTTTTTCAGGTATCCGAGGCGAACTCTAGTTTGCTAAGTGAAAATTTATCAAATGCCCGAAGTTCAGCCCAGCTGTCTACTGACCTACAAGTCTCAGAGGCAACATCAGGGTAAAATATTCAGCCTGTGTGTTCCTTCTCCAAAGTGTTTGGGACTAGAGGTGTTTCAGATTGTTTTTTTTTTTTTCAGAGTTTTATAATATCTGAATACATATACTGTAATTAATATCTTGGGATGGGACTAAAATATAAACATAAAACTCATGTACACAGATTTACATACACCTTGAGTATATAATCCGAATGTAACTATATACAATATTTTTAATGATTTTGACTTTGACCCACTATGAGGCCAGGAATTTATATCAGTGTTCAAAATGTTTCAGATTTGGGAAAATTTTGTACCTCCGATTTTCTAATTCAGGATGTTCAACCTAATGAGAAAACCAAAATGGTTCCTTTTCATTTTTGTTTTCTTTGACCATTTTAACTATTTGTACACTGTAATTTTCTGATATTGTATGACTGATGACAAGATTCTCATTTGAAAGCACATCTTATATGAATGTTAGTTTAGACAGCTCTTTAGAACACGTCAGCTACTTCACCGTCATAATCACATGGGATTACCTTCATTATCTCATAGAGATCGGCTGGAATATTTCAAAAAGATATGAGTAAGCTTCAGGTACAAGTTTTCTCGCTATTAATCTTCCTTCCTTTTTTTTAATGTCCTTTTCCCATCTTTCCAATCAATTTTGGTGCCATCTATGATGAATTGGCATTAATTGTTTAGATAAAGGAAAGCATCATGCATCTGTTAAGTGAAAAGTTAGTGGCTCAGTATTACTGGTGATGAAGGAATGTTTTATCTGTGAGAACACTGAAGGTGGTTGTGGACAAGCATTGACTCACGCGAGTAACCTCCACCCAGGTTGAGTACCGTGAGTTCATGGGGATGTGCTGAGGACCTTCAGTACATCTGTCTACAAACAGGGGGCTGCATGCTTGATTTTCTCATCATGCAAAACATCTTAATATAAAAATCAAGTTTCTTGGAGTACAAGAATTAAGACAATGCACATTCAAGTACAATTGATAAGACGCCCTGAAGATCTCGGATTGTTCAAAGCATCATTGGCCACTTAGGACAAAGAATAACGGTTAGGGATTGTTGGAATGCAACAAGATAAGGGCTTGGGAGCCCTCCAGCTGGTCATGCAGCCCACATAGTAAATGGCATGAGGTCATCCATACAGGCCAACGCCAACGTCATACCAGTAAGCAACAATATTCTGAATATTACCCCTGGACGTCTTTAGCTCATGTTTTTCCTTCACTTCTCATTCATTTCATATGAACAAAGCAGTATGTTTATGTTTGAACCACCTGTTTATTTTGCCTGCTAAGGCTTCAAGTGGCTTCTCCCACACATTAAAAATACCAAATACTTATTTCTGTTTCATAGGTGCCAACCAAAGGAAGATAAGTGTTCTTTTAAAAGCTGCAGTTCTGACTTTGTTTTTGGAGAAAACATGGTAGAAAGAGTTTTGGTAAGATTTTGATAAATTATCTAGAGGACCTGTCCTTTCACATTTCTCAAGGCAAATTAATTAGTGTTCAGTTCAAGAATACTTCCTAGTTCTGGGTTAAAAGTCACAATTTCTTTCTTTAACTACAAAAGGCTTCTGGGAAGTATGTCCCAGCTGTTTGAATAATTGATGTGAAGCCCATAGGGTAGTGGTTCTCAGCCTTCCTAGTGCTGCGACCTTTCAATACACTCCCTCATGTTGTGGTGACCCCCAGCTATAAAATTATTTTGTTGCTACTTCATAATTGTGATTTTGTTACTGTTAAGAATTGTAATGTAGCTGGGCGGTGGTGGCGCACGCCTTTAATCCCAGCACTCGGGAGGCAGAGGCAGGCGGATCTCTGTGAGTTCGAGCCAGCCTGGATACAAGTGAGTCCAGAAAGGCGCAAAGCTACACAGAGAAACCCTGTCTCGAAAAAAAAAAAAAAAAAAAAAAAAAAAAAAAAAAAAAAAAAAAAAAAGAATTGTAATGTAAATACCTGTGTTTTCCAATGGTCTTAGATGACGCCTGTGAAAGGGTCATTTAATCCCCAAGGGGTTGCAACCCACAGGTTGAGAACCACTGCCAGAGAGGAAGGAAACTGTACGATCATTTCATTATTACCGATGTGAAGTGTCAAACAGTTCTTTGCCTTGTGTTAAGCCTAAATTACTCATTGAACTTTCAGAAACACGCAGCTGTCAGATGATCAGCTCAATTAGTAATATTTTAATAGAGTGTTTTCAGCATTGCTTTTCTTTAATTTTTAAAAATTGTTTGACAGTTATATGTAGTTATGAGTTTTTGTCATTTACACAGTCTCTCTCTCTCTCTCTCTCTCTCTCTCTCTCTCTCTCTCTCTCTCTCTCTCTCTTCATCTTCTCCCTTTCATGCTGGAGCTGTTCTCAACAAGTTCCCATCCTGCTGTTCATGTCTTCCTTTTCTGTGTGGCCTACTGAATGAGTTTCTTGCCTGAGCATGAGTGGGAGGTTATTTACTGGATCAAGGGCAACTTCTCAGTGGCTGCCCCACTGAACAAATGTCACCCTGTTGAAGATAATAAATCAATATGCTCTTATTAACCACAGCTAAACCTTTACTTTGAAAAACATTATTATAATCATTTGCATTTTAAGAGAAAAATCTAGGTGCTTTACTTGTCTAGGAAACAGGTGAAAACTCCCAACTGCTATTCTGCCATTTATGTTTAATTCCCCTGCTGCTGCTGGGCCTTGCCCAGAAATTTGATTTTGAAGGCCACATTATTGTAAAGCAAGGAGCAGTAGAGCAAAGTGAAAGCCTTGGCATGCCCGCACATTGTCATGAATCACAGGGTTTTCCAGCCTTTGCTTAAACTAGAGTGATATCTGAACTTGGCATGAGGGGATTGTCTTAGGGTTACGTGTTACATGGGGCAGGTCAGTGAAGTGGCAGAGATTTTTATGATCAAAGAACACGATGAATATGTCTGAAAATGTCACAATGTCACAGCGAGGGGCTGGGGAGAGGTGGCTCAGTGGGTATGACCACTTGCTGTGCAAGTGCAGGAATCTGTGTTGCGATCTGCAGCACCCCTGTTAAAACCAGCTTAGCTAAAATGGCAGGTTTCTGGGCTAGTGAACGACCCTGCTTCCAGGGAAGAAGGCAGAGAGCCATAGAGGAAGATGCCAATGACATCCTCCTCTCGCCTCTGCATGCCTGTGCACCATGGATGAACACACCTGTATAATCACATGTGCACATATACTATGCATGCACAATACACACACACACACACACACACACACACACACACACACACACAGAGAGAGAGAGAGAGAGAGAGAGAGAGAGAGAGAGAGAGAGAGAGAATGCCACAATGAAATGCATTATTTTGTACAATTAGCATATGCTAATAAAAATGAAAAGAAAAAAATTCTCAAAGCTAGTTGATTTCAGTATTTTTAGAGCTCTCCTAAGTCAGGTTCTTTTTTGGATCTTGCTTGTTGCAGACACACCTCAGGACTGTCCCTAATTCTAAAGTTAGCTCTGTTGCTTTTTAGCTTAAAGTACCCTTCTGTCACTGCCAAGAAGGCCAGGTCCACCTGGAGTGCAGGTCCAGGCCTCTCATTCTAGCACTGGGAGGCTGAGGTAGAAGGGTAGGCAGTTCGAGGCCAGCGAGCACTGAACAGTGAGACCATCTCAGACTGTCAAAAACCAAAACAAAACGATGGGCAACTCCACCAACAGCGGAGATAGTGACCCACATCTTTGGATCAGAACTAGAGTGCACCAAGCAAGCTCCAGGGCAAAGCCTGTGCAATACATTTATGCAGGTTTTTTTTTTCCCCTAAGTTTGACACTTGGGTAGTCATGGGCTCTGTAGGATGCCAGGCACAATTAAGATGCTTTCCATATTCACAAGATGCCCTTTAACATGCACTTAACCAACCACATACCATGTTCCTATGGTACACGAGGTCCTGAGTTCACATACTGATGACCTTGTTGCTTACATAGTTTTCACTCTTAGTTGCCTAAAGTAATTTTAGGCACATTTGGTTTGATTTCTACACAATAAGTGGACGTTGTCTGCAGAATGTAGACTTTTTAAAATGACATGAAAGCAGAGGGAGCACTGCTTTGAAAAACAGAGGGAGGAGGAAGGGGGCCAGTGGGAGGGGAGGAGTGTAGCTGGAGTTTTCTCCAGTCCTGCCTGGTCCACAGTCAGGACAAATCTCTCTCACCCGCCAGTCCCACAGCCACTTTGACCCAACCGAGTAAACACACAGAGACTTATATTGTTTAAACTGTTTGGCCTAATGGCTCAGGCTTCTAGCTATCCAGTTCTTACATCTTAAATTGATCCATTTCTATAAATCTATACCTTGCCACGTGGCTCCTGGCTTACCGGCATCTTCACATGCTGCTTGTAATGGCGGCGGCTGGCAGTGACTCCTCCTACCTTCCTGTTCTTTCTTTTCTCCTCTCTGTTAGTCCTGCCTATATTTCCTGCCTGGCCACTGGCCAATCAGTGTTTTATTTATTGACCAATCAGAGCATTTGACATACAGAACATCCCCCAGCAGAGGAGGAGGGATGGAGGAGAGTAAAGGGGCAAAAGACAATACAATATATGTATAAAGATGCCATAATGAGTCCTATTAGCTTGTATGCTTGTGTTAAGAAAGAGGAAAGTTGTTTCTCTCTCTCTTTCTCTCTCTCTCTCTCTCTCTCTCTCTCTCTCTCTCTCTCTCTCTCTCTGTGTGTGTGTTTTCTGTGTGTCAGGTATGTATGCATGTGTATGCACATGCCATGCATGTACATTTGGAGGCCACAGGCCCTTTCTTACTACTCTTCAATGTATTCCTGTGAGACTGGATCTCGCTGACCCTGCAGCTTACTGGACTAGGCTGGCTGCCGAGTTCCTGTCTCTATCTGCCTCTGATTCCCAGTGCTGGGGTTATATGCCCATGTGGCCATACTTAGCTTTATGTGTGGGCTGGTCATTTGTCCTGAAGTCTGTACAATAACCCTCATCACCCACTGAGCCATCTCCCAGCTCCCTTCGGGGAGCCGTTAAGTAAGATCTTGTATCATTAGGCCAGAAATGCTATGGGTGAGGTCAAGGGTCAAGCCATTCTAATGTACAGCTAGGTTTGGAATCCACCTGAGTAGTTATGCAAAGCTGAAGCAGACAATGCTCTAAGAGAGGCTTACAGTGTAGTAAGGGAGACAGAGAGAAACCCGTGAGAACAAACTGCAGTCGGGGCCACGGAGGTTTGGTGTGAGTTAACACTTGTCAATATGTCATACAGACATCTTTGATGCGGCTTTATAAAAAGGACTGGAGCTTCCCATTTCTCTCAGAGAGGATGTCCCAAGGATCCTGGAACAATCCACATAGTTTGTGTGTTTCCTCTAATTAATCTTGTGAGCCTATGGCCTTGTGATACGGGGGGCCAAAGTGCATTCCCGACTTGAGCTTTGAGAATGAGTCACTAATCTTGCCGAGCTGGCGTTTCTATTTCCTTAAACTGGAAATGATTCGTCTTTGCCTCGTTTCAGGGACTACACTGATCTCCCACTAGATGACACGGCAGAATCTTGGGTTCACAAAGGCACTGTTCCACGTCCACTGCTCTGCAAGGGGAGCACACACGGCCACGAGCAGCACAGTTGTTAATCTTTTCCATACAGGCTTTTATGGCATTAGATCTGCAGAGCCTTGGAAGTGACTGTTGGGGGGGCTAGAGATGGCTCAGCGGTAAAGGCAGCTGCCACCAAGCCTGGTGACCTGAGTCTGATCTCAGGGACCACGTGGTGAAAGAAGAAACCGGATTCCCGCAAATTGCTCTCTAACCTTCACACACGTGTCTTGGCATGCACATGCTACACACACACACACACACACACACACACACACACACACACACACACTGACTTGCAAACAGTCATGTCGGAGGAGTCATTAGGATTCCTTCTGTTCTCTGAGATATCTAGCAGAGTTTTCTTTTCCGGGAAGTAGACAGCAATAGCGAATCTCTGGGATCACTGAAAAACACCGAAAGTGAAGAGAACGGCCCTTTGGTCAGTCCGGTGGGGCACAGAGCCACAGCCGCCTGCTTCCCTGCTACTCCAGCTTTTCTTCTTTCTTTAAAACCAGACCCATCTGGGCAGGCTGGGATAAGCAGGTTCTAGTGTTTGAGGTTAGAACCAACGCTTCCTGACTGTAGCCCAGTCCTCTGTCAAGCGCAGAAGAGCCCGAAACAAAAACACAGTCGCCCTTTCTTGTGTGCTGTGTTGAAAAAGAAAATCTTTTGGTTTTTGGCTTATTGCAAATATCTAGGCATAAAGATTAAACAATATAAATTTTCCCCCACTTAGGGCACTCAAAGACTCACCCAGCCTCCACTTCAAAACCATTCATATGCCAAGGAAAAAACATTCAAATCTGTTCTGAAATTTCCTACTGCTGCTTCAGATCCAAGTAAGCATCGTTTCACTCGTAAATCGTCTAACTTCACCGTCTCCTATTGTTTTTATGTGTATGGCTGGTTTGCATGCATGTATGTCAGCGGACCACATGTGTGCCTGGTGCCTAAAAAGAGGCCAGAAGAGGACATCGGATCCTCTGGGAATGAGCAACCATCGTGTAGGTGCTGGGAACTGAAGCTGGGTCCTCTGGAATGGCAGCCAGTGCTCCTAACCACTGACCTACCTTTCCAGCCCCTGTTCTCCTATTTTTAATGACATTTACCTAATGTCCACACAATTTTAAAAGCCTACAATCCAGTATTTAAATTGTTTTGGGTAAGAATTAAAACATATAATTAGGTTTTAATATAGACTTTAAAATTATTGACTTAGTACTATGGAAGAGTAAATTAGGTGGTTTTTAACCTACTCAAACAGTTTGACTTTAAAATACAAGGTAAAAAGGTGTATTAACAAGGTTAGCACACAAGCTTCACGGCAGAGGAAACAAGGTCTTACCTATTTTTTCTTCCTGCTTTCTCTTTGGGACAGGCTCTATTAAAACTGTATCCCTAATTGAATCAGCGGCTGCTTTTTCCTCCAAACCATCACAAAAATGCTTGCTTGAGAAAATTGATGTCATAATAGGAGATGAAACGGAACATAATGTGCTAAAGGTTTGTATGCTATGTATCATATAGACTAAAAGTATTATATAGACTAAAGCCAACATCAGCAGAGACATCTTCAGAAATAGCTAGAAATAGAATTTCAGAAAGACTAAGTTGCTTGAATAAAAACTATTTGAGGCTTGTTAAACCTCATTGTTAAACTAAGGTAGTGTTATCTTCTTGAACTCTGTGTGTGTGTGTGTGTGTGTGTGTGTGTGTGTGTGTGTGTGTGTGTGTTTACAACCACTCATTCTAGTTCTCCAAGAAGAAAGAGGCAATGACTCTAAGTTTAGGATCTTCTTGCTTTAGCCCCCGTCTTCTGGGGCTTGTATAAACAGGCTAGGATTCTGTCTTCAAGTAACTTCAGACTTCCATTTTACACTTCTCATGTCTGTTCTCACAAGCAGTGCCATTACTATGATCAACTCTACTAATACTGAAAGGTGATTTGCTTTCAGATTAAGACAAAAAGCTTTTTTTGTTATTGTTTTTGTTTATTAAAGTGTAGACTTTTGCATTAATCAAGAACTACAGGTGTGTGCTGTATCTGATTTGGGGCTGAGTGGGGTCAGGTACCATCTGTAGTCTCACTGTTTAAAGGCACCAATCCCCCTTTGCCCTCCTCCCTCTTCTCCCACACTCTCTCCACTCCCCCTTATTTCCACTATGACCTAAGGATACTTCTATTCTATATAAGTGCATCTCAAGGCATAATTTTGGCCTAATTGAAGTAACTCCTAGGGGTCAGTCCCTGGTGCACTGCATTTTCATTCGAACGTACAGATGACTTCTTATGTATGGAAGTATTTAATAACTAGCAACCATTATATTACCACAAGGGACTCCATGCTATCATATTACAACTCTCCATCTCCGTGTGCTGTGTTTGAAATATTTTAGCATGCAAATCCATGATTCATTTATTTAGAATAACATTATGTGGCCAAAATAATATCAAGTTTAATGCAGAAGTTGGCATATAGAGACATATTAAGTAAGAAAGCAGCAAGTATACATGGTATCCTATAGTTTTAGAAAATGATGAAAACATGTATGTATTGGTACAAACATCTCTGAAAGAATAAATAAATTCTTTATTACTAGTGGCCACGCATTGCAGAAGTGGAAAATAGAGAGCAAGGGTTGGGAGCCCTTTTCAAAAGTTCACTCTATGCTGTTAGTTTCATATTTTTTTTGCAGTTTGAACTATTCAGAGATTGCATGTTCTTGCAAGTTAAATAAATCTCAAGTTCTAGTTCCTTCATCATGAACAGAGATGAATGTAGTACAAGACAAGCCAGATATAATAGTGTTAGGGCAGAAGGAAGAATTCAATCTGGAAAAGTTTCAATGCGTCTGACATTTTAAACAATTGTCATTTAGATCAACTGCAAGATATTTGTATTCACCAAGATCACACAATCCTGGACTGAAAGAGGCAGAGGGACTCTGAGGCTGAACGACATAGGGAGCAGTGGCTGCGGAAAACTGCAGTCAAGACTAAGTAAGGACGATGTTGTAAAGTAAGCCACGGTTCTCAGGGCGAAACGTCTCGTGGAGATGCACGCTGCTTTCTGTAGACGCATCATAAAACACACCAGTCAATCGGGTGATGGGAAACAATACTTCTAACATACTCTAGGGGATTGCCATTTTATATTTTTGGTTGTGAGCCTAGCCTTTAGTGGCTGAGCCACCTCTCCAGCCCGGGGATTGCCATTTTAAGGACGTTCCCTATCAGACAGCACGGGTTCCAACTTTTCCTCCACCACTGACTAGCAACCCCAAAGAAATGGCTTTGACTCTACGAATTCAAACGTGAATAGCTGTAGTCTGTGGCCTTTTCAGTGTTGGTGAGAATTCACTGAGATGCTATAACTCAATGGTTTTTGAGCAACTCTGAAAATCTGATGAGATGCTGTGTGGTAAGCGGCTGTGCCAAAGCTAAGCACACACCTCAATAGTGATGTCATTAGTATCGGAAGGGGTTTAAAGCAAATAGCTTTGCAACGTTTAAAGTTTCAGGAAAAGAAACAGCTGACACGTTATGTATCCTTGCATCCAAACACAGTGTGGAGCTGGGATGAAGGGTCACTTTCTGAGGAGACAAGTGTGTAACTATTGCGTCCTGCAGCAAGGGGGTGATGAGAAGCTGGGGAAAGATTTCAGATGTTTCCATGCATTCAAATGGGCACACTGGACTTTGTTCAGGGGCCCAAACTGCACCTGAGCAAGGGCAGAGGGCTGGTGCGGTGAACTCTCTTGCCAGATGGTTCTGAGAAGTCAAAGTCTTGAAGGAAACTACCCACAGGATCTGGATCTGGGGCGTATGAGGACCTGTTGAGTTTCAAATGTCAAGCTCAAACAATGTAAAGGGATAGAATTAAACCAGAACAGCCAGTGTTGCCTCGGTGGCATTATTTGGCAACCTGTTTTTCCATTACGAAGCTGAGAACCCTTTACTGTTTAGTGTTCTCTCTATTGGTTGAGCTGTAATTGATCTGATTCAACATTTTGAACACTTAAACATTGTTTGTTCTTTTTTTCATTGTAAACATTCCTTAGATAATCTTCATGTCACCAGGTCTTCAAAGAAGCCCTTTAAGTTTAATCATTTAAAAATTCTAGAAAAAATAGAATTCTAACACTGAAACTAAAGTAAGTTATTAGATCAACTCTCTCTAACGTAAGACTCAATTTTATATTTTTGGTTGTGAGCCTAGCCTTTAACGGCTGAGCTATCTCTCCAGCCCAAGACTCAATTTTAAAACCGAGTTATAGTCTAGCTAAATGACCACTCACCAGTGAAAGAAAACACAGCTTGAAAAACAACCGTGGGATTAACTCCTCCTTCAGAGACGTTTATCTTTTTCTCAGGTTAAGGCATCATGAACTCTAATCTGACTTGTTATCTTCTCATCACAGTCATGCACAACCAAGGCAATCTGAGGCTGGTCCTCAACAGCAGACTCTGGACTCAAATGAAGGTTCAAAGAGCAAATCACAAAAACCTGCAAATCACTGCGACTGATTTAGAAGGCAATGGTATAAAGGTATTTTTAATTCAGGTAAGTTACAGATCTCAGTGATGAGGGGGTCAGCCTACTAATACAATAATTAGCTTCTTGAAACTCCTAATTCCTTTTTGCATTTTTGCTCTAATCATCTGCATGACTGGCAAAGAAATCAGCCGCTCACTATGGTTATTGACAGTGTAATGTGGCCTAACATCTATTTAAACTGACACCAAAGTCAATATGAATCAGGTGGTCCTCATTCTAAGACATTCAGATGTTACTACCTATCATTCCCTTTACTACTGCAATCATGTCAATAAGCTTATGAGTTCCCAGCGACGACATTGTCAAAATGGCTCCTAGGAGGTCAGCAGAATCTTAACCTGCCACTTAACGCCGTTACCCAGATAGAGGAGGCTTTGTGAGCAAAGCAAAGGAGCCAGTGAGGAATGGAAAAGCACAGGGCCAGCATGTTACAACCAGTCCAACAGCAAATTCCAATTCTGAACATGAGAAAATCTCCTGGGAAACGGATGGAAGCACAGTCGGGCTGTTCCCTGCAGCAGGAATGCCTGACCTCAAATACAAGATACAGATACAAGAGAGCTGCCCCAAACAAAGCCTTCTTCCCGCCACCCCCAGCTTCTGGGTTTTTCCATAGTCTGAGACCTGGAGGACTTGAAAAGATATGAGTACACAAACGATATTGGAGTAGTTAATAAGTGGATAGACTTCTACTAAATAACCAAGAAAAACTTGGTATGTGACAAAACTCCCAAATTTTATTAACTTGAAGTGCTTTGTCAGGGGTAAGTGACCTTTAGGGTATTAAAGTGTTAGGAAAAGTTCAATCAGCAGCAATACCAAAACAAACAAACAAGCAAACAAACAAACCAAAAAACAAGAAGCAAAAGAACAACAAAACCCCCCAAACAAACAAAAAACAACAACAAAAACCTAAGAGTAAGATGATAACTCCTCTTTATCATTTAAGGACATAATACTCCACCCCACTGGCTTTTAAATTGTGGTACATTCACAAGTGACCAACAAAGGAAATACAATACAGACCATCTGTTGTGATCACTATCAACATTTTAGTCTTACACAAATAGGTTAAGCATCCCAGATTTAAAAATTTGAAATCCAAAATGCTCCCAACTCTAACATTTTTTGAGTTTCAACATGGGAATTTCCACATCTTTGTATGATTGGGTCCCAGCCAACACCCAGGCACACTAAAATATTGTAAAAAATTTCCTATAGGCTATGTATAGATGAAGCATAAATACATTCTTTGGTTAGATTTGGGCTACATCCACAAAAGATCTTATTATGTATGTGTAAATATTACAAAATCAGGAAAAGCTAAATGTGTACATATCCATACGTATGTGCCATTGTACAAGTATAATACCTCCAAATCACTTAGCTTTCATTAAACTGACTTACATGCAAAATGAAGGCAACAATAATGTACTTTATAAAACTGCTGAGATTAAACAGTTAAAATGATGACAAAACATTAATTTTTTAATGTAAATGAGTGCTTTACGGTTGTAACGTAGACATGTCCCTTTCTTTTTCTCAGCCACAGGTTTCTCTTTTGTAAAGGGAAGAGGGATGAGTATATGTGTTCTACTCGTTTTTGCTAATGTAGATGAATACAAACACAACGGCCAATGCTGTACCAGTATTCAGCTACGCGGCCAGCATTTTTATTTTATTGACAACCAACACTTAGCCTGGAGAAGTTTTGAGAAGTGTGATGTCTGAAAATGTCACCGATTCCTCGGGAGCTTTGCTTCTCCACAAAGCTGTGTGCGTCGGAGGGTGGAGAAGCGAAGTGATGGGAAGAAGCTGTCTAGGTCTAGTAGACCTAGACTTTCCTCTAGGTCTACGCTGTTCTACAGCAGAAGGTAGCAAAGTAGAATCATCTTAACGGTTTCACTTCAAACAGGATTCTTAAATTACAAAATTGCACTTGCTTAATTTAAAAAATGTATGGATTGAGATCTCATAACATTACCTCACTTTGGGATACAATTTGGTGTAAAATGAATCAGCTTTACTTTTGAACATGTTGGGCTACTGGCATTTATTTACTTTCTAGATTTATGTAGTACAATTCCTTCCTTTATAAACAGTGAGAGAGAAAGAGGTAAACATGGCTACATTTATCCATTACTTATAGTCTTAACCACTTAACTTTTCTCACAAAGGCCAGTGCCAAAGACATAGGCTATCTGTACGCAGCAATACATCACCGTCTTGTTGCCCTTCGAAGCCTCAGGAAGCAGGCTGAGGGTGATCCAGCTGAAAGCCCGTCGGACACAGTCCTCCAGCAGTTCAGCTGTGATGAGGATGAGGATGACTTCATACAAGTCACTAAAAATGGATCAGGTAAATAATTCTTGTTAGGTCAGAAGCCTAAAAGCAGTATCGCAATCATAGTCCAGAATACTGAATAGGCCTTTGGGTCATAAAAATGGTTGCTTTAAGTGAGTGGTGGTAGGAGCCTGGCTGTTTGTAGGTTGGAAACGTCTTCTATGAAGGGCCTTCAAGTCGGCCTCCCTGTGACCAAATGACCCTTAGGTCATTTGCCTATAAATTCCATAAAAGACTCGATTCACAATTTAAAGTATTACATTGCCATCTTGAAAGTAACCACTACTGACTCATTTTCTCATGTTCCAGTCTATTACTGGCTATAAGTAGAGGAAATAGAAATGTATGCCATAGGGATCCAGGTAAATCTAGTTTTAAGTCCTGAACATCATATTTATTCCTACTTTGGAATTTGACTGCTTAGAAAAACACCTAAATGGTATTAAGTATTATCCTGCAAGGTCCTTCTTTGACTAGGGCAAAAATGACTACTTTTTCAAATTGGGTCAGGATTCACAAATGAACTGAGGCTGAAACAGAACCGGCAGTAAAATGATTTTTAGATTTTACTGTTTGTCCCGCTGTGTAGATTTAAAAGTGACACCCTGATATCATTATTGGCGGCGAGCGCGTGCGCGCGTGGGGGGGGGGGGGGGGAGTGTGATAGTGCCAGCTGTGTTCTGTGGATGTGGCTATTCTAACAGAGTCATCTAGTAAGCACAGCTGTGTTCTGTGGATGTGGCTATTCTAACAGAGTCATCTAGTCACTTTTAGTGACAGCTTCACTTACCCCAAATTCTGTCTATGGGGACTTGACAATATAAAATGATAATGTGTGAGCATTTCCCACTTTCAATCATTTTAAAATCTTAAAGCTGCTTTAATCATACAGAATCTTAAAAAATGATCAAAGAACATATAAAACAGGATGGAAGGCTTTGCTTTTAACATTAAAATTACAATTAAAAGGAAAATTCTACCATGTGGGCAGATTAGGTTGCTTGACTCAATGAGCCAGAGAACTACACAAGTATGGTTTTCTACTTTACACAAATCTATTGAGCAAAAGGTTTATGGTTCTCCAAATTAAAAGAAACGAATAAGTAAATTATCTTTCATATTACTGTTTGAATTGTCCACAATAAAATGGATTCTATTAGAAAATGTCAACTTAGAGATGAAATGGCAAAATTTAATCAATGAGACACAGTAATGAAACTTTTTAAGAAAGGGTTGATATGCAACCATCTTCCTGTTAAATGAATGGAAAGAATATAAGGCAACTGTCAATCACAGGCCCCTCCTTCTGCTCTTGTTTCCCACACAGCACCTTCCTCAGGAAGTTATGGAAATCATAAAATGCCTGTTTGGACTTTGTGGCCCATGAATTAAATAACGTTTTGTCAGAAAATATCATCTTTAAAATTATTAGGGACATTGTTGTTATGACGGCTCAGCAGAGAAAGCATGTGTCAAGAAAACCTCAGTTTGAGCCCCAGAACCCACATAAAGGTGGAAGGAGATACCCAATATCACACAGTTATCCTCTGGCCTCCATACACATGCCTTAGCACACGTGTGCTCCCCCATCTCACACACACACACACACACACACACACACACACACACACACACACGATAATGGTGATGATAAACCCAAAGACTGCAAAAAAAAAAAAAAAAGAGTACACACGTGCTAAAACGAACCACACTTGATATAGGGTGGGAGTGGAAATTATTATCAATATTTTCTAACATTATTTAAACATATATAAAACATACTTTTATCTTTCATTTCCTTATCACTAAGCTATTCATGTTTATCTGTATTTGATATTAAGTCTAAATATGATGTTATGTAATGACATACTTTACATTTACCACAGATCCTTCAAGATGGAACCACAGACAGTCAGTTGTCTGTTCATAGCACTCTCGATTGTGAACATGACATCTACAGAAACTGGTCACTCTACTGAAATGCCAGACTGTCTTGAAGATTCTACACATACTTTGAAGAGGTTTTTTTTTTTTTTAAATTAAAGAAATACAACTTCTTGTAATTAAAAGTTATGTTTTACTTTAAATTTTGATTATTGTGGATAGAATTTAAGAAATGAACTTCAGAAGATAAAAATTCATCATTTTGTGGATTAATCTAGAATAGGATTTGATAACTAATTTGGACTATTCATCATGTTGATGGATATAATAATTAAAAGTACAAGTTGTTCATTTTTGATAAATATCTCACTAAAGTATTTTAGTCATACACTGTCTGGCTATAGGAAAAATATTTTACTAAATTTACAGCCATATCTTTAAAAATATTATAACTGCAAGGCATTTCATTAAATCATGTTTATCTTCTGAGAAATGTATATTATACTTATACTTTGAGTTTCCTAATACATATATTCAAGTAGAAATTCTTTTACAAAAGTGTCCATTTTTGGACTTATATCCATTGCATCTTATGTATTATGCTCACAGTCAGCCCACAAATGTTGGGGAATAATTGAACAAAATGTAATATATTATGTATGTGTCAAAAATACAAAAGCCAAATATCAATGTGCTTTATTTATGTGTTTGTCATTAATAGTCTAGTAGGTGTGGCTACGCAGAAGCCCTTTTATAGCAAATGTATCATATATAGCCAATGACTCTCAAATTCCCTCATTTTGGTATAGTAATTTCAATAATTTTTTAGCAGATATGCTTATTCCCTTTTGATATTTCAGAGATACTTTATGACTCACATATGAATATCGGTCTCAGTACTTAGGGCCATATTTTATTTTGTTAGTATCCCATGATGGGATAAAGATTCAGGATCCTAAAAAGTTTCCGAATGCGTTCTGAACCCTGAAATACTTGTAACGAGGGTGTAATTTCACAAATTGCTACACTGAAGAAAATATTCTTTGGAAGTATACATCTGAATATATATTTTAAAAGTTAACATTGCTTAACTGCCTTCATAAATACAAGAGCATTGCATGTACATATTTATTAACCAAACCTCTGCTCACATCTCAGAGTTTAGCATACGGCAGCTGAATAAGCTCTTTTAGAGTAGGATTTAAGTAATATGTTCAGAAGAAAAGAGACAAGGAATACTGAAGAGAAAGAGACAGTATCAGAGGAAGGAGTTAATACAGGTAATTAAGATTACTTCTTTCTCCTCTACCATCGTTCCTGAAAGTAACTCTGGTGCAGAACACACTCAGTGGATAATTCTTACTAGGAACATAACATAATCAGGAGGCAGCACTGGTTCACCTATAAGACCCTAACTTTGTGGGAACGCTGTATTTATAGGATAATTGTTAAAGTAAAGCAGAGAACAGAATCTTCCTTCATTTCTTGGCATGTTTCTTCTTGTTCCAAAACTGGAATGAAAACGAAGCAATATTTTTTCCCAGGTCCCAACTGTTTTAATATAGTTAAATCTACTCTGATTTTCTTTGGTCTTCTGTGCAGATATGGTAAAGGAGAAACAGACTTACTTGTGGCCTATGCAGAAATGCTAGGAGACCCCCAAGTAGGTTAGAATGTTAGCAAGGCAGAGGCAGTGAAAACTTCAGGATCATGAAACGATGACAAAGAGCAGAAACATGAAAAGAAACATCATCTAGTCTCTCTCTGCTTTTCTAAAACCTTTATCTCCTTTCAATTGGAAATAATAAATTATACAATAATACCTTTTTCTTAAGTTATTCAGACAGGTGATTGCTAATCCTACATCCTGGATTTCCATATGAGCTATTTTTATTAAGATCTGATTAACTAGTCTCCAAATATATCACATATGTATCTAATTTTATATTGAGTTACATATCTTAAATTAAGATAATCTAATCATCTCTTTCAATAGTATTTACTTCAATTGCTTAGCTTAATAATGAATTATTAAAATGTTTTCTGTTACAAAATATTATTTTACATCCTTTATTAGTTACTTTTAGTTGCTGTGATAAGGTATCAAAACCAAGGGGGCTCACAGAAGGGAGATTTATTTGGGTTTACAGCTCCAGAGGGAGAATCCATATGGTGGGGAAGCAGTGCACAGGGAGCCAGAGCAGGAAGCTGAGATCACTTCTTCACCCACCTGCAGAAAGTAGAATGAACCAGAATGGGACCAGGCTATCCACTCTCAAAGCCCAACTCCCAGTGCAACCAACCACAGACTAAGTGTTCAAATATTTGAACCTACTGGGGACATTGCTCATTCAAACTCCCACACACATCCATTATTACCAAAGTAAGGTGCCCTTCATCCCCAATGAAAACTATCTATGCAAGTACTAGAATATATGAATGTTATAAAGAGGGGTATGGATCTTTTACAGAGTCACATGTACCTGAGTGTTATAGAGATTGGAAAGAGTACATTGTAAGGTATCTGGAAACCTCCAAACTGAAGATACCAGTGACATACAATGCTTCCATAAAATGTTAGGAACAGTAATATTTGCTTTAGACGTGGCTAACATGTAGTTGCTTGGATCATTCATTAGGAAACCACAGCCGGGCATGGCAACACACACCTTTAATCCTAGCACTTGGTAGGCAGAGGCAAGTGGATCTCTGTGAGTTCGAGGCCAACCTGGTTTACAAAGCAAGTTCCAGGACAGCCAGGATTGTCATACAGAGAAACCCTGTCTCGAAAAACCAAAACCAAAACTAAAACCTAAAAGAGAAAGAAAGAAAAAAATAGGAAGAAAGAAAACCGCATTGGCTTTGCCATGCTAAACCACTAGGATTAGAATTTGAAATTCAGTACCTTTAAATTTTCCTTTTTGTCTGAGAGGATGTGAAGCTGATACCCTGTCTAATGAATGCCAGGGGTTTTGTGTCAGATCATACCTCTCATATATACTTTATTATACTGATTGATTTTTCTAAACTGTCAGACTTGTAGTTATCAAACTGAAATATAAGAGCATATTAGAACTTCTAAGACAGTATTGTAAACTGTAGTAATGGTAGAACCATTGAAATGATTGATGGTTTAGCCTTATTAAGGTCTTGGTGGCTTGATAGGATATTCCTAGAACTTCTTAATTTCTACCTATCTAGTGGATAAAAACCATTTCACTCCAACCTTAATTTGTGTCTTTCTGATTTGTGATATGACTGAACATCTCTTCAGGTTTATTTACTGCCTGTGTTTCTTTTGAGAAAATTTTGATGATTTTGCAAAGCTAATTATGCCACCGGGTCTTTTTTGTTGCTTACTAACATGTATAGCAGGAAAGCCAAGGTCCTTGGCATGGATATAACACTTTCCTCCGTCTGTATCTGCAGTAATGGCTCCCAGTGTTGCCTGCTGCTCACAATTCACTAGAAATTCGGAATTACCGCTTCACTGGGTCTCTACACATTTGTTTATACTATTTCCTCTGTAGAACTCCCTCCTCATTCTTGATGACACTAATGTTTTACTAAGTGTCAGTTCAAGACATTTCCAGGATTTTCCCTAACTCTTATGCTGAATTAAAACCTGCTCCTCTGAATTCTTAGACACACTCTGTAGAATTCTATCATTGTACACTCTTTAGGCTCCTAAAGAACAAAACTATTAATTATTTGATTTCTAGCAACCAGTAGGTCATTCTATTCCAATATAATTTAGTGACCACTGATACTTGTTGTATATTTGAACTGAAGAGACATCCTACAGTAAGCTACAAATAAGGATTTGAAGTTCGGGAGAATGGTATGAGCTAAAGATGGTGGAAATAGCTGAAGTCTTTTAAGGCAAAGGGGGCTAATATTTGCAGGGTCTAATTTATAGTGGACATAGGTTAGGCATTTATTCATTTATGTACAACTTTACAGGTAGCTGCTGTTTTATAGATGAAGAAATAGGTTCAGAAAGGTTAAGCAACCAGTCCAAGGTTCACAAAACAAATACACACTAGAGCTGGGATTTGAATCAGTCTGTGAAGGCCCAAACACTTCATTACACACAGTAGATGAAGGGACCAAGGAAAACGGAGTGGGGGGAGCAAATGGAAGGAAGACCGCTAGAAGAGTCGATGGTAGGAGCTACATCCCAGAGATGGGTCTAGGAAGAATCCAAGACGGGGAACTGAGAGGTGAAGGAAACACCATTAGGGACTGGTGTGCTGAGAAACAACAGCCAAGTACTCCAGAAAGAATAGAGCCGGTTCAGCGCTTCATATAACCGAGTGATTTAAGGACTACATGGTATCCTCTGAGTTTCAATCTGGCCATCTGGTTAACTCTGGAAATAAGAAAGAGTAGTGAAGAAAGCACAGGGAAAAAATGATAAAAGGTTGGTGGTTCCCTCAACGATGGGTTAGAAATGTAAGCCAACTAAGAGCCGCCCCCCCCCCCCCCGCCCCGCCCCCTATTCCCACCCTGTTCTCCACCAAAAAAAGAAAAGGTTGGCAGCATTTGATGACTGATGAACAGGTCATTCTGTCCGGAATCGATATGCAAAGGGGAGAGAGGGAACAAGTAAACCATTGGGGCTTAGGAGGCTCTTCTCATTCTTTGAAGTTTCAAATGTCATAGACATGGGTATGCCTAAGAACTTGAGCGGAAAATCCAGCTGGGGGAGAGAATTCGAGATACATCTGAGAGGATGGCTTAATGAAGCAACGCTGAGGAAGAGGCAGAAGAAAGGATCCAAAGTAAGGTTTGACAAGGATAGCCCATTGGGGTGTTCCTAGCCGGAAGTGGGAGTTAATCTTCTGGGAAGTGGAGAGAAAATAATAGGTCTGACATTACAGAGGCATCCGAGTCTCCTTAGTATGAAACAGCGTGCCTGGAATCCAGAAACCACTTTCTGGGGGTGCCAGGACTGCAAAGGAGAGGGCAACAGCAAGGACCTCAGAGGCAGGTGCCACGTACTAGGATGTGTGTGCACTGTCGTAGGACTTTCCCTTCAGAGTAACTTTCCCTTCTATTCGCAATATTCTTACGTCAGCCTAGATCTCTCTGGTTGTGTAACTGTCCCCACAGACCCTGACAGTCTCCCTTGCTCTGGCTTCCAAGACTACCCAACATTCCAAAGCCAGATCAATAGTCATCAAACACTGCTTTGAACTTGCTTCTTTGTGGGCCGCCTACAGAATAAAGTGCAAAGTGCGAGCATTTTAGCCTTTCAGTCTGGCCCTACCCTGTTTTCCAACCGAAATCTTTCTGTCTACTAGGGACACGCACCACTAGGCAAGACTCCTTCCCTCCTTACCCTCCACGTTTCTCACTGACAGCACAGTCTGTCTAGGCTGCTGGTTTGGCGATCAAGAAGGACCAGGAGCCTTAGATCTCTGAGCTCGTGTTAATGCTCTGTGATCCTTCTCGCTATCTGTAATTCCTAATAAAGGGCTCGGCATCTCCTTTAGGCATTGGGCCCCCGCCAACTTCGCCGCTTGGTGCGAGGTCAGTGTCCTCAGCTCTCACCGCAGCGATGGACACACCGGCTATTCAGCAGACACTGGTTAAAATTCACCCAAGACGAGCACGGGGCCAGGAAACTCGGCAAAAATGAAAGCACCGAGGTGGAGATGCTCAAGGACCTCTCTTTCCCGCCAGGCGCTCAAAACTCCGCCTGCACCCCCTAAGGCCGCCTCAGACCGGTTCCAGCTGGATTTCTTCGGGCAGCTCAAACGCCAAATAGAATTCCTGCCCTTTTCCAGACGCAACCAATCCCGGCAGCCCCATAGGGCTCCCAAAGCTCCCCGAACTCTGATTAGCTGATCGGGCTGGCCTGGGGGCGGGCGCAGAGCGGACTAGAGGGTGGAGAGGGAGGTGGGGCCGGGCCGAGAGGCCACTGCGCAGGCGCAGGGAGGAAACGGATAAACAAACAAATAACCCCCACCACCCGTAGGCCAGCCCCGCTCCCCGCCCCCCTGTCCCCCACCCCACCCCCAGGTCCTCGCCGGGGCTCCCCGGCCGCGCCAGCGTCTGGGCACGTTCCCCCCTAGTGGCGCGTCCCACGCACGTCCCCGCACTTAACCACTGCGCGCCCGGCGCGCGTGCTGGCGGCGGCGGGGAGTGCGAGCCTGCAGCCGCAGCCCCGCGGACCATGACTTGCTACCGGGGCTTCCTGCTGGGCAGCTGCCGGCGCGTGGCGGGAGGCCGGGCGGCTCTGCGGGGCTCGGGCGCGGACGGACGGCGGCCCCTGGGGCACGGGCAGCCGCGCGAGCTGGCGGGCCGTGGCAGCCCCGCCGACGGCGGCTTCCGCCCCTCGCGGGTGGTGGTGGTGGCGAAAACCACCCGCTACGAGTTCGAGCAGCAGCGGTACCGCTACGCCGAGCTCTCGGAGGAGGACCTGAAGCAGCTGGTGGGTCCTGGCGGGGGACGGCCGGGACGGGGGAGGGGTGGCGGGGTGGGGTGGGGTGCAGCTGAGCCCCGCGGGGCACAGGGCACCCGCAAAAGCCCGACGGCCTCCCTCCGATTGCCTGTGTCCTCCTCCCACCCCCCACCCCCAACTCGGAGCGTGGGAGATTGGCGTCCCGAGCCCTCCCTGGAGGGGCCCCTGGAACCGGGACTTGGGAAGCCACGTGTGCCCTCGCCCCGGCCTCGGGAGCACTGACGCCGATCGCTGACAAGGTGAACCGGTGGCTTGAGGGTTGTTCGCCTTGGGGACCTCTCCCCAGGCCGCCCCGAAGGAAAAAAATAAAATTCCCGTGCGCGGCTGCTGGCGGCGGAGAGAGGGCCGTGGTGCCACGGACACACCCCCTTGACGCCGGGGGACCTAGGCCTGGCCAGGGAAAGCCCTGCTGGAATGTAGTCGCTGGTCCAGGGTCTCTGGCCACTTGAAAAGCGCCCGGGACAGCGTGGCAGGAAAGTTGACCTGAGATGTGTTTTTGTGTAGGAAGGTCAGATAAGGGACAAGTAAGCAGGATAATGGGTGAAAGGAAGAGCCTGTCCCCCTGAAGTAACAGTGCCTCTGCGATACACTGTATTTGATATATTTACTAATAGCCTTGCCAGGTGTACAAAACCAGGCGTGTATGTGTGTGGGAGGGATTGAACCCAGAGTTTGAGCTTCCCCATTTTCGAAAAATTTGATTTTTGTGCTACACAGTAACTTTAGGGAAATGGGCTGTTTGTTGGCAATTTATCTAGATTCTAGGTAAATTTTTTAGATTCTAGAAAGCTCCCCATTGAACGTCGGTAATTGTTGACTCCAGGCACCCGAAGGCTTTAGAATTAATTGTATATAACCATTATTCAGTTATGTACAAGAGTAGGTAGGCTGCCTATTCTTAAAACCTGGTGATGCTTTGTAATACCATTTGGGGGGGGGCAGGGGAGATATAGGAGAAACACATTGCAAATCTTCGCTTAGCTATAGCATCCTGTCAGTCTTGTTTGATTGGCAAATTGAAGGGCCGCTTGGTAG
The DNA here is from genome assembly GCF_004664715.2 of Peromyscus leucopus. Classification (NCBI taxonomy): domain Eukaryota; kingdom Metazoa; phylum Chordata; class Mammalia; order Rodentia; family Cricetidae; genus Peromyscus; species Peromyscus leucopus. The sequence goes on along the minus strand of NC_051072.1, from coordinate 23,820,244 downwards.
AAGGCAGTGTGCAAATTTATTGTCTCTTTCTCCCAAGTGTTTATAGAAAACATTTGCGTTATTAGAGAATATCAGCACTTTGCCTGGGGTAGTTTGTGTCATCGACTGAAATGAATGCAACGAGGGGGGATTGTTGGCCAGATGGAAGCACACGGTTTCTATTTTGGAAAAAGAGGTGTGTCCTTTTGGTTATACGCCCGACTTTTGCAAGGTTCACCTTTTAGAAATTGTGAAACACCATGTATGCTTAGCCTCACACAATTTTATCTAAGACTCTCTAGACTTAAAATGATACACTCAAGAAATAGACAAACAAAAGTGAACTAGTACGTTTCAAGTCCGCAGTACAGAGGGTGGGATTGTTGCCAGGAGCTTGAGGTGCTGCTTGGTTCTGTGTGACCGACTCCCTTTGCATTGTTCAACTTCTCTTGACCTCCTGAGTGAAATAAAACGTTTGTACTGTAATGTTAGCTTTTAAAAGTTCATTCACCTAGTTCCCGATGGGTTGGCCTAAATAGCTCCCAAGGTCCTTTCTGGAGCTGGCATTTTGAAATTATTTCAAGGACACTGGAAAACGGGTGGTATTGAATTGAGATTAACTTTTTTTAAAATCTCTGAACTAGATCACTACTAATGAAACCTCTTAAAATGTAGGGGTAATTGGTGTCTTTAAAATCTCAAATTCCCTCTTTGAGTGGAGAAATACCTTAATATATAGTATTTGACTGTCACTGGGTGATGCTCTTAGAATAAGACAGCTTTGAGGTATGACTTCTGGGCTGTACAGTGTTGTGATCGCCAAGAGACGGAGGCGGAATAGGGTTTTGTTGCTGCCATGTTATTGGATTTCTTCCTTACCGATAGGAGTTGGTTTTGCATTGATGTTAAGGCAGCTTTTGCAGTGAGATTGCATTAGGTGTAGCCTGGATAAGAAGAGCTGAGGAATACCAGTCTGTGTGAAGTTCTGCCATGGTATTCTGTAGAAAGTAGGAAAAAAGAATTTCACATTGTTTGTTATATTGTTGAGGTAGAACTCAACTGAGGTGCATGAATTGGTTGTAAAAGAAAATAACTAAGAGCCTGTTTCATGCCACTGGTACTTAGGGCTACGGAGTCCAGAACATCATGATAACATGATTGTGTATGAGAGCATTCTCTTTTGTTACGCTTTTTTTTTTTTAATAGTGCAAAATAGGTCTCTATTTTGGGTACTTATTTAAAATACACACAGTAGATGCTGGCCAGAGTGTCCGTGTAGTTTTCTTTCCTGAAGCATCTGGTTTTCTGCCTTTGTAGAAAGGCAAAGAGTTACATGAAATGTCTTTTTAATTGATGAAGCCTGTACAAGGATAGGATTATATCCTTCAGCTTGGGGCAGAAGTTCACCTTTCTGTTGATCTTCCTGGTAATATTGCATTATTTCAGTCTTGCCTTTCTTCCCATTGGTTGATTCATGGTTTATCAGAAGCTGGTGGCAGAGGCAGAGCTTTTATTAACCAGACACCTAGATAGCTACACGTTAGACTTTAGATGAAACAAAACTGATTTGGCAAGGATATTCTTGCCAAAACCACACTTTGTCAGCCAAAGAAAAGGTTTTATTTAAGATACTTAATTGTACAAATAGATAGGAAAGAAGCAGTTTCTGTCTTGCTTTCTCCCATTCTGTTGTAGCCTCAGAGGATCCATGTTTAATGGCTTCTGTTTTTAGATACAACAGGATGAAATAAGTTCACTTAATGACACATCTCTTGGATTAAATTATTTCTGCTTATTGTCTTCATAGCTGGTTTTTAGGTGGAGATGTAATGCCTTGCTGTTGTTTCCTTTTGTTTTGGGGGAAAAAAAAGATGGGTGGCTTAGGTTTAGTAAGTAACTCCTGGGCAGATAATTCTCTTCTACATAGATGCAGTCCCCTGTGTAAGTAGTTAGCACATTAAAGAAAGTGATCTGGGGTGCTGCCAGGGCCTCTAACTGGTTACTGTCAGATCTTCCAGCCACAGGCACCAGAGCGATCTATCTAAGGGTGAACATCTGGCCTCTTGGCTCCTCTGTGTGTCAGTACCCAGAAGCTCCCTTTATCACCCAGGGAATTTACCAAAGTGCAGATTCCTGAACCTTCCCCCTCACGGTTCTGATTCCGTGTGGAGAATTCCACCCCTTTGCTTCTCTGAACCATATGCCTAAGATTACTATGGATGAATCCTAGAGATCTACAGTTTTATTTTTTAAACCAGTTTCCTGTGTTTTCAATTGGTTCCCAGATCATACTTGGAGAAACACTGTATTTCAGTAACCTCTTCATAGACAGGGACTCTTGTCTCCCTCTTGGACTTCATTACTTAATATTTCTAGAACTTCACATTTTGGCACTTTCAAACAGTTTTAATTTTCGTTAGGTATGCTGATTTAATTTGAACTCCTTATGGATCTGCGGCCCATTAAAACTGTTCAAAATGTAAAGCAGTGCTGCATAATCAAAGTCTTCCCTTGGTGTCACCTTTTATTCAGTGTCGGCCCCTGCAAGTGACATGTTCATCCATGTCTTGTGTTGTGTTTCCTTTTGGAAATAGTCCTTGTGCATGAGTAAGTGTAGTGAGGTGCTTTTTGCTTTTCCTTTCTTTCTTTTTGAAAAAAATTATTCTTTGTGTCTTTCACATCAGGCATCCCTGATCTCACCCATTTCCCATCTCCTCTTTATCTGTACATGTTTACATGCAGGTGCTCATCACAGTCATTGGTTTGGTTTGAGGCCTCTGGTCTCTGCTGCACTATCAACACTGGGCTCTCACTGGGACTGTTCCTGGACATCCTGTTGCTGCCCTGTGTCGTGGGGATCCTGTAGTCCTGGGTCTGCAGGACTCCCCCCCCCCCCCCAATGTTCCAGCAGATCACAGTTGGGGTGGGCCAACACTTAACCCTGGTTCTGGGCCTGGGTAGTTGCAGGGTTGGTCAGCTGGCCAGCTCCCCCCCCCACCCCCAGACTGAGCTCTCCAGCATTGCCCTGGCTAGTTCACCCCTTGCAGCCATGAGCAAGGGATGGGGCCAGTTCTTCCGCTTTCACACCCTCAGGGTTGGTCCTTCAGGGCCAGCTCTACTGTGTTGTCCAGTCTAGGTGTAGGGTCCACTTTCTTTCCCAAGTGCTGCAGCTGTTAAGGGTGATGTCAGCTCCCGTGCCCACTACCCACCACAGGTGGCAGGGGCAGGGGGGAGTTGCTTTTTTCTATACCTCATCTCATTTTGCTCAAAGATAACAGATTATTCTGTAGCTTTTCTTTAGCATAGCAGTATTTATGCCGATTCTCACACAGAGTATTCGCATTCTGTTATTTTAACGGTACATACGTATCATTCCATTTTGTGCATGTGTCTTGTTTAGGTTGGTTTAATTTTCTGTCAGATACACCTCCTCCGTTAACCATCTTGTGTTCATACATGTGAGAATGAAGTTCTAGTACAAATACCCCAAAGCAGAGGGAATCAAAAGGCATGTGCATACAAGATTTTAATAGGTCTCTCAGAGAGTGATCTTGTATATGATGGTTAATCTTCATTGCTATCCTGACTGGGATTAGACTCACCAAGGCGACTCTTTTCTGAGTAGGTCTATGAGGATGTTCTGAATTGGTTAGCTGAGGAATGTGCATAGCATCATGCCATAAACTACTGGACTGAATCACTAGTGAAAAGCAGAAACTGAGCTCAGAGTTGGCATTCATGTCTTACTGCTTTTTTTTATTTTTATTTTTATTTTTATTTATTTATTTATTTTTTTTCGAGACAGGGTTTCTCTGTGTAGTTTTGTACGTTTCCTGGAACTCACTCTGTAGCCCAGGCTGGCCTCGAACTCACAGCGATCCGCCTGCCTCTGCCTCCCGAGTGCTGGGATTAAAGGCGTGCATCACCCCCCACCCCCCCTTGATGGTGGACACAGTGTGAGCAGCAGCTTGTACTCGGGCTGCCCTGTCGATCCTGCCAGAATGGACTGTCTGCCTTCAAACCTGGATCCAAAGTTAGCCATCCTTTCCCTCCTTACGCCACTTTTTTTTTTTTTTTTTTGTCATGACAGCCAGAAAACCAACACGGGATGTTCATTTCCCAGCGGTGTGTGGGAGAACCTACCTTTTCATAAATGGTTTATCAGAAGTTTGCATCATTGCTAACTTGACTTAATCTGCATCTGTTGGTGTCTTTACTTTAGCAGTCCAGTTTGTCTAATGTTTTTCTCTGTTCTCCAATCCCTGTTCACCCTTTCAGGTCAGTTTCAGACTGAAACGTTTCAGACGTCCTTGATATTCGCTATGCTTTGCCTACCAAGGTCGTGCTGAGTATTATGACGGCACGATGAAAAATACCAGTCTGTGATGATTTCTTCCGTAGACTGTCAGCTATTTAGGGGCAGGTGTTCTGTCTTCTCATCATGCTGTCTACCTTCCAACCCCCGTTGAGGTCTCGGGGAAGTGATTCTGATGTTCTTTGGAATGGCGTTCAGTTCTTTTCTTCCTGAAGCTGGTACCAACTTTTTTCTCATCCTAGGCCTTATCGCCATCTGGCAGTATTCCGGGTTAGTTGGTAAGGCAGAGATTGCCAACATAGGCTCTTTAAAGGGGGTTCAGGCTTAAAATGTTTGGGAAACAAACTAAACAAAGCATGATTTTTATTGTTTTGTCAGAAAAGATTAAGTTATGTGGGACATAATTTGGAAAACAAAGGCTAAAAGTATACTTCATTCCATAAATATTTACATTCAGGAAAAAAAAAAAAAGACCAGCAAGCAGTATGCTTTCCTCTTTTCTTCCCCAGCTTTCTCCTCTGGGCCGCTGCCAGGATTTCCAGCTTGCCTGCTCTGTGGGTTTTCTTTTAAGCTGAAATAAGATTGTCCCCGAGCTTTCAAAAAGAGAAAGATTGAATGTCACAGCAGCTGAAATGTCCTGGTTTTCTCAGTCTTCACTGTTACCAGCATTACCTGGGAAGTGTTAACTTCAAGTGTGTGGCCAACCAGCTTTCCAAACCCTGATCCCTCTTCCTGTGATCTTAATTGGGGGAAGGAAGTTCTGCATAGATGCAAGTGTTTGTTCAGTGATGCATGTTTATATCTTAACCAGAGAAGTTCAAGTTGACCACTTCACTCTTACTCATATGTAACAGAAATGCATACTTTCAAATACCTGCCACTGTGACAGTTATTCCATGCCTTAGAGAAATTATATTTTGTTTTTCTTTATGATGAACCACTAGATCTGCATCGTGTAGGTAATTAGACCAATTTTTGCAACATATTAGCATTGCCACCCAACTGAAAGTTTGACTTGGAGTCGCACTGATTTGTCATTCCAAAGCAGGTTGCTTTTCTTTCTTTTCTTCTTTTTTAGATTTATTTATTATTTTATGTGCATTGGTGTTTTGCCTGCATGCTTGTCTATGTGAGGGTGCCAGATCCCTTGGAACTGGAGGTACAGGCAGTTGTGAGCTGCCATGTGGGTGCTGGGAATTGAACCTGGGTCCTCTGGCAGGCAGAGCATCCTGTGCTCTTAACCACGGAGCCATCTCTCCAGCCCCCAGTAGGTTGCTCTTCTAAGATCACTGAGGTGAACTAAAAACGTGTTGTGTTTAACATTAAGTTCGTTTTACACTGCTGGTGTCAAACCCAGGGCCACGTGCATGCTGGGTAGTGCCCTGCTGTTAAGCAACAGCCCCAGTAACATGCAGTGCGAATTTTTTCTTTCTTTTTTTTTTTTTTTTTTCCTTTTTTTTTTTTTTTTTTTTTTTTTTTTTTTTTTTTTTTTTTTTTTTTTTTTTTTTTTTTTCTCTCACTTTGCCAGTGCTCCTCCAAATCCCTCCTCTCCTCCTCTCTCCCCCCCCCCCTCCCCCTAAAATCCCTCCCCCCTCTTCCTGCCTTTCCTCTCCTCACTCCCTATCCCTTCCCTCTCCCCTCTCCTCCCCTCCCCTCCCCTCCTCCCTCCCCTCCCCCTCCCTCTCCTCCCCTCCCCCCCCCCCCCCCCCCCCCCCCTCTCTCCCGCTCCCTCTCCCCCCTCCCTCTCCCTCCTCCTTTTCCCTCCTCACTCACTGAAATCTGCCAGCCTCTGCCTCCCAAGTGCTGGGACTAACGACGACGCGCGCCACCACCGCCCAGCTGTGCAGATGGTTTTATATTGGTATGGCTCTCCAAAAATACTTATAAAATTTTATACATCTTTAAAACTTACAGTAATGATACAGGGTTTAGAGTATGTGCCTGGTCTTTACAAATTTGCATGCATTCACTGTTGTTTTTAGAAGTTATCTATCTTGATACAAATGTCTGCTATATAGCATTCCTCTTTGGGGGGTAACCACAGATTGTTTGCAGTTGTTCTGTTTTATCTTTGAAAATGTGATGATTATTGTGTGTACAATGTGTTTGTGCACACGTGGTTTGTGTGTGGGTGCACATGTCACTGTGTGTAGGTGGGGGTCAGAGGACAGCTTGGTGGAATTCTCTCCCTCCACCTTTTCACGTGTTCCGGGGATGGAACTCTAGCTTCCAGGCTTGAGTGACAGGTGTCCTGGCTTGTGTAGCCGTTTGGCTAGCCCTGGTTTTCGTGCTGTCAAGGACAGTTCTAAGTAAAAATACGTTTTTCATAAGCATTGAATGGGTTCCCCAATCTACAATTTATCACCAACACTTAGCAAGCTTTCACATTTTTACCAGTATGGTAAGAGTCAAATGATCCCTTTTATTTTTAGGATGTTACTAAGTGTTGAAGGATGGAAGAGTTTGCGTGTGTGAAGAGAACAAAGACTGAAGTTTGTCTTACAGCAACAAAAGCTTTACATTGTGACTCAGTACTAACTGGAATAAAATGCTACAGAAAGCAGTTTAACCTAATTTAATAGAATGCATGGTATTTTCTGTTTAATTGAAATGCTGACTGTTCTAACCGACTCTAATGTATAGCAGTTGTGGTCAAACAGGTAGGCTGGGCGAGACAAGAGAATATTAACTGTAATTCTAAGAGTCCTCATCCTCTCTTAAATGCTTTCGAGACTCTTGGCAGTGGAATCCAGTCGTAGGTAGGCCTGGCTATCTTCAGAGGAGTGAGTGAGGAGGATGAGGTTTTGATCTCGTTTGAGTATTTGGGGACTAGGATGAAGACAACATCTCTGGTCTTGATGGTTAGGTTTGGGATGGGAGTTTATCAGACTTTGAAGGGATTAGTCTAGAAAAATCCAGAGGCAAGCTTCTCCAGTCATCTCTGTAAGAGTTGATGTGGTCCAGAGCTGAAGATGGCATTGTGGAATTTCATACATGACATGGTTTGGAAAAAGCGTACACACAGCAGTAGATAAGCTGGCCGACTGGCTGTGGAGCTAGACTGAGAGACCCGAGGGTGGCAGCTGGGGGTTTTCAGTTGACTGAAGAAATGATACCTTTATTAACAGGTACGTGATTCCCAGAGCACAGTGAGAGTGGGGCCATGCAGTTGTTCGATACGATGGGGTGAGAACTAGAACTGGGTGGGATGCTAAGGGAGACATTTGAAAATTAAAGTCTATGGATCAAAAGAAGTTAGAGCTGACAGGACAGGTTTCGTTACCACCTCATACTCGGCAGGCCAGGTCCCGGGACTGAAAGTCACTCAGGGCAGTGAAGGGAGAGCAGAGGGAGAGCTGAAGATGGAGGAGCCTTAACGATAGCGACAATAGGGAGGCTGTCAACAGAGTGAACAGAACGAACACTGGCCAAGGCAGCTGTGATGGAGGGAAGGGAGCATCTGTGAGGTAAAGTTGCTCGAACCCAGGATCAGCCTTCCGGAGTGGGTGCTGCAGGCCGGAGCCCGAGAGGCGAGCAGTTGATTTTTGTAGCCACTGAAAAGGTGCACACACATCTTTTCCAGGCAGTTTTGAGTACTAGCAAGTCACCTAGTTATGTGTATGAAAGGATGATTGAATTATATCTAGTGAGGTTACATAGCAAACTTTCATTATCTTGCAAGATCGTGTATTTCATATGTGCTAAGAACACTTTATTGACCTTTCATGGAAATGAAAGAGTCCAAAATAACAACACTTAACTGGTAAAACAAGTTTTAAAAATTTGTAATTGTAATGAGTTTAAGCCAAGCTAAAAAAAATTAGTAATAATGTGAAAGTGCTGAAGGCCACTTAGAAAATTCATAATTAAAACCTCTGTAAACTGTGGCAGATCTGTTCTCAGTCTCTGTTCTTTCATCCCTCTATGTGTGGTAACGTCACGGCGATAAGAGAAGGCGTGTTGGGTTTTGGTGATTTTTGTGGAAGAAACTATCGCTTATAATGAGATATTCTGTCTACAGATTTATTTATTTGTTTTAGATTCTACTTTTTCTAACTTGAATAATAATTTTATTTATCTCTTTAATGGAAATCATTGACATTTTTGAAAAATAACTATAAATGAATGTATTTCTGAATATGTAATATGGAACCCTGCAAAGTTGAGAATATATTCTAGATTTCTCTAACTTTTTAATTGTAAGCCCTTTTACAGGAATTCATTTGTACTTGATATTTTCTGATGAAGGTGAGTTTTTTAGGTGTTGGAAGCCGCTGTTTTCAGGGAGATAGCTATCCATTCCCCCACAGTTTGTGTTTTGCGCTAACTTCAGTGCTATTTACATGGTGGTTCAGAGTAGTCTAGTTGTTTCTAAAGTGTTTCCCAGACTGTTTTGCTGCTTATCCGCTTAGCCCTTGTTAGTGAGCCCAGTTCCTCCACCAGCTCCTCCAGCTCGTGTGTCAGAATACTGCAGCAGTGTGTTCTAGGTAAATGTTGACCCTAACGTAGAGAGAGTGTTTTCACAAGAAGAAATTTGAGATAAAGACATTTCTGCTCCATTGCTAATCTTCAGCTTCATTTCCTGCAGCTTGCTGAGAACCAGGAAGTAAGAACAAAAGTCTCAGCCTGTTTATGTCTCTTGTTCCAGGGTGTATGTTCATCAAGTCCAACCAAAAGTGGGAACAGAAGATACAACATTTGGGCAGGTTATTAAAGTCTGGGGGCCAGCTTCCCTTAAGTTTTGTTTCTGGCAAGTGAGAAATGATAAATTTGATGACATAATTCTGAAAGATTTATTGTACATTCAGAATAGTTATCATCACCCTGGGCTATTTGTAGTTTCCACTTAATACATTTGATTGAACTCAACTAATATTTAAATAAACAGTAGCTGGGTACTCAAATACTTGGTCACTTTACATTTTTAAAATCGTAGTTTCTAGCTTTATGAAGTGTTCATTCCTCACGTGAAATCATGTGTGGTATTACTGTAACAAAATAATATATTTCCTCCACTTCTTGGCCTCTCCTCAGTCCTGACCAGGTCTCAGAGATTGCCCGGGAGGCAGGTTGTCGCTCAGGTTGTCATCTGCTTATGCACTCGTGGTTCTTTTCTGAGACGTGCATCCCCAGCACCCCCAACAAACATGAATGAATGAATGAATGAATTCACTCAACAAATAACTTACCCAGTAACCATGTCCTGAGAGTATACTGGTGAACAAGAGGATATCACTGCTTTTGTGTTAATTAATTATATTCTAGGAAAGGGACAGGAACAGGGTTTTTTTTTTTTTTTTTTTTTTAATACACTCATAGTAATTTTAAGTGTGGCAAATTCAACGGAGGGAACTAATAGACTTTGGGATAGAGTGTTTTGCCCCATCCCCAAAAGTAATTGGTTTTGCATCTGTGAGCGATAAGTATGCTCAGGGCCTTGGCTGTGTTAGTGGTTGCACTGTCTTTGTACTTCAAGGCTGAGAAGAGCCAGGGTTGGGCTTCAGGAGGGAGGCCATTCTAGAAAGTGCAAAGAAAAGAGTGGCGAGGAGTTGTTAGGATGCTCATAGCTGATCGCCGACGTGTTAGTGATTGGGTGTCTGTGTGGGGAGTAGACTGTAGGCCCAGGAGCTGAAGAGAGGCGAGTGCACTTGTCCAAATCGTGCTAGTGATGAGCATAAAGATGTGCATTGATGGCGTCTATGATTTGGCCGTTGGATATGGGGATAAGGGAAGAGGTGGTCTCAAGTGTGACTCGAGCCTCCACTTGAGCTGTAGATGGGGAGTCCTTGGAGTAGAAATGAAGGGCTTGGTATTGAATATTAAAAGATAGATGCCTGTTAGCCATCTAAAGAAAGGCATTAAGTGGACACATGGGTCAATTTATGCTGAGTCCAAACTTTAGAGCTTGGGATAGCAGGTGGGATTCTTTAGCATCAATATACAGATTTCTTTTAAAGTCACAGAGCAGTGTAGCATGGAGAAGAAAGGCTTTTTTGGTCATACTCCTTGGGAGGTGGTTGATAGGAAGTTGTAGGTCTGAGTAATGAGGGACAGTAATCTAAAGGTGAGTGCTGTGCTCTTCCTTAATCAGAAACAAACTTGGTCTGTGTTCATTTGGTTAAGGTCAGTGAAGGGTCTTCTCCTTACCACTGTGGTCACTGCTGATTTGGCTGGAATTCAGTGATTCTAATGGACAGCAAGTAATTCAACTTATACGTCCGTCTGATGTGATCTGGCATCCATTTATTAATTTTCACAATAACCGAATGTTTTCCTTCACTCTCTCTTTTGGGACCCATACAGTTCTCTTTAAATGGAAGTGGGAAAAAACTACGTTAAAGCACTCTTAACCCAGTATTTGTAAAGAGAAGACCGGGAAGGCAGACATCAAAATATTAGCAGTAATCATTCCTAAGAAATAAGATATTTGGTTTTATTTTATTTAAAAAAGTGTCGTCCACATTAGTGTTATATTTGTAATCTTGCAAAAGTAAAATACAGTTGTCAAAAATAAATAAGTATTCTTTTCCAAAAAGTAAGACATAAGCCAGACATGGTGGCACATACTGCTGACACAGATACTTGGTAGGCTGAGGAAAGAGTGTAAATTTGAGGCCAACCTCTGCTGCACGCAGAGACCCTGACTCAGCCATTTCCCAAAGTAAAATACATACCAAATTATTTTTTTTAGAAGTTAGTTTTAATCTGCAATTTAGTAAGTAATGATAATATATTTATGATTTTATGTTGGACACATATTTTACATTTTTACTTTTATTATATTTTATACATATTTTACATTTTACATTATCCAATCTTTCAAGATGGTAAGATAAATATAAAATATTACTCGAATCAACTAGAAAGAATAATGCTTGAAGATTATAGTTCTGTATATTTGAAAGTTACCCTTTCTCCGAGACCTTCTCAGCCCTTTGTTTAGATGACGCAGGGCAAATTCCAAATAGGGTCCAAATGTGAACACAGGATCAGCAAACCCAAGTGGACCAAAGGTCAGCTAACTGCCTATAATAGTGATAGTTTGTCTTTGGTCTTCAGATAGCCACGTGTGATCTGGTAAAGGCATTTAAAAGTTACGTAGACTGTGCCTCTTGGAAACTGTTGACTGCATGCTTCACAAAACCTAATGCTGTATTTGATACTAAAATCAGGTTAAGATTTTCTGAAATCTGGCCTTTAGTTGAATTTGAACTGGTAGGTTTCATAGGTAGTTATTAAAATGTGCCTTTAAAATTTTTATTTTACATAGAGCTCTTAAATGACATTGTATTGTATGTAATATTTGGTGTAAAATGGCATTTCTTTTGTTCTCATAGCTTGCACTGAAAGGTTCCAGCTACAGTGGACTACTTGAACGACATCACATTCACACCAAAAATGTAGAACATATAGTTGATAGTTTACGGTAAGTCTGTGGGATGGCGTCCTAGGTGGGGTTTTATAGTCAACATTCTGACCGTATTTTGTATTAGCAGCTAATTCTTAGAATTTTAGTAAAGTCTGTCACATTTCCAGAAAAATATATTGAGGTTCAAAGACCCGACTTCATCATTTCTGAGGAAATTTTAATTTTACTCTTAAAATTCAGATTATTTTCAGTAAGTCCGTCTACTAGAGAAGTTCCATTTCACAGTTAGCTAAAGTACACAGCAGACTTCCTCTGTGTGTGTAAAGTTTTATTTCATGGAACAGAGTAATAGATATGAGTGTTCATTAAAGCATTTCTTGTGTCTAAAAATGACCACTGGAGAATCTTCAGTTTGCAACTGAGTAAGTTTAAGTGACTATAAAAGAGGAAATCTAAGAACATGCTAATCACGAAGTACTTTCGGTCGCTGCCACTCAATATTGGTTGAATTTCAGGCAATAGCTGTTTGGTTTTATAATGAATGTATAAGTTTTATGTAATGAATGTAAAACATTTTTACATTAAATTTCAGCATCAGAAACAGGAAAGCAAAATTCTGATCAATCAGTACTACTGTTAGTGATTTTAAAATTTGTTTTAAGGCACATGGAGATCTGGTTGTCAACTTTTATGCATTTGCTTCCTGCCCTGGCATAGTTAATTGGCTGTATCAGCTAACTTTACAAGCTACACCTCAATTTGTTTCTACAACAAAGATTTTACTTTTTTTTTTTTGTAAAAATCTGCCTCTTAGAAAACGTCCATGTCTTAGATATGTCACCAGGGGAAAACGTATGCAACTTCTTCTTATCCTAGGGATGAAGGGATTGAGGTTCGTCTAGTCAAGCGGAGGGAATACAATGAAGAAGCTGTTGGATGGGCAGATGCCATCATAGCGGCAGGAGGTAACTGCATCCCCCGAGACCAGGTGCTGGGATGTGGGGTCTCCAGTGAGCGTCATCTCCAGATACCTGGAGTTAGTGCTTGTGAATCCTTCAAGCCCTGCCAGACGGGTTTTTTGTTTGTTTTGTTTTGTTTTTGTTATTGTGTGTTTTTTCTTTATATTAGTTAATTTATAATTCTTGATGCTGTGAGGTTCTCTGTGTGTTCTTTAGTGTAGATTGACAGGTCTTACCTTCAGCTTCAAAAGATGATTTGTTAAGTGTATTTTGGTTTAATTATGACAATCCTAATAAAGAGCCAATTGTGATAATTTATTGAGATTTTCATTGTTTGGTCCCAGTGCAGCAACGTGTACTTTTTTTTTTTGGTTTTTGTTGTTAGTGGCCATTTTATCCAGCCTTAAATCAAAAGTAGTTGTTGGAGAGACTATATTAAAGTTGGATATGTTTTCACTAAAATGTCATAAATCGTTGGACCCGGTCAGGGAAGGACATGTTTGGGATTAGAGCAATGATGTCTAGTTGGGTCACATTATTGTCATTCGATGTGTTGTTGAGGTGAGAAATTCTTCCAGCCACCCAGGTGTGCAGGGCGGCCTGTAGGACAGCCTTCTAATGGGAACACTTTTTTTTTGTGCCAGTCTTGGCACTGTTGAAATCCTGTTTCAGTGCAACAGGCACCACACAGTAAGTACAGCAGGCCCAGCCCAGCTCAGCCCAGCAGACCCAGCACAGTACAGTAGGCCCAGCCCAGCCCAGTCCAGCAGGCCCAGCCCAGCCCAGCACAGTACAGCAGGCCCAGCCCAGTACAGCAGGCCCAGCCCAGCCCAGCCCAGCACAGCAGGCCCAGATCAGCACAGCAGGCCCAGCACAGTGCTGCAGGCCCCGACTCAGTACAGGTGTGGCCGAGTACAGCAGCTCAGGACAGTACAGAGATGGAGTAGGTGGAGGGGAAGCTGTTGTCAGTCAGCTAGGAAGGCGTGGTTGTTAAAACGACCCGTTTTCAAAGTGATGTTAAAACTGCTTTCTAAGACAAGTTTGGTTGTGTCTCATACTCTGTCAGGTGACGGCACGATGCTTCTGGCAGCGAGTAAAGTTTTGGACAGACTTAAACCTGTCATTGGGGTCAACACTGATCCGGAACGGTAAGCGAGAAGACGTTTATTTTGTGTCTGGTTTGTAGAACTGATTTTTAAATATCCTACATGCAGCTGTTTCTGCTTTGTTTTGTGCATTGCCTGTTTTTGATGAATCTTAAACTTTGGAATCTGTTCTTTATTGTCTCTGTGTGGTCATGATGTGGGGCTCTGTTGCTTCAGGGATTTTGCCATAGTACATGATGTTAGAGTTATCTTTGTTCCTGGTACCATGAGCATCAGAACATGTTCCAAAAACAATTCGGTGATAAAATGGGCGGTCAATCAAGTGATTGGTTGCCAAGACCCTTGCTAACTGATTCCTGTCTACCCTTCCTATGGTTGTCTTTTACATTTGTGGTCAGTCAGGTCTGGTGGAGTTTCTGCATTGGTTTCATTCGTCTGAAAGCCTTTGTTTTTCCTTCCCAACTTTACAGATGCGTGCTCTTTTCTTTATTCCAGCCACTTAGAGCCATGCCCATAACTGGACTTTATAAAATTCGTCTGGATTTTCCCACCTCCACAGTCTCATTTCTAGGAACACTCTCTTACCTTAATACCAGTCTTATCCCCTTGCAGATCTGCCCTTTAGTATCTGGTGCTCAGGTCTTCTCTGTTTTTCTCCATTTTATTTATTTCTTTGATGGCTGCATAAATATTTTTAAATAATTTCCTTTCTGCTCAATTCTAGATCCACCTGTCTGTCATCCTATTTATTCCTATATTAGGCTTGAAAAAAAAAATCACCTAGAAAAGAAAGTCTTAGAATCTTGGACTTGCTGACACTTCCAGCGTAGAGTCTTGGCCACTCACGCAGATCTTTACACCAAGCCTTCCCATCTCACCCCACTCCCCGTCTCCCCACTCAGGAGGACCTGCTCACTTTTGTATGCTCCTGCATCCTATTCTCGCTTGAGTGAGCCCTCCCATGTTCACAGAGGAGATGAAGGGAGGAGGTCTCCTTCTGTCACAGGTTCCGCTCCCTCCGATCCCTCTCAGCCTGCAGTCTCTCCCAGGCCTGTGCCTTTCCTGCCGCTCTGCATCTTGGTTACTGCCCCTTTCGGTTCTCTTGAGCCCCCAGACGTAGCTTGCGTCCTCACTTCCCAGCTCTGAACTTTTGAGCCGTTTCTGGATTTGTCCTCAACAAGTTCACTGATACTGTTTAAGCGACATCCTGAACCCAGCAGACACTGTAAGTTCTGTCTCTCTGGGTTGGGGGTTTTAAGCATATCATTTATAAGATTCTTGTCTTCCTACCTCTGTGATTTCTGTTTCTTTAAAGGGACTTATTTTTGGTCACAGTTCTATAATGCTGTTTTCATAGATTGTATTCTGGGACCTTTTGTCTTCATTGTCTAGAACATCCTCTGCTTCCGTCCTTATCCTTAATCCGCCCGCTGCAGTCACTGATGCTTCATACTGTCTCAAAGTCTTACAGTGACGCCCCATGCCGCCGAATAAGTCTGGTTCTTAACTGTGATGAGCCCAGCCAACCCACCCTACCTTTCCTTGGATTTTTTTTTTTTTTTTAAGTTTTAACACTTAGATTCTTTATCTTAGGAAATGGTCCACAGATGGTTACCTTCATGAACCACAAGACTTCATTATCTGCTGGTTCCTGTTTTCTGTCCCAATTTCCTGTTATTTTCATTTCTTTTTTTTTCCATGCTGTTCTAGCAAATTGGCTTTTTGTCAGATGTATTAAAAAAGCAGCTTGTCTACAAATGGTCATTGCTTTTCTCTTCTGCTTCATTTTTGGTTAATGGAACCATTACCTGTGATGGAGTTGTGACTACTTTCTTATTTCCTCACCAAACTGTGAATAAATTCTAGGAATTCTGCCTTTGATTCTTCCTCTCAAAAAAAATTTTTAAATCCTTTGACAATTTTAATACTGTGAATTTTTTTCATATTCTCCTTAACTCCTTCCAGATCCACCTTCACCTCCCTCACCCCCTCAACAATCTGACTTTTTTTTTTTTTAACCTGTTTATTTCAATATGTGCTGTCCATATAGTTCTGGTTATGGGGGCTCTCCACTGGAGTGTGGTTGACCCACCAGGAGCCACACACTAATAGCAATCCGACTCTGCTTTTCCTAGAAGCTGTCAACTCTCCATAGCTCTTGAATTAGACCCAGGGCTCATGAACCCCTCTCACTCCATGCCAGATAGTCTGACTTGATCATGCACAGGCTTTGTCCAGAACCTGCCATGTCTAGAAGACACAGTTGAGTCCATCTCTTACAATTTTCACTGCTGCTAAACATCGCTCAGGCCTTCATAGGCTGTTGTGGAAAATACTTTAGTAACCACGTGTTCAAACAGAGAAGCCTATGGGGGACATTTACACATCACTCCTGGTCTTTTTTTAAAGTGCACGTCTGATTATAGTTGCTCCTTAATTAAACTCTTTTCCAGTTCCCCTGTGATCTTCAGGGTGCATTGCAAATCCCTTAGCTAAGATAGACGCTCTTTTGCCATCTGCTGCTTCTCTGCTCTTCTGGTTTCATCTGTAACGTCGTCACAGGCACTGTGTAGTCTTCTGTTGAAAAAAGTGCATGGGTGGATTTAAACTGCCCGGAGCAGCCCAGAATCTTCCGAAGAGGCTCAGAGTGAACGCTAACCATGTGAGCATCTGTTCACACCTTGCTTGGAGACCTACCCAGACGAGTGTTGGCTCTGGCCAGAGCCTTTGTTGACATAGGAGGTAGTAGATGATTGGAAGGAGTGAGGGAGCTCTCCAGAAGGCCTGTGCTATTTTCATGCTTTTTGTATGCTGCTGCCAAGAGTGTGCTTGTGCTCGGGCCAAGCTTATCCGTGGCCGTTCGTTCCCTCAAGATGGCGTGTCAAAATATACTGCTGTAGTTCGTAGTCAAGCCTCAGAGACCTCAGCTGGTCTCCCAACTCCCTGCACAGACTGCATGTAACTAACCTCTTCCTGCCTTTTCTGCCTGTCTCAGCTGTTACCCAATTAATTCTTTTCAGTATAGAACCTTGAGTCTCAGTTTCTCTAACATTAACGTAGTTTTAAACACAGTATTCAGGAAACATCTGAAGAATGAATGTATTTAAATGATCGTAGGGAACAGGCCTAGGCCTTCAACCCACCTGAATTAATGTTCTCTGAGATTAAGAAAGTAAGATCATTAGTTTAGTAATTAACCTTTGTTTTTCTTCAGTGTTGATGTATGTAGGTATTAGCAGTTCTTAATAGCCTATTTTTATATCATTACCATAAGAGATTGTTAACTTGAATGATTTTATGGTTGAATTGTATTTTCTTTGAAAAGCTGGCTTTAAGTCACAAGCCTGTCACATTGGAGGCCTTAGATTTGGCTATGGAGGCAAGAAGACAAAACAAAGAACTCTTAAAAATCTATTCTTCTAAATAGAAAATAGAGAAAAGGGAAAGCTGTATTTATTAGTACCTTGTCATGAAGTCAAAGGTCATCTGGGGCTGCAGGCATTTGAGGGTTTCCTTTGGTCCGAAACATTAGCTTTAAGATGGCTAGCTCACATGGACTCAGTCTGAATTAAAAATATTATTCAGTTGGTTTCTTCTGTCTTCCGCACTCACTCTCCTGAGCCTGGTAAATAATTAGCTTTGAATGTCATAGTAGTCAGCCTTCATTAGTATCCTAATATTTCCACTCTGTGTGGCTGCCATCTTGCTCTCTTTTTTCAGTCAGGGCTGGCCAGTGAGGCCAGGGAACTGGTGTGATACTGCAAATTCTAAGCCATGTTCTAAGTGATGTATTGCAGCTTCTGTGTTGGTTTGCTTATTGACTGGTCAGTTACCATGATACTGACATCAGTGTACTTACCCCGATGAAGGAAGGCTCGCATCAGAGGAACTGAGACCTCCTGCTTGTAGCTGGCACTAGCTTGCCTGCCTTAAGCAGCCTGAGAAATGTATCAAGTAGCCTAAGTCAGGCCTTCAGATCCCTGGAGGCCAAGCTAGTGTCTGAGTGTATGACCTCCTAAGAGAGTGTAACCTTCTGTGGACAGTAGTTTAGACTTGTACTTCATTTAAGGAGATGTTTTCCATCAAGTGACTGTGTTACCTTTTATATAGTAAACATTGTGTAAAGTATTAGTGGATATACACATTTTAGAAGCCTAGAGGATGGATGTAGTTCAAGTGGACCAGGCTTACAGTCTCAGCACCCAGACCTGTAAGCAGTCTGTGACACCAAACAATAACAAAAAATTAAAAAAATGAGGTTCTATCTGTTATTGACCTCTGTAGATGGAGACATTGCTTAATTGTACTTTGCAAAAACTTCTTTTTCTACTCATTAATTTACATTTTATAATATAATAGTTTCTTATCAAGACTTCTTTTTGGCGAGGTCTCCTCAGCCTTTCCTTCAAGACTAGAGCACCACAGGAATGAGGATAATGAAAATTTCTGGATATCATTAGGCGCCATATCTTGTCAGTGTCCTGTAGCTACTTAAAAGGAATCTTCCACTTGGTAATTTTCAGTTATTTATTTTATAGATTTTATTTTTAATTATGTATATGTGTCTGTGTGGGATATAGTCATGTGAGTTCATGGCCATCAGAATCAGGAAAAGGTGTCTGTTAGGTGCCCCGGAACTAGAATACAGATTGCTTGTGAGCCATCTGGCGTGGGTGCTGGGAGCTGAACTCTGGTCCTCTGGAAGAGCAGGACATAATTCTCAACCACAGAACCATCTCTGCAGCTTTGCAAGTCCTTTTTCAGTTGTCTTCCGCGTCAGTCTGTGAATTCCTTCAAGTTCATCCTTAATATAGTTTGAATAAGTGAAAGGTTATTTTGGGATAAGCTCTCTCAGTTCTTTTGCTTAAGGATAACTTAAGTGATTCAAAATCCTTTCACATTTTGATTCCACACATTTCACAGTTTGATTCTTTAGAATAACCTTGTGTGGTTGGTGCTCATGACAGTTTTAGAAATAATCCTAAATGACTTATCTGAAGTTAATAGTTAAGTAATTTAGAGGTATGGGGAAGGATCCCACTCGACCACTGGGTAAATTGGCAAGGTGATTGGTAGCAGAATTTTGCTGTTATTGGTTTCATCATAGTGTGGAAACATAGGTGTAATTCTGTTTTGTTAAAGCTGGTTGTAGACTATCATTGGTTTAGTCTTTGTTGTTGTTATTGAAAGTACAGACAATTTGTGGCAGAAATGAAGTTTAGGGTTGAAATTTAGAAAAATTGGTCTCTAATTTTTGTAGTTTGGTGATGCTCTGAATTTTTTCTCCTTTCCCCACTTTCCTCCACCCTTTATTTCACCCGAACATCCCTTGACATCGCAGGTCTGAAGGTCATTTATGTCTGCCTGTTCGATACACACATTCCTTCCCTGAAGCCTTACAGAAGTTCTCTCGTGGTGAGTTCAGGTAGGAAGTTCTTATTCTTCGGATTTGATTCTGTAATAAATCTGTGCTGCTGATGCTTTCAAAAAGAGGACAAGCAGATAAACTGGGGTACTTCATTGTTACAAAAGTAGCTGTAAAGAATTCAAGGAGTCAGTTACAGATCTCTCCTACCTTCTCCTAGTCCAGTTAGAACAAAGAGAAAACGTGACAATTGTTGCTCGACCTATAATTGCAAATGAAGATTTTACTCCTTCAGCCAGAGGGAAGTTACTCTACTTTATTTAAAGTCTTATCACTAATACATGTTCTTGGCATTTGGTAGAAAGATAGTTCAAGCTGTTCGGTAAAATTGAGGAATCAGTTTTATATTTGTACTTTTAACTGATAATGAATGGATGCTTATATGTTTAATCCAATCAGGATGTACTTCTTAGTATCTTTGTCTTATCTATGAAGTGCTTTTTAAGCAGTGGGATGAGATTTTTAAAAACTTATTTCTCAGAGCTGGAGAGATGGATCAGTGGGCGGGAGTGCTTGTTATGAAAGCATGGGGACCCACATTTTGAATTATCATTTATGTCTTTAGATGTAGTAAGTAACTCATGCTTGCCATTTCTTAATCTCTTTTCCTATTGTTTAAAAACAATCACCATTGCTTGGCAGTGGTGGTGCACGCCTTTAAATTCCAGCATTTGGGAGGCAGAGGCAGGTGGATCTCTGAGTTCGAGTCCAGCCTGGTCTACAGAGTGAGTTCCAGGACAGCCAGGGCTACACAGAGAAACCCTGTCTCAAACAACAACAACAACAATAACAACAACAGCAACAACAAAACCTAAAACAACAGCAAAATGAATCACCATTTTGAAATTTTAGGGGTTGTTCATCTAATACATTCACCTTAGTGGGGTACTGTTTGCCTTCTGTGATAGATTTTGCTGAGCAAATGCATGCTGATGTCCAGCGTTTATGAATTTAGTGGTTTATTATTAAGATTTTAATTTAGATTATTTGTAGATTTTATATAAGCTTATTAGACATTGGAAAGAGAAGTAAACATCCACACATGTCTTTTGGTAGGGACCTGTGGGCCTCAGGAGTGTGTGCTATAATTTATTCATGGAATAATTAGCTGCTTTTTTTTTAAACATTTTTTCCCCCTTTTTGGCAGGGTCTCGCTATATAGGTCTAGCTGTCTTGGAACTAGCATTGTAGACTAGGCTGGCCTGGAACTCGCCTCAACCTCCCCAGGGCTGGTATTAGAGACATAAATATGCCACCATACTCAACCTATAATTAGCTTCTCGATGCGTTTTTAATTTGCTAGGATTATTGCAATGTCTAATCCTTACTTCAGTGTATTTGATTTTACTGTAAATTCCCTTTCTTTGCTTTCAGGTGGCTGTGGAGGCAGCGTATCAGGTTATATCTGGAAGGGACTGGCATAAACCCCATTCCTGTGGACCTTCATGAACAGCAGCTGAGTTTCAATCAGCACAGCAGAGCCTTTAACGTCAAAAGAGCCGATGACGGAAGTAGGTGGACTGGACAGTAGCCTTGGGTGGGCACTGTTTAACTTCTAGGTTTTTGAAGCAGCAGTTTACATTTAATTTGCTTTTAGTGCCACTAGTAACTCTTAAAAAAGTACTTTTTGCTGGCTTAATTATTTGTTGTTGTTATAATTAGAACCTGAGTAGAACATGTTTCCAGATGAACTGTCTCCAGGACAGGTTTGAAAAGTAGTTGATTAGGGATGGATTATTTAAGGCCCGGCAGGACAGTTGACTCTTAGGGAAAGACCTTTGACAAGTCAGAAGGAAGCAGGAGAGACCGAGTGAGCTGACCTGAGGGAGAGCTCGTAAGTACGTGTGTCTGTAGTTAGTGTGTGAGTCACTCTCTTACTCTCTGTTTGTTGTCACGGTTGATTCAAACCGTTCTTGCTGGAAAATTTCGCATCCAGCTTTGAGATTTCTGTTCAAAGCACATTAAGGAGAACCCTGGCGGATGGTAATTTGCAGCTGTTCTGTCTGAGGGTTAAAGTGAATATTCAGCTTCGCTCTAAATTTATGGATTTTTATTGTGTCATATTTTCTTATTGTTTTCAGTAACTCTAAAACTTATGTGGAACCAAAAAAAAATCACAATAGGAATATCCATGGACGATTATAAAAAGATTCTTTCCTTCTCTTTGAAAATTTTCTGGGTAAACTTGAGGAACAGTGTCTTAACCCCCGCCCCCCACCACCACTACTGCACCTCCTTTCTGCTGTGTCTTGGTGACCGATAGCTTTGTTATTTTAGCCTGTTTCTAAGGTCTGATTTCATGTCACATTGGAAAGATTCTTTTTTCCTTAAAAAATCATTCACTTTCTATTAACTAGTTTTGAAAATCTCTATTAATTATTAAGTAAGATTTAATTATCATAGCTTAGAAATTTTATTTTATCCTTCACTAAAAGAAGCTTCTCCTGGGCTGGGGAGATGGCCTAGTGGATGAAGCACTTATGTTCAAATGTGAGGAATGGTGTTTGGATCCCCAGCGCCGGCGTGACACCCCTTGGATCCCGGCACTCAGAGGCAGAGGCAGGGTTGCTGGCACAAGCTTACTAGCGAGACTATCTCTGATCCGCAAGCTCCAGCTTCACTTGCGAGATTTCACCTCAATCAGTAAAGTGGAGAGAGACCAAAGGAGCTCCTGCACTCAAACTTGGGGCCTCCACAGGCCCGTTCACGTGCACGCTTGCACCCGCACACGCACCTGCTCACTCACACTCGGGCTACATACACACTTGCAGGCACACCCCACCATGAAAAGCACCACATCTTCAAAAGATGCTGAATCTCTTCTTTTCATCAGTAGTTACATCTTCTGAGAGATGTAGAAAGCCATCCAGAGATCATACCTAGAAATGAGTTGTTCACCCTCCAGAAGTTGGAGCTCACTATCCAGGATGAACATCTGATGGGTGACCATGCGGGGAAGCGACAAAACATGGCTGAAGTAAAGTAACCCAAGAAAATGTCTCAAAGTTTTAGGCCATCATGTGAATTGAAAGAACTCAGAAATCTTTAGCGTAAGTAGTGATAGTAAATCCCCAAGCCCGCGTGTGTCAGAAGCGTGGGAGTGGGACTTGCAGGAGGTGGGATAGATCACTGATAGACAGGTCCTGTGTCTGGACTCAGGATCTGGACTCAGGATGGTTCCGGTTTGTCAGTAGCAGCGTCAGACACTGATGTCCCTGTAACCCTACAGCTGTCACTGTTAGGATTGACGGCATGGTATTCGCTGTGTCAAGGGACTGCTTTAGAGGATTTGATTAGAGTTTAGTTTTAATAGATGCATTTCAAAGGAAACTGGGAGCTGTCCGTTTCAAGGCGTGTGCTGGATATCTAACTTAAGTTCTCTGTGTGTCAGCAGGAAACACTGCTTAGAAAACTCACACTTGGGTTTTTGAATACAGGAATAGGTTTGAGATTATAAATACATTTGATAATTTTGCTTTTCAGTGTATGACAAGACTACATCTTTGAACTCAAAAGAAATTATGCAGCTTTGAACCAATGACATTTTTGCCTTATGTAGTATGACCCATCCTTGCCTAGGTTTTTTGTTAAAAGTTACACATACACACACACACACACACACACACATACACACACGCACATACACGCACACACACACACACACACACACACACACACACACACACACATTTCTGTTTTGTTACCAGTGTACTTTCAAAGGGGAAGGTGGGTTGATTTGTTTTTCCTTTTTAAGTTTTAATTATATCAGTTAGATAGTCTGGTAATAAGGTGATATGAGATAATTACACACCACAGCAGTCTCTGCCACTAGTTTTACCATTTGTCTGTGTCAATTATGACTTTGTAATTGATTGTGTTGAATAGAACATTGTTAATTGATACTCAGTTCATATTTTTGTATCTTTATATACTATATATCATTATATACAATGTATCTTTATATAAATACATAATATCTTTATATAGAAACAAATTATTAGTGGGTAGTTTTTAACTGCTTAAGAGTTGGTAGTTGTTTAGCATGAAAAATAAAAGCATATGATTAAAGAAATTTTAATTTACTTCACAAAAATTCAGCAAGCACAGATATTTAAAAATGTGATATGAAGCTGAGTGTAGAAGCGGGTGTCTTTAATCACAGTGTGTGGGAGACAGAGGCAGGTCGATCTCTCTGAGTTTGGGTTTGAGGCCAGTGTGGTCTGCAAAGTGAGTCCCAGGAGAGCCAGAACTATATAAAAGAGAGACCCTGTCCCCTTCCCCCACCCCCATAAAAACCTGAACAAACTCAAAAAAACACATGGTATGGAGAGGAAAATAGACACAGGTAGAAGTTAAGTCCATATCAAAGAAAACTGCGTGATGATAGGAGTTCACATGTACTAATGATGTCTGTTGGATATCTGCTGTCAGTTGAACATTTGTGGAGAATCCATGGGGATGAAGATGTAAAAAATTGCATTAATAATTACTTTATTTAAGGAAAATAATCTAAACAATAAATTTTTAGCATTATTTATCTGTCAATATGAGATTGTCTTGAAGCAAATTGGGATAATATCAAGTTAAACTGAGTTATGGCATCGAATGCAATAAAATTTAGTTAAACATAGAATCTTTGGAATATGGCTTTTGGCCAGGTGTGGTGGTGTGTCCCTGTATTCCTGGGGTGCAGTGTATCAGGTTCTTTATGTTGAGCTGACAAGGCCCGCAAACAGCAGCTACTCAGAGAACGTTAGGGACTGTAACAGGAACCCTGTGTAGCTGAAAGAATTGTTCAGTCCCTTTAGGAGGTTAAAATCCAGAAGGAATGAGAAAAAGACCATA